>NC_135761.1:9827856-10006740 GCF_052425735.1 Oculina patagonica | reverse complement strand
CACCGCTAGACGCATAGCAAGTTCTGCTCCGGATAAAAACACTTAACTGACATAAAATATTTTTGAGGAAATTTCCAAGTATAGATTTTTGTTTTGAGGCGTGAAAATCGAAACTATCCCGGGTTAAATCAATTTCGTTTAAATAACTAAAGCTTAAAAATCCACTCAGTATTAACACTTTTGTGCTTGACCGTTTATTGCCTTTAAACAGTCATTGAGGGGAGAATTTGTACAGTTCTTATGCATGTCTACACCATTTAAGGATAACAATAATCCCTGACAAATCACACTTACTGCCTTGCTAATACCGAAAGGAATCAAGGTTTCATTTACACAGCACTCAACCGTATTTATACATGGATTATGCTTAACCCGACAGATTTTGATATGCAACACATCGACTGACACATTTACAAAATTACGTTTATCAGACATGTCTGTCAAATAATTTTATAAATTCAAGCTAATATTCTCAGCTTAACTGGCGTTTTGAGGTTGAAGAGCCCGATGACAAATGATTCAAGTTAAGCGCAAACATCGAAAGAAAATTGCATTGTGGGGGTGAAAATGGAAGATTTTCAAACTCAATACAATTAATCTAGCCAAAATCCGGCTGTGATGTCTAGGCGTCTAGGTTTGTTTTTTAAGCTCATGTTCCAGAAAATTGCATAGTACGTTGTTTTAGTTATACATGCAAATGTTTTTAGCACTTTTTTAATAATCATTGCTTGAATACCTAAAACCTACCTTGTTTTTAATTAACGTGAAGGCGATTTTAGTAACCGGGCAACAAGAAAATACAGTTTTTCACAATAGGTAAACATTTTGTTTCAAAGGGACGCCGAGAAATACTATAACAAAATTTGGGAAAACAACCTTTAACATGGATCCGCGCCACATTCGAGAGAAACCCCATCAAGACTTCTGTTGTAACGCGCTGTGTTAGGTCTGGGATAGTTAAGGCTGCGCGTCCCAAGTTTACGTTTAAAATATGTCATTCTTTTAATTAATACTACAATTTTACTTTAAATTTATCTGACAATTATGTCAGCAAAAGCAGCATTTCATAGACAAATTTTGACGTGTCTTGTAGTGAAATAAGCGAAACGTGCGAATGCTATTCATGAGTTACTTATTTTTATGGAAAAACGCTACTTACGCTAAATGTTAAACTCCATGTACAAATTGGCGGGTTTAACCCCCGCCGAGAGCAAAATTGAAACTTCTGCTTATCTTGCTTTGATTAAGAATTATAATTTAAAAGTCGCCTACCAAGAGAAACGAGCTATTTTGAATATTTTAGCCCATAAAAGCCGATATACATCACTTTAGACAAAACACTGTCTTAGCAGCTAGTAAACTTAATGTAACTGTGATAAACGTGCAATATTATTGTGGATATCGCTGAATGTTTTACTTCTCGACAAAGAAACGCTGCTTTGCGTCTTAAATTTGTGTTTTATGTGGACTTGTATCCTTGACGATAGATTAAAGTCGAAGCCTAACAAGGCAAAATAACGCTGCAGTGGCATGTTTAAACTTGATTTCCTACATCCATAACGTATGTAAAAACATCGAAAACCTTTTACGTTTCTTATGCAAATGCTAGAGTAGAGTTGTTGTCTCGGAACCGTTGTTTTCTGTCTAGGATAAAAACATAGCTCGATATCAGCAACTAAGGGTTAGGCTACGTGTATTACTCGAGAAGTGTCCTTAAATACCCACAACGGCTGACGCTCGATATCTTGCTAAATAAAAATCTCTATCCGTCTGGCAGTGTCGATTTTGTAAGCAATAGTAAGGGAGTCTCCTGAAAGGGGTGGGGAAGATAAATACATGTCATTTACCAACCCAACTGTAGAACACATCTCATTTTCCAGCCTTTTTTGCCCAAATCCCAGTTCCAGTGTCCCAAATCCCGTTTTCCTAATGGGAAAATAGGCAAATCCCAATTCCCGTTTTAGCCGTTTGAACAGGCCTCTCCTAAGAGTAATGTAACGTTTGTTGCTCTAAAATTTATTATTGCTGAATTTGTTTGCATTTTTATCAAAATTGCTTCAGCCACGTTTCTTAGAACATTTCGCAACTTAAGTCGTCTTTAACAGGCTAAGAACAGGTGGTGGAATTTGTCAGTTCCTGTGACTTTGGAATTAACATAGCAAGTCGAATTTGGCACTCTAGTTGCTCAGGTGCTCGGCACAAGTCATGCAACCTCTGAAGATCCTGAGTCGAGCTATAGCGTCGCTCGCGGCTATTTACGTCGCGCACGTGAAGCCCAGGCTGCCTGAGGGCAGCCTACGAGTAACGACAACACGAGCTTTCTAGGGACGAAACCTTTACTGAGGAAATGTAAATTGAAATGTTTAGGCTTGTTGCTCCAAATGACAACTTTAAAAGGTTTAGAAACAAACAAACAAACAAACACAGTTTGGTGGATTCCTAAGGCTGAAGCAAAGAACCTTCGACTTCTCCCGATCCTTTTAACTCATGTGAACCTTTCATTTAAAATGTCGAGATCCTCTTCTCTCGAGAAATAACGATCACAGTAGTCAAGTCACTTTGTTGTTTGTACGTCCCAAGAGAAGCTTTAGATAAAGTTGTTTGGAAACTGGGTTGGATTCGCAGAGGGTCAATGGAAACGCCATTCAGTTTAGCTAGCTTTTGGATGGATACCTCAGTTGGTAAAGCACTGTACTGGTCCCGCAGAAGTCATGGGTTCAATCACGTTCAAGCCTGAGCTTTTTTCAGGCTTCCTCTTTGATCATGAAACAGCGTACAGAACTGTGATGTCTTCCATGTATTAGTGAAGTATGTTTGCCATGAAATCTTTTCATTCTTATCAAAGCCGTGCGTGTAATATTGTGTCCATCTATGATCTTTCCCAGGTCACTGGACTCTATCCCGCGTTTTATGGCCACCGGACTGAGCACCACGGCAAATAAGGACTCCCCGATAATGGACCACCTCATTCCAAGCCCAAGCCCCCAAATTGAAAGAGAACTTTCCTCTACTGGGGGACTAAGCTCCATAACCCACTCAAAAGAAGTTTTGACTTCGTCACTGCGTAAACTGACCAATCAGTTATCAGAATTAAAGAGAAGCTTTCGTCAAGATGATCACCACTGCAATCATCGGAATGGACGAATAGCTGAAGACAGGGACAGTTGGAAAAGTAGAACCGAGTTTATCTTGATGCTGATTGGTTACACGGTTGGCCTTGGCAACGTGTGGAGGTTCCCTTCATTGTGTCATAAGAATGGTGGAGGTAAGTGAAACGATAAAATACAGATAAACTTACCTTCTCGATCCTCTTCGTGCATGGGTGCACATAGGGTCGGCCGCTGCTCGTTCGAGGTGGCCCCATGTCCATTCTTTGTCTCTCATTTCTCTTTCCTCCGTCCTTCTCCAATTTTATTTTGGGCGACCTCTTGCTACGGCCATCGGGGGTCCATCTAAGGGCGACATTTTAAGATAGAAGTAAAATGAAACGAAATGAAAACCTATGTAATAGACTCACAATAGCACTAACTGGTTATGAGACACATGAGTTGATGGGCGTTATCACGGTTTTGGACGCCGTCTTGACGAGTAGGCAAAGCGGGTAGAACTTACAGTGTTTGTGTGAAAATCCGACGTCAAATATCTTTTACAAAAATTGAATTCTAGACAACTTATGAATTGTAAAGTTGAGATACTAGGCAAAAGTTTTCATTTGCCAAGTTTGAAGGATGAAGCTGGGCTAAAAGCGTTCAGATACGTTTTTAATTTTCCGTACATTTGTCTATATTTTTCCACAAATTGACGCAGGTTCGCGGGAAAAATTATAGACAAATGTATGGGAATTCAAAAACTTAACTGAATGCTTTCTTAAGCGTGATAAGGCCTATTGCCGTAAGAAATTTTACAACGATTGATTTGATTGGCTAGATTTAATGAATGGTATGAAGTGTATATTTGGTTGCCTTCAATTGTCGTATATGAAACCGTGGCATGGTTGGAGAGTCTGTACCAGAAAATGTTTCCTCCATTCGATCGCCTAAATTCTTGTGGCTTTCAGTAATTGCATCAATTTTTTCCTTTCAGAAACCTTTTTACATTAACTTTAAATTTTATTTCTCCCCAGCCTCCTTTCTAATTCCTTACGGAATTATGCTGGCACTGGAAGGTATACCACTGTATTACATGGAACTGTGCATTGGACAGCGAATGCGGAAAGGTTCAATAGGAGTATGGAACGAAATTTCCCCTTACCTTGGAGGGCTGGGGCTAGCTTCTGTTGTAGTTTGTTTCTTGGTGTCTCTCTACTACAACGTTATCATTGCGTGGTGCGTTTTCTACTTTTTCAAGTCTTTTCAAAATCCTCTACCATGGTCTTCATGTCCACTCGAACCAGTGACTCTAGGTAACGTCACGACGATGGAGCCTGTGCACGAGTGCAAAGTGACGTCAGCTACGACTTACTTCTGGTATCGAACGACACTGGGAATGTCCTCAAGTATTGAGGACGGTGGCGGGATGAATTGGAAGCTCTGCGCATGCTTAGTCGGGATATGGATCCTGGTATGGCTGTGCATGATGAAGGGAATAAGGATCACAGGGAAGGTAATTATTGAAAGTTACAACATTTGTAATATAACTTTTCTTTATGCCACTGCCCACCTTGATCATAATCTCGAGGATTTTTATTTGCGGAAAAATTCATTCGAAGTACCGTATGAGTTTTTAGGACATAAAATTGCGTCGTAAAGCAAGCGGAGGGCACAATGCATATATAGCAACTGGAATTTTTCGTCATGCATATAACAACAACAGAAATATCTAAACACAAAATTCACCACCAAGCCTCGTTTACGCGAATTATTCTTAAACCTTTTTCTGTTGCAAACCTTTACCACCCTTCATGAAGTCTTCACGTGGGTATTCTTTTCATCTCTGCTGCTTTGGGAATTTGTTCACGATAAAAGATTTACAAGTTTGCACACCGAAAGCGAAGCTTGGTGGTGAAACCTAGCCGCGCTGATGTAAACATGCAAAGAGGAAATTCAGAACGAATCTGTTGTCCACTGACGGGATAGTTTCTATATTTTGCATGTCTTCATCAATTCCACTCTTTATATACTCTGTTTTTCAGATCGTGTACATAACCGCTACGTTACCTTTGATCTTGCTGATAATATTCTTCTTTCGCGGGGTTCATCTCAAGGGATATCAAGAAGGATTGGCCTTGCTTTTTATACCTGAGGTAAGAAGATATGCAGGAAATAAAAATATGGCAAGTGAAGCCTACTGCGATCAAAAGGAAGTCAGTATAGACAGTTTATCAGTTAATCACACAGTAGATAATTAAATCGATCGGGCAAGATCAATTCGTGTCGAGTAATCCGTGTACCAATCAATTAAATAAGGAAACAGCCATTCAGTCTGGCGAAGTCGTTCGATCGGTCGGTCAGTCAGACAGACAGAAGACAGACAGACAGACAGACAGCCAGGTAGACAGCATAACATTTAATCACTCACATTAAAAAAAAAAGCAAGCAAGCAAACAATCAGTCCATCAGTCATCCCATCCGCCCTTCAGCCAGTCAGCTGGTCAGCCAGTCAGTTAGGCAGGCAGGAAAGGCAAGCAGGTAGTCAGCCATTCAGCCAGTCACTCAGTCTGACACTGTAGATAGCAGTCAAGCTAAATTAGTATTAGTGTAGTTTTTAGTTTTTAGCAGTTCCCCAATAGTGCGTTTTCCCGGCTTGTTTTTGCACTTTAAGTTCTCACTCACTCACTCACAGTCAGAGGGACAGACAGTCGGACAGAAAGACACACAGACAGTCCAGTTACTCCAGTCAGTCAGCCAGTCAGTCAATCAGACAGACAGACAGACCGACCGACAGAAAAGACAGACAGACACATACACAGACCTTTATACGATGAACCGATCAATCGATCAATCAATCAGTCGACCAATCAATCTTTCAATCAGTCAATCAATCATTCTTTTCATTAGTTTGAACGGCTAAAGGATCCGCTAGTTTGGCTGGATGCCGCTGTGCAGATCTTTTACTCACTCGGCGTCGCCTATGGATCACTGATTGCCTTTTCCAGTTACAACCCGATCAAAAATGATTCAACAAGGGACGCCATCACAGTCTGCCTTATCAACTGCGCAACTTCAATATACGCCAGTGTTGTAGTATTCTGCTTTATAGGTTTCCAGGTATTTCCACTTCTTCCGTGATGTATTTTATACTTGCTGCTATAAACGCCTCAGATGGCTGAAAATTGGAAAAACAAAATAATATATTAAAATATTAAATTGAATGAAAATAGCACTTAAATCATTCAAAAGCTTAAGCACTTGGGCCATTGAGTTAAATTGCCGGAGCTTATCCCAGTTTCCGTGGTATGGAATGACTAGTTCTAGAAGTATTGCTACTCCCCCTAGATGGTGTTGTGTCTAGCGGAATTGAATAAATCAATAATTGAATGTACAACACAACAAGGTTTAATCAAAACATGGCGGTTTGATTCAACAACAGGCATACATGGCATGCGTGTGCATAATAGTCATAACAAAATCGCAGACCATTATGTTCAGTATAGCAGATGGGATGCTAGTCGTCTGACTGTAGGCTATCTTAGACCCCAGGTGTGACAACTAGGAGTCCAACACAAAAACACAACATTAAAATATTGCCCAAGCTAGTACATGAGCCCGAGTCGCTTGATCCGTCCAAAGCACGAACCTTAGAAATTGCGCCCTGAAATACCTTTTAAAAACTAGTTTTATTTTTGTCACTGTCCTTTAGGCTGAAGATAAAATGGAGCGATGTTTAGAGGATCAAAATAAGCAAGCTTTACGCTTGTTGAATAACACAGGCATAAGCAGCACACCAGTCCCGACTCTGGACGGGCTGGACGGGGATGTTTACAAAGAGCTCCTTCACAACGCTTCCATACTATACAACGAGACGCTTATTGGCTGTAACAAGACCGAGTTTTTAACGGTAAGAACCTTTTGAAGAAACCAAAAAAAATTTGGTCGTTTTTTCTATAAGTTTTAACAACAACAACCAATTTATTTTGCCAGAAAAAAATAGAAATATTTACAGTATAAAATAAATACAAACTTAAATAGGCAAAACACTAGTCAGAAGTTAAATGTTTTAAACCTGTTAAGGTGAAGATGTCGTCAAAAGAGTCGTTTTTGAATCCCTAAAACCAAAGTGATTACATAAACAATGCCTTTGGTCACCAAGTGTAAACAATATCATTGTTGCGGTTGACTATTTTCATTGGTGAGGAAATTCTACAACATGTGAATAGCGGGGAAGACGTCATTTTCAGTCAAGCTCAGCAAACCAAAAACACCCAACTGCATGTAACAACTAAACTATACGCCATGTCGCTTAGCGACATCTCTGACCAATTAAAACCGTGGGCTCAGTCAAATCTTGAACACAGTATGATAACAGAAATAAGGCACTTATTCTCTCTAAAGGGTCTCCTGTACTTGTATTATGCGTTTAGTCTGCTGTATGTGTAACTAAGTAATAGTGTTTATTGTATGATGTAAGAAACTTCTAATATTAAATTAAAATATTAAAAAACAAAAAAAACTATGCTCTCTGATTCGATTTAACTGTTTGTTCCTTAGATTCCATCGGGCCAGGGACTTGCCTTCATAATCTTCACGGATGCCATAAACAAGATGCCCTTTGCGCCAATCTGGGCTGTCATGTTCTTCCTCATGCTCATAACTGTCGGCATTGACACCGAGTTTGGAATGTTGGAGGGCGTTGTCACCCCAGTCATCGATTTAAAACTTTTCCCGAAGCTCAAGAAGGAATATCTTTCAGGTATAAAACAAAATTATTCTAGTACTGCCTGAAAAACAAGATACTTTTACTAGATTTTTCTCTACTCTGTAAAATCAAGGATCTAATTTACCGCCTTCTATGATTTCTCGAACGTCCGCGCAGTTATCATACCGTTTTCACCAAAATTTGAGACGCCTGACGTAATAGTGTTCCAGTACTTTTTGTGAAGTTCGATAATAGGCCATTTCCGGTTACCCTTTGCCTCTGTGTCCAACGGTTAGTGCCCATTCTAATGAGTTGATGCGGTGGACCTGAGGGCTCATTTTCATTATGGTTTCCACGTGCTCGTTTGCGTACAGAGGCAAAGGGTAACTCGGATGACCTATCATTTCGCCACTTTCTTTCGTTGTAGTCAAATAGCTTGCTATTACTTGAAACTCACGAGTGAAATGGAGAAAACAACATACTCACAAATAAATCGAGAAAACATCATTTTTCTATCCAACTTTCTTGTGGACCTTTTGTAACTGCGCGTGTTTTCAGCCCGCATAGTCCGGCCTCTTAATATGGAATCATCGGCAATGGCCGAATGTTTGTAGTCGTGTAGAGATTTCTCACCCAGCACAACTCAGTTGAGTAAAGTCAAAGAATGCCTTTCTATCACTGAAATTAAATCAAGAGACTATTTTATAAAAGGAGTAAGAAAATTACCTTTCCTTTTTACATCGGAATAACGGAATACTCGTGAAAGTTTGTAGCATTTCCAAACATTTGTTCTTCCAAATATTCACTCAACAGTTACAAAACTCGATGGAAACACATGAAACATTTGATGAGTGAAACAAAACGTCCCACAAAAATTGAGCCAATTCAAGCATATCGCCTAATATGAAGCTAGGCGAGAAAGTAAGACTATGCAATTAATCTATTTTTGTCACTCTGTAGGTATAATCTGTTTGGTGTCTTGCCTTATGGGTCTGCCCTTGGTTCAGTATTCAGGAGAGTATTGGCTGCAGCTTATTGACAGTTACTGCTCTGGTATTCCATTGCTAATTATCGCCTTAGTAGAATGTATCGCTATTTGTTTCATCTACGGTATTGACAGGTAGGGGCAAAAAAAAAAGACGACTTAAAAGGCAGAGGTTAACGAGAAAAATGGAACAACATAGCCAAGGCGGAAGTTAATTCTGTCATCGAATGTGCAATTTGATTTAACCTTTAATTGTAATACACCTAAGTCGATCTGTAACGTTCTAATTCGTTCCAATTCACGTGGGTAGCCAAGGGGGGGGGGGGGAAGGAAGGTTTATTCCCCACCCCCCAATACAACCGGATACCCCCCTGGGGTAGCCAAATATCCTTATTCGTATAAGTTTTCTCGATCCACTCCACCACTTTGCAGGGCCTTCATAACTTCTCGACCTAAAATTTCGACAAGATATAAATCTGAGTGTTAATTCAAAAAAGGCGTGTATTTTCGGATTTATGCTGAAAACCAGCTAACCTGTATAGAATAGATTACATACTTTAGTGGAAACTCCAAACGGGTCTTTCGGATAAAGAACTTACCCTTAATGCTTTCCTGAAAAGGGCAAATCCATTTTCGTTGCACTTTTTAACAGTGCCAGTCCCATGTACATGTAGTAAATTAGAACTTTTCCTTTCTGATTGAAATACATTTTTAGTGCATGTTGGCTCAGTCTCAAGATTTAAATTGTGGCAAACCAAGACACCATCCCCAATGCCCCCATGTCGATGATTTTCTTAGAGTTTTCTTTAGACACATCGATCATCTCAACAAAATTCAGTCGGTGATTAAACATTTTATTTTTGACTTCCCATCAAGAAAAATGTAAGTACTTAAAAGTTTCGTACTTTTAGCCTATTTTATTGGCTTGTAGCCCTAGTTACATGCAGTGATTAGTGTCACATTATCGCTCTTAGAGTTTACACACTTAGTGTCTATCTAAAGAACTTATCTGCTAAAGAGCATAAGGTCTCAGTTAAAAAAGTAAATGCTATCTTTTTACAGATTTAGTGATGACATAAAATACATGACGAATAAACCTCCTCGTTTCATTTGGAGATGGTGTTGGAAAATCATCTCTCCAGTCACCATTTTCGTTGTGCTTTCCATGAGCATCAAAAGTATGTCAGAAAGTACACCGCAGTACACGATCTGGGACGGAACACAGGTGATAACATATAGCAATATCTTCTTTTAATGTTGGCTAGGTTAGAGCAACCATCACCGCCACCATCAACCACCGTATCCACTCTTCACTTCCGCACACATCTTCACTATCACATGCACAACGATCACAGCTGTTAACATTTATCAATAACTTCTTTATATAAATTTAAGTTAAAGAGCAACCATTACGCTACTACCACCAGACCAATAAACATCACGTACCATCCGTCATTACGGACCACCAACACCACTCTGTCACTACCATCTCCATTAGTACCACACGCTATACACTACCATCACTATCACTACCACATCCTCTACCATCAACATTAACACTACAACCATACCAACACCACCACAACACCATCATCACCATTCCACCAACGCCAACACCTCCACCACTACCAACACCATCACCACCACCGCCACCACCTCCTTCACTTCCATCACCATTACCACTACCACCACCGCCTCCAGCACCATTTTACCACCACCAACATACCACTACTACCATCACCACCACCTCCTTCAGCTGTACCATCACTACCGCCATCGCCATCAGCCTCCACCACCGCTATCGCCACAACACTACACATCACCAACACCAACGTCCCCATCACTACCACCTCCTTTACTACCATCACTATTACAACTACTACACGTAACTACTGCGTACATCATCACCACCACCACAACCTCATCCTCTACTTCCCCACCACACTACACACCACCAATACTATCACCACTACTGCTACCACCTCCTTCATTCCATCGCTATTACCCCCACACGTACACCATTACCATCACATCACCACCACCACCTCCCTCAATACAACCAACACCATAAACCTTCACTATCACCACCAACACCTCATCCTCTACCATCACCACCAACACCTCATCCTCTACCATCACAAAACCATCATCAACACCACCAACCCTTCACCACCACCGCCACCACCTCCTTGACTATACCACACCACACCATTATACCATCATCACCACCACACCACCACTCACCTCATCTTCACCATCACCACACACCATCATACCATCCCCGCCGCCCCACTATCACTACCCCACAAGAACACTACTAGCATCACACCCCACCACCATTATCTCACTATCACATGCAGTACCGTCATTGTCGCCACCACCATCATCTTCACCATCACCATCCACACCACCACCATCGCAAGTAACCCCAGCATCTTGCAGCAGCAGGTTATCCTATCATAGTCCGTCCGTAATTCTAGTGTAGGGGCACAGTGAGAGTAAAGTATCTCTGCCCAAGAACAGAATACAACGACACCATCCGGACTGGTATCCGGAAGGGAGAGTTGGTCAATGCCCAGTCTGGAGAAGTAAATTTGCTTTTCATCCGACAGCTAATGATATTCGTCTCCATTTGTTTTAGGGAAAAGGAATACAGACTCCTTATCCTCCGTGGGCTAAGTTCCTGGCGATTTTACTCACTCTTGTGTCGATATTTTTTATCCCTGCGGTGGCTTTCTTACGGTACTACCGTATTATTGGCATGGGAACACCAGAACTTCCGACCGTAGTGCTGGACGGGGATGCCGATAATTTAGACGCCTCTGAGCTACAGCCATTGCACAACGGCAAGCCAATAAAGAACAAGAAAAGGAGAAAACTTAGCCTTAACAGAAGAAAGTGGAGACTTGAAGAGAAACTGACAGAAAGGTCGGAAACGAATAAAAATGGGCCATTAAACAGAGTCATTACTGCTAATGGACAGATGTATCAACTGGTGAACCAGCACAATGGTGCAGCAATGTTTATTTGAACATGATCGTGTACAGGAGAAGTGATGACTGCAATATACTGTTGGTGTGTCACAAATCAAGAACTTGTTTAGCTCTTGAACTGTTCAACACCATTGTGTTGCGTCAACGGATGCCATGATATTATTACCTCTGCGAACAACTTGTTGACTCACCAAGTAACCTTCACCAAGTATCATATGTTGTTGGAGGCTGTTGACAGAGTTATCTGGCGTTTGTAAACGAGAATTTATCATCGTCAATTCGGATGTAATTGTCCATACTCGTAGACTAAAAGAGGGATGAAGACGCCTGCTGAAACTGCAGCAAGCGAAGCTTTCCTGTACCCTAGGTCCTACCTACCTACCAAGGAACCCCAGACCGAAAATTTTCTGTCTTCTGCCATCAAGTAACAATGCCAGGTGGAACTACCTCATCTTCATCACCCTTTCCTGCGTCACAATTACGAAACAACTTCGTGGAAGATTCCATTCTATTACGAATCCGAACGGTGTTATTAAAATTTTGAATGATATATATAACTTTCTGAGATGGACTTCTCAGGCGGAGGATATTGTAGTTTTCAATGAAATAGTTTTTGTAAGAATTTGTAAGATACTCGGAAAGTGTGAACACAGTGGCTTAGCCAATCTGCTCATATTACAGTTCAGTAACAGGGAGCACATTTTGATATTTTAGAAATAATATCGTGTATAATCAAAAGCAACGGTACAGTACACCATTCCAGAAATTTTTGCCGAAGGAATCTATGATTTCTGGGATAGTTTGGGAAACACAAACAAACGCAAACAATGATAGGCTGATGGTTTCCAAAGGCAACCATCTGACCAATCATAGCTCACGTTGATTACGCAAATGGTCCTGGACATCCTAGACCCTAAAGGCAGTGTCCAGTCTCCTAATTAAGATTTTCTCTTAGTTGTCAGAGAGAGAAAAGTGTAAAGGAATCTTAGGTATAATTTTGTACGAATCAGGTTCTGAGTCGTTCCCAGTCGTTTCTCGCCTAACCTCTCTTCTCCCCAAGACTCTCGCATACTCTCCGAATTGTCCGCACACTTTTCTCTATGGAGTCAACTGGAAAAGACTCATAATCAATACATATTTCGATATATAATCGTAAATATTTACTAAAAGCTCCGTGTATGGAACATTTGATAATATTTCACATTTTGGCTTGTTTTGTTGCAGCTGTTTTTGTAAAGCAAAGTAGAAAATCACACTATTGCTTTTTACAAACTTGTTTATGGGAGAATATGTATGCAACGACTGTTGCTATAATATTTGATCATGTTTTTTTTTCTCGTGATCTTCCCGCCGCAGTTTAGCGGTTATGAATTAAACACTGCAGCAGGAGACATGCCAAAATCAACGATTGCACAAATATTTATTTGGCTTTTCTCTAAGAGAGCATCAACGCATCTTTTAGTTTTATAAACTGAAGCATCATCGGGCAAGAGTTGATTATACAAATAAACCGAAAGAAATTTGAGCTCATAATAAATTTCCTTCAAATACAAATCAAATTTCTTCTTTCAGTTGTAAAGCATTGATCAGTTTTAATTTGATCAGCAGGTATAATCAATCGCACGACGTTTAATGTACTCGCTAGCCATGCAGTTTTGTAAATCTTACTCGTTTGAATGCAAACGCAGGCGTTTTTAGCGAACGAGTAAATAAACAATGAATTTTAGAGATAGTTTTATTTACTAGTCCCTCTGTCAACCGTCCCTCTGCTGTCCCCCAGTTCAATCATGTTCATATTCGATCTCTGCGCCACCGTTCTGAACTAATATAATTGACAGCACAGAAGAGCCTAGGTTTGCCCTTTCCCCGTACCAACCTCATTCCAATGATCCATCTTTTCCCTTCCCATTCTACTTTCTTGGTGATTTGATAACTGATCGGAAAATTGAAAGGATGTTAGCTATGGGAAGGGGAGTGGAGATTTCTTTATGATAGTTTATTTGTATGCATCTAAAGTGGCGCGAAGCTCTTGTCAGCAATTGGGTTAAAAATAGGTTTTAGTTCCTGTTTCTTTGTGGCTTATTTTGGAAACTCTCTCTTGGAGTGTCATAACATATAGCAACGAAAGAAACAAAATAACTAGGTAATGATACTTGTATAAGCGCCCTGCTTTCGTTCTCTGCAAAACAACAACTTGAAATGGCAAAATTTTGCGCGTCCTGAAAACGTGAACCCGACGGCGAATTCTTCATGTTTCCAGTTTGAACTTAACAATGTGTTTGCATATTCAAGTGGAGATTAGTTCTGACACCAAGAGACACATTCAATCCGAAATTTTCGATGTTTCAGATTCTTAAGTAAAAAAAAAATCATTTTTAAATCGACGTCGTCGTCAGCGTCGCCGTCGTAGTTGCACAAGATCCATAACACTTTAGGTAAATGTTTTGGTTTTGTTTCTTTTCTAAGTTAAGAGAACCTTTGGTCACTAGGTAACACGTCTGAAAATAATTGGACAGTGAACGAACAACATTTCGTTGTTCAACTGGTTTTAATTAAAATAATTTTTATTTAAACAATGAAATTCGAGAAGTCACTACTTGCACACTATTAGTCGTCGAGCGAGAGGATGTAGAAAAAAGCAAAAAGATGATCATACGTCACCACCTTTCTCATATTAGGATCCCTCTAGAGTTTTCGCTTTTTGTTTCAGGAACTGAGTATTGAAGCAGTCACCCCTCGTAGTCTATTGCAACTACTCTTACTTTGACAATTTAATTTGATGCAAATTTTGGCTCGTTATATTATGTTATATTTTTGTTGGCAACACCAGGCTAATTTCTTTGTTTCAAAGGATCTGTTAGTCCTTCAATATTTCAGTAGCATCATGCACAGCATTTAAGAAATTATTGCGGCAAATGTTTACGATAGCCGCTGAACTTAAAATGTTTATATTGCGATGATCAATATGACCTATTCAGTTAAAAATGTCAAACATCAAAATTGAACGACTTAACAAAGGGCATTTTTTAAGGCGCGTTCCATCTCCATAAAAACAGCGAATTAGTATAAGCGGATGTGTTAGTTTAAGACGTTCAAGAAAGTTCCGTGCGGCGTATTTCATGAGACCACGTCTGGTTTTTAAGGGAGAATACTATTACTACACTACACGTGTAGAGTATGGATAGATGACTGACTGCCCACGCGCGATCAAAAAGCACGCTAACAACAGGCTAAGCAGGTAAGTCTTGGCAATTTCTCACTCAAATAAGAAAACAATATGCGAAAACTGCATCAAAATAATTATCATTATTGAAAATTTAGCAGAGGAAGATGATAATTAATACTGCAAATGATACCTCAAAGACTTTTTGCATTGGTCCTTAAAACGGTTTAAAAATCCTTTACTTTCGCCTGACGCCCTTTTTATAAAATGACTAGACATTATGTAAACATCGTGGCACTTTCGTAAGGGAGAACTTTTGAACTGTCATATAACGCGTTTCGTACAAGTGTTGATCTTCTGCTGCGTTTCCTTTTGTTTTTATTTTGTTTATTTTTGAGAAAATGGTAGTCATGCATCCGAAAGGAAGTTTTTACCCCATGGGGAGCTCAGAAAGATACAGTAGTTGTCCGACTTTTAGTAGTACGCGCATTGAATATAAATGTATTCACCAGGTGGATGAAACAAGGAAAACTCACTAAAAATGGTTCAAACTGCTCTCAGATGATGCCTGAAAACAGCTACAAACATGTACCAAGTATGTTTTAATGAGTTAGCTCATATTAACTGCAAACAAGTGTAAAGTAAAAAAACTACTATTCATAATTGATACTTTCATAATTATCTTTATACATTTCCAAAAAAGCGCATATCACTGGTCGATTTATAAACTAAATTTAATTTTAAAAATAATTTTGCATAGTCTCCCAGCTATATCTGGAAGATACCAGTCATGAAAATTCGCGATTAATGTGTTAGGATTGAAATAGTATCTGATACTAGTTACAGTATCTGTTTTCCTCTAAACGTGACTGACCAGCTAGTTATTGTTTGTTTAGTAAACGCAAGGACCTCCCTTGAATTTAATCAATTCTAGAAGATTAAAGACAAGGTTAATTTTTGTGTATTTGAGTTTTCATCCGCGGACAACACTGAAATAAAAATGCCCCTTACAGTTCTATATCTTGTAATAACTTTTTCCGTGACTTATATAACCCGATGTTGAACGCAATTTTACTTAATATTACCTAATGTTTGAACAGTCTTAGCAATGTTATAATTAGCACAGGCAATAGGTAGGCAAATAATATTTGATAAATAATTTCCGAAACGTTGGACTGGTCTTAGACACAACACAGGGAAATTAATAATCTTTCAATATAGCGGCTTATTCGATACTAAACCTTTCTATAAACCTGAAGAACTCACTTCGTTGCAAGTGCGCATGCTTGAGTGTGATGCCTGTTGACATGAACATAAATACCTTTTAAATAATTCCATAATTTAAGCGCGTTTGACAATGATCTTTTCGTTCTAATCGTATCATCCATGCCTGCAGCTAAACGCCGAGACTTCAAATTGAAAAGAACTCAAGCAGAGTAAGGTAAGGGTATCCCTTGTTGTTGTTGACCTTAAAAATGAAGCTGTCGATACAGCCCCATTAAAGTTATAGTTATTCATTGCGTTTAAAATATGAAAATTATAAAACCTTGATAATGACTCGACATTTTAATTTTGGTTTTTAAAACTTTTATCATTTTTTTAGCCAGTAATCCTTTTAACATTTTAGCGAACTTATTGTCAATATTGATATATTTAAATATTTGCAAGAACTAGTCGGGTTCCGGTCCGAAATAAAACATACAGTAAAAAAATAACGTACCAAGTGTGCCATACATACTGCCATATAACTAGCATATCACATGGCAAGATATGATAAGCAACTTATAGCTCAAGTGATATGACTCAGTACATATTCTTTCAGGAAAATCTTCTGTGCTGTTTAGAGCCCCATTTAAGTTATAGCTATTCACCGTGCTGAAAATATGACAGCAACTGAAAAACCTTCAAGATGACATATTTGATCGCAAACGTTTGGTTTTTAAAACTTCTATCGTATTTTTCAGCCCTAAATCCTTTTAACCTTTTAGCGAATTTATTGTCAACTAATTTACAAGAAATAGTGCTGACTCTGAACTAAAACTGGCCGTAGAAAGCAATATCTATCAATTGTGCGTTGTGCGTGCGTTTAGCCTGTGACAGGAGCACGATATATTCATATTTTTTGACTCTGTAAGTCACAATGTTGTAATTAAGACAAGACACGTGAAGTAATTATGAAGCAATATTAGCCTCTGTAAACGTACAGGTGGCAAAATACGAAAGAGCATTTATGAGTATGTAATTAGCTTATTCTTGAGTAGGAAAGTGACACGGAGCGAGATAAAATGAAGCTAAAATGAAAATGTTCCGCTCTTGATAAGCTTTCAATTGGAGCAAATATATATGTTTCATTGTTGTAAAAGAGAAAACAAAACCAATTATAACAGCTAACAACGGAAGGGTAAAATGTGTCAGTATTATGGCTTTTTTCATGACAAGTTGTCTTGCAAATGTTTGTTAGCTAGCTAATTGGGTCGTTTAGTTGTATATATTTTAAAAAACACCTTGCAACATTGAAAGTCATAAAACCCACAAACATTTCAAGAAAATGTGTTTTGTATAGCTGGTGGACGTGATATTTTTGACGTCAAAAGAAATTAAATGACGATTATTTATGCATACAGTCAATTCATTTAGTGTCACCAGGGAACAAGCATTTTAAAACGTGCTTTAATCCACAATTCAAAAGACGATAGCATATTTTGCACACACATTTCACACTGACATTTTTGCGCAACTTTTCAAAAGTTGGTTGT
Organism: Oculina patagonica; assembly: GCF_052425735.1. Classification (NCBI taxonomy): domain Eukaryota; kingdom Metazoa; phylum Cnidaria; class Anthozoa; order Scleractinia; family Oculinidae; genus Oculina; species Oculina patagonica. Next base: position 9,989,049 of record NC_135761.1, on the reverse strand, counting down.
CGAAATTATGAGTCTCTCGTTAATTAGAACAATGGTGAATAGAAATGGCAATACATGATGCCCGTAACTGTCAACTTTCGCTGGAACGCATTTCAGGTTAGCACACTACTATTTAAATCAATATTTTTTCAGGTTGTTAGGAAACATAAGGAATTTTGTCGCATTTTAAAGTGTTCAGCTCTTTACCCCTCTTTACCCCCTCACCGAGGGGATAAAAAGCTCGTTTTTCAGTTACCATATTTTCTCCTTTTATATGACGATCTAAACAGTGATATTCTGTCTCAAATACAACCTACGGAGTACAAACCTATGCAGTCGCTACAGCGAGAAAGCCGGCCTACAACTCATTGAGTAGGGAGTTAGCGCTTTTAAATTGCCTTCTCGTCGCTTTGTTTATTTTTCTCAAGGTATTGTAAGCAACGGTTGAACAAAATTAGCGGACACTCATTCAGCGCTTTTCATTTGTGTGGAGAAACCGGTGAGAATTAATTTTCCGGCAAATGGAACAGTACAATTTTTACCATACACAATGGCACGGGACGAGTGTGTACCACTTGAAAACTTTCCAGTGGAAAGGACCATTCCATTTCATTTCCAACCGAAACAGCCGCGTATTTAATCGAGGATCATGGTAATAGTGCACAAAAGCAAAATAGTACAGTGATATTCCGAGCATATCCGTTAAAAAACGAGAAAAGGGGAATACCTCTGAACGTACACCATTTTTAACGAAAATTTTCCAATGGGAGGACCGTTCGGCTTGATTTTTCACGTGAACAACTGGTTTCTCCGTACAAATGGAAAGCACTCATTATGTCCTATTGTAAATCCATGATTCTAATTGGTTTGTCCATCGCTGATTATTTGACGATAAACTCGACGAAAAGCTTCCATTAAAAAGGAAAATTAATCTTCGGCTACACTATTCATTATCTATGTCGACTGGAAGCCTTACACTTTCGGTCAACCTGGCTGCGAATTGTTCACTATTAACTTTAAAAATATCGGACCCGCACTCCGCAAACTCTTAATTTACTAGTGCACGTTTCAGCGCAAGTGCGTCATACGTTCTCGACTGACAGCACTGAGTATACGTCATGCTTCTTAGCAACGCGTTTCTGCAAAAATCCGCGGGCTCGTATTTCGAAGACATCCCGCCATAAATTTGACTAGAAATCTTCTTTTTTTTTTCCTTACTACTTATTCAGGCTTGTCACATGATGTTTTGCTGTTTTCAAAAAATCGTGGATATTTTCCAGCTGATTTTACGCCAAAGAAAGCAATGGCTACGAAATCCCGCAATTCCCAATAACCTGCATGTTGTGAAAGCGCCTCACGTATATTAACAAATTATTGGACGATAATTTTAAAGCGTTTGTCGCATATCTCGTATGGTTTGCAATTGTTGCACGAAAATTAATTTGCTACAAGATAGATTGACAGCCACTAGGTAGTATAAATTTTACAAGGGTGAAAAAAATTAAAATTTGTCAATGATGAGTCAGCATTGTTTAAGAACATACCAAATTCACTAATTATTCGCTCCTTTTCTCATTTTAGTAATTGCTAACAAGTTATCGCTCTATTTATGCTAACGGAGAACTTATTTCTGCAGGTTCAAATTTTAAACATGTCTTTTTGAGTGACAGCCTTTCAAATGATTGTTTCAGTGTCTTTTAAGGCTGTAGCAGTAGCCATCATAAATTATAGTTAAAACTAAATGGAAACTTATTTTAATAAAACTTTCCTGCGTTTTTACGCAGAACATTTCGTAACTAATAATTCTTCCTTGCCACATAATATCGCCCTGTTAAAATCTTAATTATTCCCCTAATCCTTTGGCCTAAGGCCAACAGTATTCCTCAATTAGTTGACGATAAATTAGGGAGGAAGGAATTTGTTTTCTTAATTTGTCAGTTGTTTTGTCACGTGTTTGGAACCCAGCCCACTCAGGCGTTCTATTTAAGCAAGAAAGATCTAGAAGCTATTCTCGTGTAAATAACGTGTATGAAACTTCTTTCAAACAATCTCCATGTGTAATTAGCGATGTAGATGGACGGATACCAGTATCTACATCATAAAGAAAAGAATTGAATGAGGCCCATCCTTTTGGTAAGTTTCCTAATTTTCACGTAGAGTTGATTAGACGCTGCAATTCATCTTAGGATCATTATGCAGCCACGCTTTTCACACAGCACAAAAAAAGCGTCGCTCTACCAGCCCTTTAATTGTTTCAACTGGTGCCATAACTGTTTATTTCATTTTTTACTGAGAAGGTTGGCAAAAGGCTGTTGACGTCTTACAACAATACAAGTTATAAATTATCAATTATTTTAAGTCTACAACCCTGGTGTATTTTTTTCTTGCCAGTGTGCCAGTTCCACAGATCTAGAAAAAAAAAGAGGCGGCCATGAAACATGGCAGGGAAAAAATATTACTGATGCTTTTGTTTTCAACGTGCTAACCCAACCGTTTGTCACTGTCATTTTAAGAAAAGAGACAATCAGCAAATGATTAAAACAGCGCGGGGCGTGTTGCAATAATTAACAATTTTAGGAATATTGGAAAAAAAATTGAAACGGAATGTGTTAACTTGTGATAGTTACAAGTGTCCTAAGACGTATACTTGAAGTAGCCTATATCTTTTTGCCTGATATAGTACCTGAAAAGAACAAAAGCATACGCTGCCTTAAGTATTGATGTAAATAAGTCGCAAGAGAGAAAAATATAGCTGATCGATATAATTTTTTGCTGAGTAACCTACAATTAAATCAAGCGCATGAATAACCGGTCCAAAATTTATCTATATTTTTTCATTTATTTTTATTTTTATTTGTTTATAAGTGTACCCCCTGCAGTACAAGCAGCATTAGAAGAAGCCCCTGTCGTAAAAATAATTAAACATTTAACAATTAGAAAATTGATGTTATTGAAATGCTTTCTCGATGTGGTGGAACATTTCAATTAGCGTGGGGTTTTTGTTGAAAGATCTTTGGTAGTGTCACGTACGCTGTCGAGAAATTGTGAATTCGGAATTTGGACATGAATGGTGTCACAAATTTCGCAGGTATGTATGTGATATATTTCAAAGCAGCCTGACATACCGTATTATTAGCTACACACGAATTCAGTCGCGGGTGTCCCATTATGTTACTGCTCGTAATTACACTCAGGTCCTGCCTTTTGAGACATATAAACAAATTACACCACTTATCTTATCACCAAAACAACGTTGTAAAATATATCTTACGAGTTATTTCGAGGTCGGAAATTTAAGTTTTTTACATGATAATTGTCCAAGAATATGTAGCAAAGAAAACCAGCTAAAATTATATATCATATACTTCTGAGCCCGTTCGTCAGTATCTTCGCCGAATCAACAGTGTTACTTACTTGCAAATAATATCGTTTCCGAAGAAACTGAATCAACGACGCATTGTTATAAAACAGTATATTTTTCTCGAGACGAAATAATGCCAAAACGTTAAAAGGGCCTATTTATGCATATTGAAGCCATTTTACACCTGAAAAAATTATCTTCATTAGAACCAGATATTTTAAGATTAAACAGTGCATTAAAAACAGTCGCAATTTTATTTTTTGGGCGCCAGTTTTTCGCTTTATGTCGTAAAACTGTGTTCCCATTAATAATAATTAATGCAGCCGGATAATATATTTCGTTTTACCATTTCATGTTGAAACTCCCGCGCGAGCGTACAATTTTTAATGGGTAAAACTGTACTGTATTTTTACGAGCTGGTATCACAGCTCTATTACGTTTTACAGTACAGTGCTTGAGAACTTAAACTGGGGATTGAGTCCCACTAGTTTTGCCGGAGGTTTAACTGACTCTCTGAACATGCTGAATAAAGTTAAAAAAAAAAAATCCTAGTTATTAAAATGAAATGTCATTAGAGAGATTGCCACTCACTAAAATGTCTCCAAAGTTATAGTAGTTCGACTTCATCTCTTCGATACCAGTCGATACGCGAACATTTTCCAATTTATTCAAACTTGTAGATTTTAAGATACGTCCTAGCAAACAGCCGAAAGGATGTGACCCTCCAAGAAAAAAATTACATAAACCCCCCGTATGTTAAAATGAGCTATTATAGGAAGACTTTGGAATTTTTAGCACATGGTCCTAAAACTGTTTTCTATATATATTTTCTCCAACAAGGAGAAGAAATTCTTGCTTTGGTGTCCTGGGTAAATTCAAAACTATATGCTCCAGTTTTCAGGCGGAAACACCGCGCATGAGAAGTCAATATTCTAGTTAACGTTTGGAAGCACTTTTTTCCGCACCGCTACATCAAAACTGTAGATTAGGAATAGCCAAAAACAAATAAAACACAAAACCTTAAAGTAAACTTCGATTGATAAATTATCAACTAAATTCAAAGTTGATATCATTTAGAACGTGATCGCGCCATGTACAACCAGACCTAAGTTTTTTTATCACACGGTAAAAGTAATAAACAAGCTCTCCAAGTCTGCCTCGAATCTGCAAATGAAGACAATGTAATTGTTATAATTGCGTACATTAGCACACGGAATATATTAAAAATATCTACAAAATGAAAATTTCTAGGTATAATGTCACGAACTTGTTGACATAACAGGATTTTTCATGACACAAACGGATATTACTAGAGAAAAAATAATTTACAATTAAAATGTCATGTTTACCTCCAAAAATAGCGCATGAAATGCATATTTCATACTGCCTTTCAGCGAGAAAATGACTTAAATTCTTGCTTTGTTTTACCCTGATAGAGAACAAAAGTTCACAAGGAGGTCGAAAATACTTACTGTAACGTTTCGGAAATGATATAACCCTCACAATGCGTTTCTTGCTGAGAGGCAGCGAGCACGTCGATATCATATGAGACCAATTGGACATGCAAATTATCCTGAAAAAATGAAAGCAGCTGTAATTCCAAGTGAAACAACAAATGCTGGTCAAAAAATTGATATCATTCTCCAGACGAAGTATCTCCGCTATCTTAATGATTTTACTTCCAAGAACAAGCAGCCACTGATGGAAAACGTTTTTGAAGGTAACTCTATAGCGCTGTTATTCGTAATACTGAAGCTTGGTTCAAGAAAATTTCGTAAGCAGTTTAGGGATAAAAGCAGACGTACGTTTTCTGTTTTTACTCAGACAAGGTTACAGAAAAACAAAGTCGATAAGTACAGGCATGATTTATATGCACACAAGAAACTCTGCTATTTCCAGAAGAATACTCAGCGTTAGTCAATCAGTCAGTCCAAATGAAACTTAACTTTAAGCCACATTACATAGATCTAGACTGTAAGATAATTTGAATTTTCAAAGTTGCATTTGGTTTACTCTCCGACGCATTCTGATTTATATAAGGGGTGAAAATCCACAAATAACAGTTGTTTTAATGTGGCATTCAAAATATGTTACTTGCGTAAAAATGTTACCACATCGTGATCGGTATAAGCATTAACAGGCAATTAGCTAGCCTCAAAAGTAAAATAAAAATAATGATATCTTCTATTCCTTGGAAATAGATAAAAATTAATGACGAAGTTGTAGCATTTTTAATTATCGCAATTTGTCAGCGGCAAGAAATTTTGTCTACGTGACTGACAACAGTGTACTGACACTGGAAAATCACATTGTTACTGATGTTCTAGTGCAGTTCAACAATTATTTTCAATTAGGCAGGTTGTTTCAAGGCCGTAACCAGACCTTTGCTATAGACGAGGCAAGATCTTGAAAGGGGGATCTGGGGACATGCCATCCAGAAAATTTAAAAATCTAAAAGCTCTGGAACTCTTTCTTCGACATTTTTCATAAGGCATTTTCTTGAAAGAAATCAATCTTGTTTAATTTGGGATTATTTTCCCAACAAAACATATTTTGTTATTAATTTTAGGTTAAAAACTAGACGAGACAAGTGCTTCGTCTGAGCCCCTTGCTAGTTACGGCCCTGTGTTTCTTGTATTTTTTCCTCAAAAGCGATCGCTTGTTTCTATTAAAAATGGTACATGTGGAATTTAGTTTTGTAGACCAAGCTAAGACAGCACTGCAACATGGCGATGCATATAAGCAGAGCATTATTTTGCAGGCAGGTATTTGCAAACGGTCTCCTTAAACCGATCAGTATGAAATTTCAAGTCCGTAAATTGGTGTAAGAAAATCGAAATGTATATCGAAATGTGTAAACGATTCGGATCCGAACGCGTAACGAATGAATTCCGTGCACAAATGACAGGCCTGATAGTCATGAAACTCAGTCAACAGTTAATAGTTCGATTTTGTATAATAGTACTCGTCTAATGTCAGAACTGCTTTTTGAAAGTGAGGATGATCATGATACGATGTGCAATTCTGGGAAGGGGGTGGGGTATTCTCCCCCCCCCCCCCCGGGCCAATTCCTTACCCTTTTAGATCCCTTTTTATAGAGACCTTTTATATTCTTTGGAATGTATACATTTCTTATACATTCTGTTAGGCCGTCTGTTCGGGTTTTCAAGGCCCTTATAAATATCTAAATAACATTTTCTCATACCCTTTCCTTACTTCCTCGGAATCCCTACCCTTTTGTATACCTACAGCCGAAAAGGCTCTTTAGGGCTCATAATTCACGTTCGCTTTGTTTTTGTTTGTTTGTTTGTAAATGTTTTCTTTTTCACGGCATTTTTCTATATGAAGGGGAATTTCATGTTGTTATTACAGTTTTGAACGTTAACAGTAGTCGATTAACAGTTTATCAAGAACAAGCCCGTCATTTGTAAACATGTTTAAAGGCTCTTTGCAATTAACATGTTTCACAATTGTTTTACATGTTGAAACTACGGATACAACAAAGTAGAAGCCAGTCAGTTGTTTAGCACTGCGTTAAATTCAATCGGATTTCTATCTGTCAAAAGTTGATTTCCAAGATTTCAACATCTAACCAAGAATCAGAGTTATTTCTAAAAAACACATGTCAGACTGAGTAGTGAAAACAGAATGCTTTTTAGTAAAGGTAACGCTACCATATAGGATTCATATAGCAAAACGAAGCGTCGCGCAAACCCTGAGTTAACTGTATTAGAACAAATGTCTTCACTAAAAGGCTTGGGAGTTTTGAGAACTGTCTGAGCCCGCCTTCTAACAGCCGAACAGTTGCTAAGCAATACGAATGACGTATCCTGACAGTAAACTGCTGACGTGAAAACTTTCGTATTCTCGTACAGTGCGATATCTGACTGGAAAATATAGTCGGGAACTCTTCGCGTACCGGGTGCTTAAAACGAGGATTTGCCGAAATCTCCGTATGAGTTCCAGCTATCGAACTCTCTTCTAACCAATCAAATTGCACGATTCAGCGCATCTGGACATGTTATGGCTTCGTTGGGAGCCCTGGCGCTCATGTTATGCCTTCTTGATTTAGAAAACACTGAAATCAAGGTTTTTTAAAACACGTACATGGCAAAAAATAATTCATTAATTTGCGATGTAGTGTATGCTTTCATTTCAATTACGCCAGAGCCCTACACAACCACCGCGGTGCCAGTGTAGCAGAGAGAATAAGCAGCGTTCAAGCGCTTACGAATTATGAGCGGGGCTATAGTGTCCTGCTGATAGACCGTGTAATTTTGAGGCTTAAAAACTTTTCTGTGAGTCATGGTTCTAATGTATGTTTCTTTTTTAACCAGCTGTTTGTAGACGAAACTGATTAATTATTTAAATCATGCTCTCATAGATTTTCATCATGGATTTTGACGGTATTCTGATCACGATCTGTCGTAGTTTATCTGCATGTGTGAAGGCTTCGATGCTTACAGTGACTATCTAACTGCGTTGTATTGAATTTTGACGTTGTTGTTCGTTAGATTGACGTTCCATTTGGAAAGTTATGACACGAAACTTATAACAGATCATTAATGATTGGGTTTATCCATGACTATTCATTGCTAGTATCCGCAAATATTCATGATCAATCTTTATGTATTCCTTATTCACTTCTTTTAAAATTTAAATATTCAATATTTCTCTTAAAACCTGTATTTGAGCCAATATTCCTTTACGATTTCGGCCAGTTTTTAATATTTATTATTCTATATAATTATAATTCGAAGAAGCGATGTAGTTTAGCTCTTTGGCCGGCGACAGCATTATCACAATTTCTGCGCCATTGTTTTCAAATAAAAGAGGGGCATGTCTAAAAAACCACTAAAGCTCATTAAATATGTTTTATAGGGATTTTCAATAAGCTGAAACACGCCTCAACCTTGATTGTTTAACTTCAGATCGCGTTGGTTTACTTTTCAGTGCAAATTAAACAACCCTGGTAAATAATCATTCGTGGGTCTCTTCGTAAAGCGACTCTTTTCTTACTCTGCTGAGTTCCTGACTTGAAAAGAAATTTTTTTATCAGTTATAAAACTCACTAATTTTGCGTGTAGCCGTTTAGTTAGGCGTAAAACCGTCGTTTTTTAGCTTATTTTTTTTTTCTCGCTGTCCAAACACAGGACAGCTGTATTTTTTAAGTTTATGTTGAAAGCTGTGTATTATTTCATAAACAATGCCTCTGTCGCATCGCTCGACCGTATATTCGAAGCAGGATTAATTACATTGCAAAAACTAAAGATACAGCCGTAATTTACCGCGTTTGTATTGAGTCGGGCGATTTATTACTCAGCCGAAAGTCACCTGAAACTTTTAATTATTTTCACCCAATCAGAATTCTTAGAAGAGGATGGTCTGAAACAGAGGTAAAAAGATCTCGTGTATACATGCATGTGCTGGTGGTTATAATTTGAATATTGAGGAGGAATTATCAATCTACTGCTACAAGAGTGACTCGACTGCCTCGTGGTTGCTCTGTACACTATTCAAACGATTGTAAACAACAAGGTAAAATTGCTTGTCGTTTTATTGTCGTTTAGAAAAAACCAGTAAGCTTTAAAACAAATATTGTGTGGACAATGGAAAAGAAACATGAAATACTGAAGGCAATGGTTAATGTTTAAGGTATTGCTATACGATCCGCAAATCAGCCCACAAAATCTGTGGATAAACCAAATCCTTTGAATCCGGTAACTTTCAAACTCGTTCATTTTTCGCCTTGTATATTTTTTTGAAAAGCTCATTTCGAGGGATTGAGTTAAACAACATTTTATCCATCATAGTTTTATCGCAATTATGCATCGGTTGCCTTTGAAAGGCGAGATGACAAAAGAAAATGTTATCATGATATATGATTGTAGCTAAGGTTATAATTTCTTGGTCATTTGAAATAGCTTGAATAGAAAATCAATTGATTTATACAAAGTGAAACTTTTCGTATCAAATACAATCCACGCAGTACGCAACTCCGTAGAAATTCATGCCTTTAGAGTCATTACTCGCGGCGCATAAACAAACTGCAATTAAAAATCTCGTTTTGTTAAAATGGTAAATGCGTTCAGCGTTCGGCTTAATTGTTTTTAGTGACTTGCGATGGTGACATTTCATACACGGCCGTTTAATAACCGATCAGACTTTAATGATTTTGCTGTTATTAGTCTTGGTTTTATTCCGGTGAATGTTTGTTCTCCTCATTTGCAAAAGAACCTGTCTTATCTTACCTGTTTACTTACAGTCACTCTTAAGTAGACATGTTGCCATAGTAACCAAAGAACCCACTGTTCGAGCGCAAGGAGCCCGCTGATCTTGTTGATGTCTAGTATATTCTGATTGAAAACTGTATAAGTTTTAGATTTTCTCTGAGGCACAACTGATAAATTAACCTAGACCTTCTCTATAAGTTGACAAACGTTTTTTTTCTAGGAAAATGCCATGTCATACCCAGCCGATGACCTTAGGGGAACAAAAGTCACAATCAAATATAAAATGACTGGCATATAAAAGGGTGTTGTGGGTGGGCTAAAATGTTCAAATCATGCTGCTTTTAACTGTTGATTGCGGCAGATGTATTTCTTTTGTGGTGTAGTCGCTCGGCGTTTTTATTCTTAGCAGATTGTTCGAACATTAAAGGGACTGTGTCACGGATTTTAGCCAAATTTAGGCATGGGAAATGTCCAACAAATTCAGTGAAAATTTAAAAAATAACCTCTTAAAACAGTGAAGGGACATTTCAATAACACAGCAAAAACAAAAGAAGGTACGGATGGCCAAGACGACGAAGATTGAAACGGATTGTGATATTGGTTTTGAAATCTTGTTGGGCTGAACAGTTTTCAAAGTTAGTCTCGTTTGCTTGTAACTTTAAATTATAACGCCCGGAGACACATTTGGTTGCAATAAAGCTATGGTTTTGTCATTTAGATCCATAGAAGTAATTTCTTTGCAAAAAGAACCTTGGCTTGTTCCTTTTTATAGTCTATTCGTATCTGTTAATATTATTTTATTTCGTCGTCCGTGTGCGTGTTATATGGCAGCTAGCGTTTTCATGACATGAAAAAACGTGCATTGGAATCAAGATAAAGAAAGAACGAATAATGTATTGTAGCTTTTTGCGTTTTCAACAGGTTCAGCGTCGTTTTATGTGCACAATCAAACAAAATGTACTGTTGTTATTATAAACAGAGTCTATCAGTATTGTCTATGACCCATCTAAAGGATTTTGTTTTGGCTAGATATAACATGGCCCAGCACTGATGAATTAATCTGACTAGGTATCATTTTTAATTCTGTACATGTATGCCTCTTATATCTAGACTCTTCACGGTCTCTCTACTTTTTCAACGCAAACCCACGCGAAAGAAAAAGCGAGCGCAAAGCACGAAATGGGTGGGCGGGGGTGGGCGAGCGAAGGGAGCGAAAGAAAAAAAAGAAACGGTGAATTCACTTTTTTCCAAAGATGATTACAGCCCCTCTATGTTTCTCGCAATTCGTGTGCCACGAACGAGACGAATCAGTCTAACTTTTTATTTGAAGACTGCTTCGACAAACACTAAAAATAATGCTAAGGCATATTTCTAATTCCTTTAGTGTTAATAAATTAAACCGACTTAATTTGCTCTTCTTTTTGCAGGCGAAGGACAGAGAAAATATATTGCTAAAACATGAGTGATTTCGCAGCTCAAAAAGAATCTCCGATGAAACTACGAGGTAATAAAGATTTAGACCCACCAAAGGGCGAAATAAAACCTGAGAATAACAAACTTAAACATGAAGAAAATGATGTTCTCGCAAGCAATCCAAACAACATTCGCAAGGTATCCTGGGCAGAAGGGAGCCCGCAACACCGAAGAATGCTCGACAGCGGTCTTACAAACGAAAATGCTTGCCAATCTTGTGCGAATGAGTCACGTGACAGACCTGTGTACCATGTTGGTTACAACGGGAGAATGAGTCTCCCGGTGAATGGGAGATACGCAAATAATTACCACAGGAAAACGAACGGTGTAGGGGACAATACTGGGGTTCATCACCTACTAGGCAAGGAAAACGGTCTGTCACCGCAGCTAAACAATGAGCAAAGGTCGCGGTCCGGGAATGTAGGCTGCTGTGGGTCTTCTCTCAGACGAGCCTTTCAAGGGCGAGACCCCGAGAAGCCTTGGAAGAGCAAAGGTGACTACTTTGTAGCGGTGTTAACGTATCTTCTGGGAGTTGGAAATGTTATCAGGTTCCCTCAGCTGTGCTTCAAACATGGAGGAGGTAAGGAAGGACGTTATTTTAAAAGATCCTAAAGAGATGAAGATGAATTTTTCAACAATTATGACACGAGCATGGGATTACCATCTTTATTATTTACTACACACTTGATGATTTCGACATTGCTGATCATAGCAGTATGCAGGACGCGTGTCACACATTAACCTAGTAAATGGCCCAGCTCACCACGAGCTTAAAATTTAACATCTTTATTATTTACTACATCCTACAGAGATGTAGCAAGAAAAAGATAACGCGAATGGAGAAAAGAGACAAAAAAGGTGAACGTTTCTTATAATGTCTCTCTCCACCCGGAGGTTGAATGGGTATCGATAAAATCAGGCTTTTGGGAAACAGGCGAAAATGCTGCATGGGGATATCCAGTGGCGGATCTAGGAGAGGAGCCCTCTCCTCTTTCTTTATTGGAGCAAGAAAGCTCACATCTTCACTCCAACGCCCTCCCCCTTTTTCAAAGAAAGAAAGGGCTTATCTACACTTCTGCTCCCTCCCTCCTCCAACCACATTTGCGCACCAGGCTCGATCTATCGCCTGTCCGTCGCTAAAGGGGCCTCAGACACTTCATAATACGGAGCCATTTTGGCCAGTTTTTTGAGCCAGACTACCAGCGGCGAACTTGAAAATATAGATTAGAAGTTTTAAGGTGCCATCCTTGATCACTTTTTTTGGTAATACAACAAATAAGCTTTTACTATCCCTAGAATGACCAGTGTGTGTTAACGTTTATTTTAGGAGCATTTTTCATCCCATACTTCATCATGCTAATATTAGAGGGAATCCCACTGATCTGCCTGGAGATGGCCGTGGGACAGAGACTGGGGCGGAACTCTGTCATGGAATCCTGGAGGGACCTAAGTCCCAGTCTCAGAGGGATCGGCATGGCCGCTACCTTGGAGAGCTTAGTGACGTGTTTCTATTACAACTACATTGTGGCTTGGTGCTTATACTACTTTATTCATTCAATGAGGAGCTCGTTATTATGGGACACGTGTCCCACGGTAAACAACACTGCAAATGTAACCCAGATCCCAGAGTGCGCAAAAAGCAGTCCAGCTGAGTATTACTGGTACCGAGAAACATTGGACGTAGCAGATAATGTCAACAAAAGCACGGGTAAGCGATGACGCCATATGTGTTGTTAAAATTTCAGATCGTTGCTACTCAATAATATTTTTAGACATGCTTTTGACAAGCACTTTGATTCAGATTGAATCTTTTTTAGAGTTGGCTCAGTTTGCATTCAGTGACCAATCAATCTGGCAAATCGTAATTGGAGAATTTCTTACTCTTACTCCAATCTTAGGTTGATGGCATTGCCCTCTTAATGCAACTGTAAAGCGCAACTTCACGGTTGAATTTTTTGAAGCAAACGATTTCTTATATACCTGGAGTATAATAGAATGCAAGACAAGGGTCCACTAAGCTGCGTAAAAGTAGTCCGACTAGTGCGAATGAAACTCACGCACGATCGAGTTAGGGACTGGTCAATAAGTACCAGGGGGGTGGGCCGGAGCAATTGGAAAAGTGGTGGCTCGAAAATTAGTGACCCACCCCGTCCTTCTGGCTCAAAACTGACTGACCCATCCCTGATAGGGGGTTGAAAATTACATGACCCACCCCCTTTGCTAAAAAAATCAAGGGACCAATCATTTCTTTATCATCTGTTAGGGGTTGAAGGTTTTTGATTTGACTTCAGCTTTGAAAGTGAAATTCCCTACATAGACATTTTCCCTGATGGGCACTGCTGTTCCATGTACGTCTTTTTCCATTTCTTAACACACCAAAGAAGGATGAATTTATCACTTCTTTTAATAGTCTTTTTTAAGTTTTCCACATATTTGTGTGTAATCAGTATGTAATATTAATTCATAATCAATTTTTGAAGAGTTCATATTTTTATACAGAAATTAATAACAGAAACTACAACCACTGTCCATCATTCATATTTGCAAAGTGTTTCAGTAAAGAGTTTACTGGTATTAAAAGGCCTAAAGCCCAGAATCTATGCAGGTCGAAGAGAGACAGGCAAAACCGATGTTATGATCACAAGCCATCTAGGGGGGTCAGGGGGCATGCTCCCCCTGGGAAATTTTTTATATTTGGGCCTTTTGAAATCGCTGGAAATTCATTTAAATCTGTTCACATGGAGAAATTTATCAATTTTATATACTGATGAATACAACTTTTCTTGGAACTATAACAGTTTAAAGTTAGTGAATAAACAAGATGACCCACCCCCTACGTGTAGTTTAGAATTACGTAACCCACCCCTTTTCGAGGGCTCAAAAACTGATGACCCACCCCCTTTCTGCTCCGGCCCACCCCCCCCCCCCCCCCCTGTACTTATTGACCAGTCCCTTAACGCTGATATACTGTCTACTGATCTCAACCTAGAGTGGAGAAGGACTCTGCCCAAAGCTTGCTCGCACGCACACAGAGAACAGACAACGGCCATAGTAATACTATCAAACAACCAATAATGTAAAAACAGGGTTTGAAAAATCACACAGTTATTGCTTCAACATAGGACTTGACATCTTTGACATTTGTTTATCTAACTCAGTATGATCATATTGACAGGACTCAACATGTACCTATATTTGTTCGTCGTGGTGTCCTGGACTGTATCGTTTCTATTGGCCATGCGCGGCGTGCGTAGGGCGTCAAAGGTTAGTAACCAGGAAGAAACCCAAATGGTCACGTGACCATTGTGAATCTATTTGTAAGTAAACTTGGTCACATGCACGTATAAGACAACCTAGTGTGTTTGGTAGTTATTTTTGGTCGTCAACTATAGAGCAGAGCAGAGCCGAAGTTCAAGCAAAGGAAACAAATTCTCTGGGTTCATTTTTTAATAGAGTTGTATCTCTGGAATGAGTTACGGATAATATAATGTTTGAAATGGTTTTAGCTAAGTACTGTAGACTTTATTTTAGCTAACGTCGTGAGACGGTTTAAGTTTGACGGGCTAATTGCCAAAGGATCTGAGAAATCGATGTGGAATGGGAGATGGTGTATATTGGGAAAGGTTTTGTGCAAAAATATTCAAAGATATATCACACTAGCCCAACATACATATACCAGGGGCCAAGCAAAATACTCACATACACAAGTTATAAAAAGGCAATTGCAATGTAACGTCTTAACACAAATTTGATATTTTTTTCTACAGATCTTGCTTGTGGTTCTCGTGTTTATCGTCCTCAATCTTGCCACATTTTTCTTTGTCAGCGTTCATCTAGAGGGCTGGGCCCAAGGACTAGCTCGACTGTTCATCCCCGAGGTACGTAACTGTCTCAGGAGCCCATTACTGGGCTCCTGACTGTCTCCAGCTCAAATTCAAACCTGCTCACTTTGTTCTTAAATTGTCACAACGCTTTTTAAGGCACTTATATTGGGCTGTAGTCAGTAGGCTGTCTGTGTCAGTTTTCAAAGTGAATTTCCTGTGTTTAAGTCTGGTTCCACTAGACTCCCCGTAAGGTAAGTTTTTGTCAGATCAGGAGTGGCTTATGGAAATGGTTTTCTTTTCCTTTATTAATTAATTATATCACACCTTGATAACTATTTGTAATGGTAAATGGTTGTAATTTTAGATAATGCTTGTGAAGTAAACAACGATCACTGAAAAGTAAAGAAAGCAACCACCCGCCCCCACAAATGAAAATGGAGATTTACGGAAAATTAAAGGAGGCTTAAATGTCCTCCTTAAAGTTGGTTATCCAACTTTAAGCTATCAATTAAATATTCTTAAAGGCCGTTAAACCCGCAGTTGAAACCCAAGGAACTTAACGTTTGCTTAAAAGTTTTAGTCTCATTTAGCAGTCTTTAAACATGAATGTAAAGCTGGCTTAGAGATCAGCTTTAAAAAAATGTAAAGGTGGCGTAAAGCCTTAACTGAGCTTCACACCACAGTGAAGTTATGTTTTCATGCGCATGCGGTGCTGTGCAGCTATGTTCTTTGTTCTATGTTCTATGACTAACTAACCTAGAAAGCTTTAGGGAAAAGCAACGGAGAATTGACTTTATATTCGTACTTATTGATTCAGTTACCAGTACCGTAACAGTTATAAAATATCTTATTTCACAGTGGGAAAGACTCAAGGACCCGGTGGTATGGATGGACGCCGCAGGACAAATTTTCTACTCTCTAGGGGTGGGGTTCGGTAGCCTGACCCTCTTTTCCTCGGGTAACGCACCCAAGAACAATTGTTATATGGACGCAATCATGGTCGCCATGGGCAACTGCGCAACTTCTCTATGGGCCAGCATCATAATGTTCTCATTCTTTGGTTTCAAGGCTGATTATAAAGTTAAAAAATGTGAACTGGATAGAATTGCTGCTCTTGCTGATAACAGCTCCATAACTAACGTGACGAAAAGTATAACATGCAGCAGGCGAGAAATATTTGACCAAGTAAGTATGTTATCTGAACAACGTAGCACTTCTGAAGCGCAATTTTATCTATTCGCAATGATTCATTTTCGCTCCTTTTCAAGATGGCGGCTTGGTCTCTATAGCAGATGCCGTCTTGGAGAAAAATGCGCCGAGGACTTCTGGGGTGAATACTCGTTCTAGTCTTGACTTTAAACCTCCCTGTGTGTTTATGTTTACGCTATAGACCTTTTTTCGATTGAGTGTCGTTAAACCAAAACCAAATTAATCACTCTGGCCAATTACAAAACACAGACAATACAGTTAACCAATCAAAAATCGAAGCAAATACATGTAGCCGGTGCGAAGCGCTGGAAAACGTGTGTCAGTGAGTGACGATTGGTTTTGGTTTCACTTCTGATTGGTTGAGAAAGTGAAGCGAGGTTTTTAGGCCAATCGCTAGTTATGGTGAATAAATACAAAACTAAAGCAAGCGCGAACTGAATTACTTTTGACACTCAAGTGGAAATTACTCTTAGTGGGCATGAGTGAAGTTTAATTTTGGTTTGGGCAGTATAATATTCTCAACATTGCTTATGGGATTATGGGATTATGGGACTTTTAGACCTGGGTCTCCTTGTTCTTTACAGTCTTTTATTAATATCCTCATTCCTGAAGACAACGAAAGGGTACTAAAAGTTCCTTATAATAGTATTTCTTAGCAATCATGCTGATTTTGTTCAACATTTGTTGTTGTACGTACTTTTTTGCTTAGGGTTACACAAAACCATTTTTCTATCTTATATTTCTTGTTTTCTCGATCGACTTCCCTTTTCGCTTCCCATGATTCCACAGCAAGGATTGCATGGTTGGGATGACCTTACTACTAAACTAAAATCATTAATTTAATTTTCTCCTGTTGCTATCATTACAGCTTCCTCCAGGAGTGTCCCTTGGGTTCGCGGGATTAAGTGAGGTATTTACCGAGATGACTCACCTCTTTCCTCCACTTTGGTCTTCTCTCTTCTACTTGCTTCTCTTCTTACTCAGCTCCTCGAGCATGCTGGGTATGATTGAGATCGTCGTTACAACTTGTAAAGAGATGAAGCTTTTTTCTAGGACATGGAGAACGGAATTAATCTGCGGTGAGTGCTCTCAGCTGTTTATTATTGAATTATGTATTTTATGTTTAATTTCACCACGGAGTAGTTAACCTGGGGTTTGTCCACGTGAGCACGCACAAAAGTCAACTCGCACGAGGAGACGCAACGTGCACACCCCTCGACTAATCCTACGAAAAATGAAGGACTACTAGTAGTCTAGTTCAGAGCCACCTTAAACTTTTGACAACTGTCACCGTAACCATACGTTATGCTACTTAGCTACGTCCTAAATGAATTAAGCTGCCACAGGAAACCCAAACTCTAGAGACGGCTCTTGACTGAGCCAGAGGAAACCGAAACTTCAGAGACAGCTCTTGAATGAGACACAGGATACCAAAACTTCAGAGCCGGAAGTTGCTCAGCTCATGATTTTGCATGCGTGTGGACAAGATACAAACGTTTTGCGTACCCAAAAGACAAGATAAAAACACACGAGTGCGTGCGACATTTTTTCGGGCCTGCTTACATGTGCACACCGGCCCTGCCAGTACATATCAACCGAATAACGCAAGGTAGTATTTTTGTAATTAATTCCAAGTTTTTTATTCTCTTTCTGTCTCTTCTCGTAGGCATATTCTGTCTAGCAATGTGCATAAGTAACCTGTTATTCGTGCAGTCAACTGGTTTTTACCTGCTGGAGATTATCAGCAGCGCCTGTGCTATTCCTTTACTCCTCACCGGATTGGCTGAGTGTATAGGCGTGGCTTTTGTCTATGGAATGGACAAGTAGGTGAGAGTTTAGCAACAAAATGTCTACCTAAGGAAGTGAAAGGGGGAAGAGGTGGCGAGTGGTAGTAATGACCAAAGGTTTGAGTTAAGGCTATGGTGTTGAAATGAAATAAAAATCATACCCATCCTGCGACCCAATATTATTATTTTCTTTAACACATCATGGAACACTGCCATGGATATGCGCTTTTAGAACCCAAAATAAACGTAAGGATAAAGTACACCTTGCAGCACATTGTAAGGTTGGCCCGACAGTTCGATCAATGAGTACCCATGGAAACACAGAGGTTAGAAGACTGGAACCGTAAGATAAGTCTTACCCAGGAAAACATGTGTACGCCTGCCGAGCTCGAGCCAAGCTAGTCCTCCCTATCTGGAATCACGGTATATGCACTGACTTTCTCGCCACTCGCTCACGGGCAATGAGCCAGATACTTCTCGAGAAGGTGAACTGAGTGCCAACACACTTTGGTCTGCGCTTTTCGTTTGACATTATAAATATAATAAATGAATGTGTCCAGCAGTAGCAGTGAAATATATATATGATAAATGCAAATGCGGCCTTACACTACTGAAGACCTGAAAAAAAAATTTTTCAGGCTCTGAGCGGGATAGCCTGAAAATTTTTTTTCAGGTCTTCAGTAGTGTAAGGCCGCATTTGCATTTATCATATATATATTATAAATATAATATTGCACGCATTGCGTGCCTATGATCAGATTGTGGAAAAACTGGCTCGTCCCATCAACAGTAATATTCAAATTATGTTTTAAAACTCAGTGATAGCGAGTGTAACAGCGATTTCCGCTCTACATCAAGAAATGTTAATTGTAAAAATTGTTACGTTATCTTGCAGGTTTTCGAAAGATCTTTGTGCAATGACGGGAAACCACATGAAAACCAGGTGGAAGATTTGCTGGAAGTTTATTTCGCCGCTAATCATACTCAGCGTTATAATTGGAGGAATAGTACAATTGATTAGACAGATAGCGTGCGGAGGGTTCACCTACACCGCCTGGGACAGAGACGAGGTACTAACAACAAAATAGATGTGATGTGAATCTGAAATTCCTTGATACTCTATGGCTGCGAATACAGCCGCCTCTCATCGCTCCCGACCGGTTTGCGATAAACCGGCCGGAGTGATGAGAAGCGGCTGAAATCGAACAGCTTTGGTACCCTGAATATAAATAGGATGTCCACTACTAGCAAGGGACACAGAGGAGTCTACTTTGATCGTAATTTGACCTAAATTTACCGTGCAGTTGCAGCGCAAATCACTTTTAAATGTTAAGTCCGTTCTCGGCTCAAGGGAGTCTGGGGCACTGGGCTCCATCGTGAGCGGTTACGTCACTCCCACCCCAGGCTTTGCGCGGTCACCGAAACAAGAAGAGAACGCCTAGGGACTAGGCTGGTGCGTCTCCTGAAGCATTTAGAATTTTCACTCGCGTACAGATATAAGTAATTGCAATAGCCGGTCAACTCGGATTGCTACATATAGCTAAAAAAAGATGAATTGCTTCTTTCACACACGTTTTTGAAAGAATTGAAATCATCATGTGCTCGCAAACTCCTTTTAGCGGTATTTTCCATGACTCACCTCTGTAAAAACATTTATCTTTTCAGGCAAAAGTCAAGTACAAGCCTTATCCTCCTTGGGGCTACGTAATCTACATGGTATTTGTTCTTATACCTTCACTGTCCATCATATATCCACCGCTTATGGACTGGTTTACAAGGCGCAGAGCGGAGTCTGAGTCGAGAGACATTTTGAGTGACAGCAGCTCGTCTGGAATCTCAATCGAGCTGGGCTGTTTTGCTGGAAGATCAAAGTCGTACAACGTGCCTCCTATAAGTAGCCCTTGCGTTAATGGGCATGTAAATCGGACAGTCGACGAGGAAGATTAATATTACGAAGATGAAACCGGAAGAAACGACGAACGCTTCCGAATGTCAAGGCGCGATGGCATTAGCTGTGGCCGTACTGTTACGCAACTCATTAATCGGACGTCGCGGGAGACTAATTACAGATGAACGAGACAACGAACGCGTCCGAATCAGGCGCGACGGCGTTGCTGTGGTCGGCTGTTTTGCACAGGCCAGTGAATCGGATAGTCGATGAGGACGACACTACGAAGACAAAAGAAGAAATACCGAATGTGTCCGATCTTCAGTCGTAAAGTTCGTGGCCCACAAGGTCCAGCGGGAAGTGTCTTCTCGGAAATTAAGCAAGGAGAAACGAGTGTCTGGGCTGTCATGGCAGATTACCTGCTGCGCGACTTGTTTTAAAGGAGTTGCTGATCACGGATGACGTATCTTGAAAAACTAACTAAAATCTTAGTGTTTTCTAAGTCATCCTTGCTAAGTTTTGGTAAATCACTGTCTCTTTGATATTTTTCGATATTTTATATTCAACGATTCCTTCGGTTAAGAGGTAGCTTTGTAAATCAGGGAAAAAAAGACGAATGTTCCAACGCTGCGTTCTGTACGAATTTATCGTTTTATCCTGCATGCCGAGATTGACGAAACTGAAATTTACACAATCCGTTAATCCCAAGGAGGATAGCTTAAAAATTGTAAAACAGTCAGTAGAGTATTTACTTTGTGCAAGCATAGAAAATTCCTTGATCCGCCAGTGGATTGCCTGATGGGGGCCTTCTCCTCTGCAGGGGCTCCCTGGGGAGGGGAGATGAAAAGGGGATAACTAGGCTGCGCGGGGATGATGGGAAGGGGAAAAGGCAGGAGCCTCTCCCTTTCCTCCTTCCGGCGATCTTCGCGCGCTTTCTTCCCCTCTCCCCAGCCTCCGAACTGCCAGCGATCAAGACAGCACAAAAGAGGCCTCCGCAGAGGAGAAAGTGATGGGGGCTATAAAAAGGTTCAATTTTGATGTCTGTGAATGAACTCATTTCCAAAACGGAACACAGGCATGAGACCTTGGCACAAAACACTTGATTACAGGGACTGCTGCAAAACTAAAGGTCGCCCAGTTTCAGATCGATAAACAAAAAAAGAAATGAAAAACAAAATAAGGAAACCGTTTTTAAAATTTTTCGTTGCTTATTTTAATAGCCAGCCTTTTCAGAGTCTTGGGATAAATAAAAATAACAAAAAAATACACCATTTGACTGCGTGATCTTTTTTGCTGATCGTCGGTATGCAGTAGCGATTATTCAAATAAAGCTGAAGTACCCGACTGCTTTTCCATATACCGGTATACATTATAGAATCGAACGAGAAAAAAAAAAGGCATCGCGCGGGAGAAATGGCTCCTGGGACCGCGTGAATCGTATCCCGTCCAATGTAGACGTTCTTTTGGCTCGTCACTCAAAATTCAACGCTGTGAACTTTGAATAGACGTTTCGACAGCACTACCGAAACGTATAAGGTTTGTTCAAAGTTTCACAGCCTTACATTTTACTGTTCGTTTGTTTTTTTTATGTTAATGTAACGCAATATTTCCACCCCATTGCGTTAAAGAAAGTCTGCGGGTACGCGAAAACTCGGGAAAAGTACTCGAATCCTCGGCGAAACTTTGCCTAGTTCCCAGTTCTCGCGCGGGCATTTCTCACTCTCTTTACAGTACGACCCCAATTTCTCGAAACTGGCTCCCGATAACTCGAACGAATTTTCGCTTCCCTTGGAATTTTGAGAAATGAGGATTCAACTTTACTTGCTACTCGCATTTATTGCCCGCTTGAAAGGAAATATTCACCCCATTTACTGAATCGTATCCCTTTACCCCTCCCCTGTCAAAATACATTCTTTGATTTCGCACTGAGCAGACCCCAGGACCCTGGTAAAGGCCGCACGTGATCAGCTGCCGGTATTTCCCAATGCCAAGGAGAGAGGAGTTTTACCTCTACTCCCCAGCCGAAAAAAAAGGGGTTGTAAATGTCCATAATAATTTAAATGTTTTTATTTGATGAATAAAAGCCAAAACTTCGTAGCCATGGCCGACCGTCGGCCGCCGCCAGTATTTGTAACGCAACACAAATAATCACATCACGCAATATTCCGTAACCCTCGTGGCTAGTTACCAGTCAGGTTTTTCGAGTTAGCAAAAACTTGCTGAACCCTGACTCCGATCAGACATACGTCTACATATTCTTTTGATATGCATTCAATATTTAATAGCGGTCACTAACATAAATCTCAAGGCAGAATTTCGCCTTAGCACATGGACTTTCGTCTGGTTTATGCCACATGAGATGTCAAACCCGACCTGATTTCACGTGACAGTTATTTTCCACCGACGAGTTCTCGTTTGAGGTCCAGTTATTTCCCCATGAAACAATTTCATGATTTCGACCAGTATTGAAGCACTTTCGTAGCTTCTTTACAAGAAATCGCTCGACTACAGAGTCTAAAACCCATTTATCAATACTGTTATCCAAGCCTTTTTCTCTCAAAGCGAAAAACCTTGTAATAAGATTCGTAGAAACCGGTAATTTCGACATTTGTTTTCCTCCCGCCTCCTTGCGGCTTTTGTAATATTTTACAAACACCCCCCGTTCATAGGCAGCTATTGACCAATCACATTCAAGCATTCCTAATATGGCGGTCACAGGGTATAAAACCATGCTTCTGTAAAAATTCGTCCTCTTTTTTTCTCCACATCGGTAGAAATTCTTACTCTTTTTAGCGGTAGTGATATCCTCGTCTAAATCAAGTTCAATATGCAGAACGGTGGAAAGCTCCCATACAAAGTCGGTAAGTTTAAAAGCGATCGAAAGTACTCCACGTGTAACCACATTCCCGCGAAGTGTAGCGTAATGCAACGATCGTCGAACGATCATGGCGTCATTGTGAAATATTCAGCTTTATGTTGGAGATCGCTTTTGTAAGCTTGTACAATCTATATTGTACAGCATGTAGTATGAGAAATACGTATTGTCCGCTCTGGGTTGATTTATTTATGGGTAGAAATGGGATAGTTCACATAAATAAGCTTACCTCTTTCCTTGCGAAGATCCACGCTGTTGACTGATCATGTGAGAAAGCTTTCGCAAAAGCAGATTGTCTTCCGGCCTCCATGCTTTTGTGTTGTATATAGCAGAGATATGACTAATATCTTTATCGTAAATCGCTAAAATGGCAGGCGTTTTAGTGGGCGCTTTTGGCTATCGATTTGCCCTACTGTCAAGGAGCATGCTGGTTACGCAATAAGTGTAAGAGGCGTTACCACAGATCACACAGGCGATTGGAACAAGTCTAACAAGAAATTTTAGACAATTCTTAAATTATCGTTTAAACGAAAGATAAATCCTTTTTATACCAGATCGTGTGTATTAACTTGAATTTTAGAAAACGCTTGCTAAACAAGCACTGTAAGCTTTTACGAATGGTTTGGGTGTTTGAACCCCACACTGTTTGTTGGAGCATGTTGAAAGCAGTAGGCCATAATAGAGTAAAACAGAGATCTTAAGAATTATATCAGCAATTGCCAATAGAGAGAAATAAAACAATAAAATAAACTCGGAAATTATTATTTTGGTTCAATGTCATTTATTACTTTATTTTGCAAACTACCAGCTGCATAATTTTCACAAAAGCCCATCCAGGTACACACTAGCAATGTCCCATCCTATACTTAAATATTAAAGAAAGTTATGCCTTTGTCCTTGTTAGCTGACATCAGCCTTGCTGACTGGGGTCGTAAGGAAATCATCATGGCCGAGAATGAAATGCCTGGTTTGATGGAAATGAGGAAGCGTTATGGCCCCGACAAGCCCCTGAAGGGAGCCAAAATTGCAGGATGTCTGCACATGACAATCCAGACAGCTGTTCTCATTGAGACTTTGACTGAACTGGGTGCTGAGGTAAGCGTTAAGTTTGTTGTGAATGTATAAAATCAGGACATATAACTTAACAAATTGAGCTAGATGTTAAACTTGTTAAGTTGATTCAGCTCTGCCATCATTGTAAAAACTTTCTAGTGACAGCCGTCATAGGGATCTATCCTCATTTAAGATGGTCACAACTGTTTTTCATGGGTAGCCCAGGGATTTCAAAACGTTTTGAAGTAGTCATCAGCAACTGGAAGAGTAGGCCACTGTGCTACCTAGCTTATGTCACACAAGCTGACTGCTATGGCCAAAGTAACCAGTTTGTGAGACATAAGCTTAAGCTAGTCACGGCTGCCACTCTTCCAGTTGCTGGTGCCTGTTTCGAAAATTTTGAAAACCCTGGGTCCCCATGAAGTTAACACCAGTGAACATCATAAAGGAGGATAGATGTCAAAGTGCAGCTACCAATAGAGATGTCTTTAAGATGCACTGAAACAGACTAAGAAACTTTAACTCAGCTTAATTTATCAAGTTATACTCCATATCCATCCTAGCCTTCTGCAGCCTAGGATGCTTGTTAACAGTTTCATTGCTCTAATATAGCAAATTAAAATGGATTTTTATTTTTTGGTTTCCTACTATATAAATATAAATTTTGGCTGTTCAAAGATCTTTCAAATCTGTGAAAAAGCCCCTGTAAAGGAGCCCTGTCACAGTACTTAAAATTCTTTTTCCTGATAACTTCCAAATTAAAGGAAATCTCAAAGTAATAGTTTTCTAATGTAGAAAAATGCCAACAAAGTAGCAAAAACTCGAAAATAACCCAGGATGCTTTCGACTGACAAAGATTAAGACGGTTTACAAAGGATGGACTTCAAAAACTAAGCCAAATTTCCAAGATTCGTTGTCTCCTTTAAGACCTTTTTTCTTTCCTTTCACAGGTTCAGTGGTCATCATGCAACATCTTCTCTACCCAAGACCATGCTGCTGCTGCTATTGCCAAGACAGGTGTTCCAGTGTACGCCTGGAAAGGAGAGACTGACGAGGAATACATCTGGTGTATTGATCAGACCTTGGTCTTCCCTGATGGACAGCCTCTCAACATGATCCTTGACGATGGTGGTGACCTGACCAACCTTGTTCATGAGAAATACCCACAGTACTTGAAAGGTTTGTGAAGTTTACTTTTGGCACTAGACTATGCATGCCAACTTCTTGAGAGGGGGGGGGGGCTGCAAATGCCAGAGCAAATTATGTTCTTATTTATGTTACTCTTAGGCAAACTTATAACCTTCAATATAGTCCTTCTCATAAAAGATAAATTCTTGTAACAAGATGTTCAAACTCTGATGGCCATCAGCTTCACAACTTAAAATACAAAAACTTAGCGGGGTTCATTTATGATCAATAGTACAGTAATCCTTGTAGGCTCAATGTGTTTCCTGTGTTTTAGTTACCTATCAAATTGCTCATTACAATAATGGGCAGATTAAATCAGCCCTGGCACATCCAGGAGTATATTCTCAGGCTCGTCCAGGGCTTTATACCTGATACAGTAAATGGTATCTGCTCGCTTGGGCAAGAGTAGTTCTAGAAAAGAACTGTTAAATCAATTTGGTGAAACAATACTTTCAATAGGCACCAACAAGTGCTGAAATGTGTACTTTACTCTACTTCGCCCAGAGAAGTTGGCTACCTTATTCCCTAAAATGAAGAATTAAAAAAGTTACAGTTACCCTACTTAAACCAGCTGCCAACTTTAAATTTCGTTGAAACCCCTGGTGATAAAAAAATTCTCAAGATTCCTTTAAATGTGGTACTGCAACCTTAAACGTAATTACATAATCAGTGAATTTTTATAATTAACTGTCTTGTTTCAGGTATCAAGGGTCTTTCAGAGGAGACCACAACTGGTGTTCACAACTTGTACAAAATGATGGAGAAGGATCAACTGAAGGTTCCCGCCATCAATGTCAACGACTCTGTCACCAAGAGCAAATTTGACAATCTGTATGGAATTCGTGAATCTCTTGTTGATGGTCTCAAGAGAGCGACAGACATCATGCTTGCTGGCAAAGTCTGTGTTGTTGCTGGATACGGTGATGTCGGCAAGGGATCAGTGCAGTCTCTCAGAGGCTTTGGTGCTCGTGTTCTGGTCACAGAAATCGATCCCATCAATGCTCTGCAAGCTGCCATGGAAGGTAAAGTTGTTTGTGATTTTTATTGCTCCTTACAGGAATTTTAACACCCGCCAATCATTGACTATTGTCACAGTGGTTAATTCCCACTCTTGTTTATTCTGTAATTTCAGATTTCGTATGTTGCTTTTGGTGAAAGAGGTCTAGATTTTAATGCTGACCAAATGCTAGCCAAAATCATTGATGTTAAAGCTGCATTGAAGCCCAACCCACACAAATAAAAAAAAAAAATTGAAAATGGTACTTTCTCCCTGAAAAGGGATTAAATTTTTTCTGTCCACTTTAATCAATATAAATTGGAAAACACATTTGGGATTCAATACACACTAGAATGGTCCCAGAAATGCTTAAATACAGGATAGAGCATGCACACATTACTTGAGTCTACACTTTGTTACGTTGGCATTTTCAGGAAGTTTGTTTACGTTATTCAACCTTTCAAACACTATTGTCATTTCCAAATTCTTTCTCTCTGGAGATGTTCCATTTTTGGAGGCTAAAAATTTCATTGTTTAATTCCAAAAGATATCCATACCTCCCCCACAATAAAGGGATTTTTATAAGAACCCCCCACACTCCTGGAAATTCAAATAAAACTCCATACAGTTGTAAATTTTTTTTATCTTTGAGAACCTCTGTCCTGCCAGGAAATTTCTATCCCTTCTGTGGGGGTGGGGGGGAGTATGGATATTTTCTGGAACCACACATTTAAGTGTGAATAAATGAACAAACCATGATAAAAGGTGCACTAAAAATTTATCTAGATTAGCGTGGCCCGAGAATGGAGACTCATTTTGGATGTTTTTATTGACAGGATATGAAGTCGTCACCATGGAGGAAGCTGCCTCTCAGGGACAGATCTTTGTCACGTCAACAGGATGCAGTGGAATCATCGCCGAGGAGCACTTCATGCAGATGAAGGATGATGCCATCATCTGCAACGTTGGCCATTTCGATTGTGAAATTGATGTTGCATGGCTTAATACTAAATGCAAAAAAGACAACATTAAACCACAGGTGATTGCAACCTTTTCCTGTTTTCTTTTGAATATTTCTGCGAGATACATCGTGTACTTGGAGAAATACACCAACCACTATAGTTTACATGTACAAGCAGTTCCCTTTTTTTCTCTCTAAGGACCATTTTTCCATTCACACTCTTTTATAAACCCATGCTCAACGGACTAAAAAGGGGCCCGGAGATTGCTCATAATCCAAGACCACAATTTTTAGCTTATCCATCAAAGCTCATGAATTACCATAAATTTTTACCAACAAGATGAACTTAATCATAATCAGTTGCTTGTCTGATAAGCCACAGGTAGTGTTGGAATGACTCGGAGGAGTGAAGTTAACCTTTAATGTAAGAATGCTCTCTGTACTAAAGATTATTAAATAAAATTTACCTTCTTCACTTGTTAGGTTGACCGCTATACCCTCCCCAATGGCCGACATGTCATTTTGCTTGCTGAGGGCCGTCTGGTGAACCTTGGCTGTGCTATGGGACATCCATCATTCGTCATGAGCAATTCTTTCACCAACCAAGTCTTGGCTCAAATTGAACTTTGGACAAAAACAAAAGAATACCCCATTGGTGTATACATGCTGCCCAAAAAGGTAAGGGAAAAATGGAATGTATTCTGCTCGGTATAGATTAAAGAGTGTCTATTATACCCTGGCAGTTTGAGTGGATTTTGGGTGTTGGTCTGTGGGCGCATTTTTTATTATCCTGTCAAAAAAATTTATGGCGGCCTTGATTTCAGGAGAAAATAAAAGAAATTTGTGGTCCAGGAAGAAAGAAAACATGGTGATCTGCGGACTGGTACATAACGCCTTTTTAGGGTCATTCCATTTCACCAGATTTCAAACAGATAAAATTTTCTTGATTGACTCTGCAACAAGCCAAAAGAATCCCAGTGTTGGATGTTTTTCCCCCAATAATTAAAACATTTCACAGGGATGTCGCTAAGGGCCGGCTGCCGGCTAATTTCACCGGCTGAAAGAGAACTTAAATCCAGCTGAAATTTCACATGAAAACAGAGACCAAGGTAAACTTTTAGATCTGCCTAAGCCAGAAACGCCAGCTGGGTTTGTTGATGAGCCGGCTCAGTGTTTTCTTAGCTACATCCCTGATTTCAGGAATGCTAGGAAAGTCTTTTCTGTATCTACTACTTTGTATTTTTTAACTGTCTAAAAATTTCTTTTGTCCTTTTTAGCTTGACGAGGAAGTTGCCAGGCTTCATCTGAGCCATCTAGGAGTAAAGATGACCAAGCTTACAGGCAAGCAGGCAGGATACCTTGGAATCCCCGCAGAAGGACCTTACAAACCATCTCACTACCGCTACTAAACACTTGGCTAGGGACAAAAATCGCTATAATACATGTGCATGTGGATTATAACTAAACAGACTTCCGCAAATGAACTTGCATACATGTGGAGACAAACGTTTATGTCAAGCACTGCTGTGAAGTGCTATTTATTATAATTATAGTTTTTGCTAAATAAACATATAACCATACCAATTTAGTCTACTTTTACTGTCTCCTGGAAACAAAAAAATACATCCGATTATAAGCCCCCCCGGATATAAGCCCCCCTCTACCGGTCGACAGTACTAAATAGGGCTAAATGTTGCTTTATTATGCGTTTTTAACTAAAAAACGTATTTCCATCAACACTCCCGTGGCTCGTTTCGAAACGTTTTTTTCATTCCGCTTACAAGCCCTCCCGGATATAAGCCCCTCCGCTTATAAGCCCACCGAAAACCCCTTACGAAGTTGTATAAGCCCAGGGCTTATAACCGGAATTGTACGGTATGAACTGTTTAATAATTGTTTATTAATTAATATTACGTACTGTTTCAGTTTTTGAATGTTTGTGTCTAAATTTTCTTATGGACTTTACATACAAATATGTGGAAAACTTACAAAAGACTAGTATTGGAAGTGAGGAACTCATCCTTCTTTGTTGTGCTAAGAACCGGAAATAGACGTACCGTAATGATTCAATTTAGCGCCCGGGGCGCTTATTTACTTTTGGCACCTCAAGGGAGGGCGCTTATTCGAGACAGGGCGCTTATTCGGGACAGGGCGCTTATTTAATTTTTTGAGAAACAACCAAATGTATCTTATAATAACAGGAACTGTAACAGTTAGAAATTGTTAAAAGTTCAGTTACTTTTAAAATAATTCTTCATTTTAACAGTAAATATATACATGAACTGTACGGTGAACGGTCAGGAGTTTATCTAGTTGACGTCAGTGACTTCAGTAGGGCCAGTTATCCACAATAGGGGCACTTATTAGAATAGCGGTGCTTATAAGAATGGGAGCGCTAATAAGAATGGGGGCGCTTATTGGAATAGGGGCGCTTATTTACAAAAACACATTCGAAGGGGGGCGCTTATTCGGAAGGGGGCGCTTATTGGAAGGAGGGCGCTAAATCGAATCATTACGGTACATGGAAACGCAGTGTCCATCAGAAAAAAATAGGGTGGTCTATGTAGGGGAATTTCACTTTAAAAGCTGATGTCAAAAGAAAAAAAATCTAACCCCTAACAGATGATAAAGAAATGATTGGTTCCAATTTTTTTTAGCAAGGGGGTGGGTCATGTAATTTTCAACCCCCTATCAGGGGTGGGTCAGTCAGTTTTGAGCCCGAAGGAAAGGGTGGGTCACAAATTTTTCGAGCCACCACTTTTCCAATTGCTGTGGAACGATCGAATGAAACTTTTCAATGAGAAAAAACAAACACACTCGTGCCAAGCTTTTGTTGTTGTTGTTGTTTTTTTTTTCAGAACGATTGCGTGACGATGCCCACTGCGTTCAAAGTAGCTTTTTTCCAGCGGTTTTCTACTCTAGCCCAGGCTTCCTCGGTCTTGCTGAGAAGACGCCTGCTTGCAAGCTGTGCAAGCAAATACAGGGCGAATCGAAGTCGAGTACGTAACATGTGTGTTGAATTTCCTTTCTCATAGGAGCTGCTAAGCAGGAATGTTTGGGACTTGACTCCAGTGTCTGGGTGTTCTGCTGTTTTTCCTTCATTTTTTAGGGGAGAGATCGTCAGAAATGGAGTTAAAAGTACAGAAATGGAGCTGAAACCCTAGAGTGTTGACGATGCAGAAATATTTTCCAAGAACACACCTTGCCTGCATGGTATGATAATATGATGTGGACTTCTTCGATCGAGGCTTCATTTGAACTAGAGATTTTGTTTGAATCATGAGGTCGCCAAGTACTTTCATCTACACAGGAATGCTGAAGAGAGTGGCAATTTTTGCTGTATGCTTGTTCGTGTTTTGTGAATATTTGATATATTACCTTGTGATATACCAATGTTCTTGGCCTGAAATTAACATCGACGAAACGAACAGACAATATGAGCCTCTCAAAACAATGTTTCTGACTGATACACACTTGTTAGGGTCCCAAGATGGCCACTGGTTTGACAAACTGAGAAGAGAATGGCAGATGGAAAGAGCTTTTCAAACTGCTGTCTCTTATTTTAATCCTGATGTTGTGTTTTTACTTGGAGATCTGTTTGATGAAGGCATGAAATGCAGTGATGAGGTAAGCTAGAGGGTACATAAACAGATCGTTAACAGGTCAAAATGCCTCCAAGATGAAATGCCCCTGACAAACTTGTTTCTATACCCCCCCCCAGCACAAACTTGTTTCTATACCCCCCCAGCACAAACTTGTTTCTATACCCCCCCCCCAGCCTGCGAACGCAGACACATTCCGGCTTTCGCTTCTCTCCGCCGAAAAATAGCGTCTGCGAAACCGAGCCAGGTAATGATTTCTGTGACGTCAGATCAAGGTAACCAATGAAAATTTACCTTGTATATCTGAAGAGGTGCCACGCGTGTAGCCTGCGAGCAAGTCACACAATCGTCAGTGTGGAAAAAACAATGGCGAACGAAGTGGACACTGCATGATGAGGAGCGTCTGCAAAGTGTTTCAGTTTCATGCTTTAATTGGAAGTGGGGAGACGTACTCACAAATCTTTCTAATGAATTTGGGACATCAGCTATTTTCTAAGCATTTCCTGAGAGGAATATTTAGTATACTATTTTGATTGTCTTTCCGCTGCTCGTTAGTTGAATGAAGACCAGGTCAGCCTATTATCGTCGCTTGACCAAAATGCAATAGTGCTGAATACCACACGGTACATTGGAAGCCGAGAAAAGAAATATTGAAAATAGCGGATCACCAGGGTCTCAGATAGGTGAAATAAATATTCAGTAGCAGCAGTCGTTGCATGTTGACGAAACCACATGTACATGTTACTTGTTTTGTTGGTAAGTTTATTTTATTGTATATACTGTCACCAGGGATTTTAGGAAATTGTATGATCAACTGAGCGACTCTCTGAGATTCGCCTTTACGCAGCGGATCAAGATATAAACATAATTTTAGCTATCGCTGGAAACCTGCGAAAGTTTTATTGATTTTTATTCTTTGGGGCAAATTTTTGAGTCTTCATGGTGCAAAGAAGGGCGCTAAGAACGCTGAAGGGTTAAGAACTCGCAGGCCTTGCAATGACGTTTGTCACAACTTTTTTGTGTATTTTTTTGTAATTTCTCGAAAGGTGAAGATGAAACTCACCTGGTCGATTGTCCCGTCCGGTGTGTTGCTAGAATTTTTTACCTATCTACTGACAAAAAGTACATACATTAACCTCCTTTGCAACTGAAAATGTTCTTCTGCAAAGAAAAACTTTCACCTGCATAAGAAACCTTCGATGTTTCATAAAACTTGCCATAACATCTTGCTTGTTTCAGACAGCTCGAAACACAGCTTTGTCGTGAGGGTGCCACGCGGTGTGCACTTGTGTTTTATTCTGTCACTTAATCTGATTGGCCAAAGAGAAAACAAAATCGTTTCCTGGCTCGGTTTCGCAGACGCTATTTTTAAGCGGAGAGAAGCGACAGCCAGAAAATGCGTCTGCGTTCGCAGGCTTCCCCCCCCCCTCCCCCACTGAAATGCAGTTTTCTATTAACAGGAACATATCACATGATGCTCCCTAGGGAAAAAAAACTCACTAACTCCCTGGAGAGACAACAGCTTGAACCATGGACTTGCATGTGATCAGGGCTTGCCTCAAAACCACACTATGAACGCAAAGTAATTTGAAGTTTTGGACAAAAGCAATCATTTATCTATTGTTTGTACTCATACATTATCATTATCAACCAACAGAGTATACCTGCCAACTTTTTCTGGGTTAAAGGCGTGAGATTTTTATCCTAAGAGTGCTACGATTTCCGGAGATAACACAACCATTTCCGAAGATTTTCGAAGATGTCCGAAGTATTCCGAAGACATTCCGAACTGTATCCCGAACACAGCCCCAAGACTTGTTTTGCTAAACACAAGTACACGACCACATTCTCAAAGCTTTTCTTATCAAAACTCTGACATTTTCGGGGAAAGTATCGTCATAAACTCAGTTTACATGGAGTTTTCGTTTCTCACATTGGTTTGAGTTCACATATTTTTGGAAAGTGTGCCATTTATGGTTGTAACAACTCACAGTTTTCGACCAGGCGTGAGAAATTGGTTCATAAGCGTGAGTTGGCGTGAGATCGAAGTTTTCAACTCGCAGGCGTGAGACTCACGCCTAAGGCGTGAGAGTTGGCAGGTATAACAGAGCACAGTCCAATGTCTTGTTTGGAAGGTGTACAAGTTGTAGGGGAGCTCCACAGCGGCCCAAAGGGCCGCAGAGCGGAGCCCCATAACCATACAAAATCTACAGAAATAGGAAAACCATGAACTTGAGTTTTCATGGTCATCATGGCTAGCGGCATGGCTCGCGGGTGCACATGACGTACGTACGTCATGCACTCTAGAAATAGATTAACCCTAACCTCTTTGATACTGGGCATCCATGTTATGGTCAATTGACAGCTGTCAGTACAAGGTGTCCGCTGACAAGTATCATGTGACCATATCGTGGGCTCAGTTGTATACCTCATCGAGGTCACGTGTTTCTTTAAAGTTGACCGCTGACCGGAAAATGGTTTTTCTATTGGATCTTGGGCTCAAGTCCTATTTTTTTCCCTGTCTATTGGTAATGAAATTCAGATATTTAAATAAAGACCAAAGTAAATTACCTGGGAGCTCCGCTTTAGACACATTTGATTTTGATTTTGAAATTAATAATGACAAAAAATTTCCTTTGCCACATAGGAATGGGATCATTACATACAGCGTTTTCACAAGATGTTTCGTCATTCTGAACATACTGAATTCCATGTTGTGGTAGGAAATCATGACATTGGATTCCACCCTGAGTGAGTACACACATATTTAGTCCAGTCATTTTACTAAAAATAATGGGTCAACCTGCAACTAATTGCAACAGAAGAAATTCCAACGGTTTTTGACCGAGAAACTTATCGTTAATATCATATCAAAAGTCCCAGAAAATCCCGGCAGGGAAAGTCATTGAAAAATGGGTTTTTTTAGAAGCTCCGAGACACGTTTTTAGAGATGCACGGAAACGAGGCTGAATAAAGCTTTTCCAAAAATGCCCGTGTTTATGTCTTAAAAGTAAAAAATACAACAAAATTTGAAACGATATCTCAATTGGAAGGTTTTCTTATTTTAGAAATCAAGTTAATTTGTGATATTTCATCTGTACACAGCTTTAATTTTATGTCTATTTTAGTTGCTTGCCGCGTAAAAAAGTCGCAACCCTAGCCTGTGTATGGGACTGAATGACATTAAGTGAAGTTGGCTTTTTTATCTGGAGCGATTTTTAATTTTTTAATTTTTAATGAAACTTGTTGAACTGTTTAAACCTTTCTTCAAAAATAGTGATACAATTCAAGGAAGCTTAATTTTCGTGTGGAAAGAGAAATAAAAGCGTGAGTTGGCGTGAGATCGAAGTTTTCACTGTAACTCGGAGGCGTGTATGAGACTCAAACCCAAGGCGGGTGAGTTCACAGGTATAGTATGCTGTGTTTGACGCCTGCAGAAATTTTAATCTTCTTCGAACAAAATGGTTTAAGAACTTCAATGTCCTGTGCTCCGATCAGGTAAGTGTATTCTGAGTTCTCTTCAAGAGTAGTTTTTTCTTTCAAAATGGAGAAGTTTCCCTTTGCTGACTCATAGTGTATCACATCCAATGCATTGTTTCTAAAGCGATTCTAACGAGTTTTCTGGGCTACAGTATTTCTTTGAGTCTTTCAACGCAATTGAAATGCGACGTATCACATTCTGGTTTCAAAAATATTTACTAAAAAGCGAGATCACTGCATACAATGCTGCAGTGAGTTAAAATAAGAACAACGTTATCCTTTCTTCTACTTATAAAGAATGATATGTTTCCGAAAGGTTTTAAACCCGATTGCTGAAATTTATTGGGCGAAACATGGAGCGTCTATAATTCTATTGCACGTTTGACACAGTCTAATTTGTATCCTGGTTATTTTTTAGACCAGCAAGAGCCTAAAATGGATGAAATGTGTTGTGCAATTTGTCAAAAATAGTATCTCTCCGTCTGAAGGGAAGTGAAGGTATAAACCGCGCAATGACATCCAAACTATTCCCGGTCAAAAGGTACACAAGACATGTCGCCGCACGTATTGCCACCCTAGTAACATTGACCAAACCAAGAAACAAGAAATTGCAAGCTCGCAAACCTCAAGTAAACGTCGTTCATTGGATCGCAAGACTGAAAAATTCTTTAGCTGGTTTGTGGTAACAAAATTGATTTTGAGAAGCAAAAGAGAAAGCCAGGAGACAACCCTCGAGACAAGAGAGACTGTGCTAGACACATGTTCAGAAAGGGGGATTCTTGGGCTGAAGTGGTACAGGCGAGAATTTTAAATGTCTATGATTTGCCGGCCGTCGGTGCTGTTTACCATCATCTATGCAGCGTCAACTTCAGACCAAAAAACAAATGCCGAAAGTATCCAGTGCGTCCGATCAGCTGGATAGTAAGAAAAGAAAAAAAAAACGAAGCTTTCATCAAAGTGGCGAACTTTCATAATTACTGTCATGGATCTAATGGAGGAATATCTTGGTGACTCAGCTACTGCTGCATATAGCCACACCCATATGAAGGCAAGACTTCAGGAACACTTTGGCGATATGATCAGATTATTATAACCGAGATCAACGAAAGCCAATGTTGTAACATTTAGAAGTACTGCATCAGCTATTCTGCACGAATTTCACTCACAGCAAATGGAAGTTGATCTGGTTTCGGAAAAATTAAGTATCATCAGAACTCGGCTGCCTCAAGGTTGATTAAGAATGACATTAAATTGCTTAAAACATCTAACGAATCGAAACAGAAGCTGAGGAAAACGTTGACTTCCTTCCAGCCACGTTAAAGATGTTTTGGAGGGTATTCTGGTTGGTAAAGATAACGTGAAGTTAGCATCAATTGGACAGGCTATTGTTCAGACGGCGCGACCTAGAGAGATTCTTGCGCCTTTACAAGTTGGTTTAGCAGTGCAGCTTCATCACAACTTCGCATCGAGATTTCTAATAGACACCCTTCTTCGCAACGGCTTCTGTTCTTCGTACCAAGAGGTACAGCTGTTTAATCAAAATGCTGCATTGGACCAGGGAACTGATATGCCAGATTATGACGGAGAGTTTGCTCAGTACATAGCTGACAATGTGGACCATAATCTACATATCCTTGACGGGCATGATTTGTATCATCACTCCTGGCACTAACCGAAAAAGAAGCGTCCTGAGACGAACGTTAAGTCCTCAAGACATCTCAGCAGCTGGAAAAGTTGGCCTAGCCCGCCATCTGAGCCAAGGCAATCACAAGTGGAAATAAATTACAATGACGTAGTTGTTGCAAGAGAAGTAGATCCCACAGCGAATTTGGACATACTTTGGGAGACGGCGTCCCTGCTGTTTAACACCACACGCCCAACATGGGCTGGAATGATGCAAGATGTCCACCGGGGTAGCCATCAGGGGAAGTCATCAATAATATTTCTTTCGATGATCGACCTGAATCCAAGTGAAGTCACATGTATTTCCTCCACTCTGAAAACATGCGCGGCGCCACAACATTGCTAACCCCATCAAGATTTCGATGATAGCGATGATGACGGTGAGTTGACACAAGAGCTGGAAGAAACTGTGAATTTCGTTTTCATTTCACAAACGATGTTCTTTTAGAATATTTCACCATTGTGAAAGATATATTTATTTGTTGGCTCGCTTGCAAATTTTTGTGCGATCCATAAAAGGATAATAAACTATCGCAACTGCCATTTTTGGTGTAGACCGATTCGCTTCACAATTGAAAATTTAAATATAATGAGATTTATTTTGCTTATTGAATACTTTTTGATTAGTTTTTTCTCCGGATGAAAGTTTTCAAGCATATTTAAAGTATATATCATGGTTTTTGGATGAAATAAATGAAATTCTGGCAATAAACAAGCATAATAACAGAACTTCTGTTTTTGAGCCTCGTTTTCATGTTACGCAAAAGCACGACTTAGAATCCGTTAAATTTTCGAGATGTTCCCATGCATGGATCCTTTGGGACTTTTAGTATGTTGATCTAGAGACTTATTCGAAATGATTTGCGGTAAGAAAGCTTCTGTTGCAATTAGTTGCAGGTTCAACCACAAAATGACTGGACTAATTATATGAAACTCAAATTACGTACTAATTGCTGAGGCCCTATGCTCTTTACATAGCACAGTCTAAACTGTGTTCAAGTCTAGTGGCCCAGCAGGCCAGAGCTTATCCTGGTTTCAGTAGCATGAAGCGCCTTGGAGTATTTGCACTCCCCCCCCCCCCCCCTGGATGGGATGCTAGTCCATCACAGGGCTACCCCCAGCAGTTACAGTAAAAACCCGCGTGTAAGAACCTAGGCATTTAAGAACCTTCTGGCAGAAATTTGTTTTTTTAATACCCCAAAATATAAGAACCTGTTTAGCCGAACAAATTCCTACAGGTTCTTATATGTAGGGTTTAACTATTTAGTTTATACAGCTATTTCAATAAACGTTGTCGGTCAAAGCTAAAAGCTAAAAGGCAAGACCGTATGGCGTTCTGGGTATTCACTACAAATTTGCATATAAGCTTCATTAAGCATCATCGCACGTGGAGAATTCACGAGTTTGTTTTTTCCTCTCAGGAGGACTTTCTGTAGCTTTACTTTCACTGTCGCTTGGTTCTGAGTTTTGAAAATTCTCCTTAAATTCAGTGTAGCTAAAACCACCTTGTTTCACATGTCTGAAGAAATAGAAAACGGGCAAATTCGCGTTTGTCATGTCACTATATATTTTAGTATTCAGCACGTGCAGTTGCCCTCTTCTTCTACCCATACTGCCTTTCAGTCTTGTCTTTAAGCTTTGATCCCGACAACGTTAATTGAAATAGCTGTATATATAACTGCAGACAGTACTGTTTCGGCCTTCTGGGCCTCATCAGTGTAGTGCTGATGCTAGGATGGAGGTTAAGCTGTATAGCCACCCCAAATGATCCCACACTTGTGGTATCATCTAAGCCATGCCAGAGTGCTCAAACTAGTAAAAACTAGTGAGCATGCGCAATGCTAGCGGCAATGACTCATCCTAGTAGAGTGCTCAATTTGGACATGTAAAGCAAAGCTTTGTATGCCAAAGAGCTATATCTAACTGCAGACAGTACTGTTTCGGCCTTCTGGGCCTCATCAGTGCAGTGCTGATATATATATTTTTACCAAAAACCAGAAAGGTGATGTTACTGGGGTATATACAGTATGTTGTTGGACTTTTGGCAACATGGGTACATTAATAAATATTTATAATGAAGAACAGATCAGATTTTATACTATTTTCTGATAATCAACAACAATGTCTACTCTGTAGAAATTAAGAACCTGATTAAGAACCTACTTAGCCTGAACTGTCAATAAGTACCCCATAATACAAGAACCTGTTTTGCCAAACTCTGAAAAAAGTAGGTTCTTACACGTGGGTTTTTACTGTAATTCGCTGGTACCCATTTATACACCTGGGTGGAGAGAGGCACTGTGAGAGTTAAGTGTCTTGCCCAAGAACACAAGGCAGTGTCCCCGACCAGGGCTTGAGCGTGGAAAGAGACCGGCATGCTTACCATACATAGGCCACCAACTCCTCCCATTCACACATAGCACATGCTATCAACAAAGCATTTTCACCAGAACAAGGTCAGTTCAACCAACATGTTCATGTGAAACATCCACCCAGCTATATCCTGTAGTTTTCTCTTTGTTTTCCATAGTTCTTCTGTTTGTCCCTCTCAACATCCTGTTTGGTTTCAAATGCTTTGAATTTCACTGTGAGCACACTGTTTATCGTTGTAGAAAGATATTTAACTGATAATAAATGTTTCTTTCTAGGGCTTCTGATGACAAGCATCTGTTTAGAAGATTTTCATCTGTGTTTGACTCTCCCTCCGTTAAACTACTCAGCATAAGAGGAAACTTGTGAGTTTCTGTAACAAAGATGGTATTCTTTCTAGTAACAGTGTTTTTAATTAACAATAAAATTGATTGACTGGCATTTCTCTTTTCAAGATAATGTGGCAGTTTTATTTTAGGCCGCCAAATGCCCCAAATCTTTTCGATTTTTAAGTGCTTTTCTTCAGCGACACAATCAAAATAAAAACAGACCCTCCCACCCAATGCATATATCTGGTTAACAGAGAGTCTTTAAGTACTGTATTTTCTCGATTAAACACCAGGTAACGAATAAATGCCGTGTCTCCAAGGTGGAGTTGAATATAGGCCCCTAAGGTATTTATTTAAGGTATGATAAGCTGTAGCTATATCAGCCAGATACGTAGTTGTCAAAAACAACAAATAAAAACCGTTGCTAAATGAAAACCAGGCTCGAAAAACTGCAGGAGCGAATAAACGCTGGGTCAACCAGGTCAAGTTTGTAATATAAAACGCCAGGGGCATCTAATCGAGAAAATACGGTAATTAATAAAAATATTTTGAATGGCACATATAGATTCAGTTTGACAAAAAATATGCCTGTCCTTATCCTTGTGCTACAAACATAATTAATTTATGTATTGCTGCCACTTATAATTTTCAGTTTTCCTTAGCTTCCTGATTTTCAGAACTACATGCAAAATTCCCTTGAACTTCTGCATAAACTGCTTGTTTGATCCCTTTGATTTGCTGCAGGTTTGTGTTAGTAAATTCCATAGCCCTGCAGGGAGACGAGTGTTCTATGTGCTCTGAGGCCATGACTCAACTGACGAGTGTAGCTGAAAAACTCAATTGTCATCGAGAGAAAACCAAGAAAGAAATCTATGAACATCTGGCAAGGAAACAGAAGCCATTTTGTGAGCTGCCAAAAGATTCTCCAGCACCTATACTTATACAGGTAAGCAGTTTCTGAATTTTGTGTGAAGTGATCAACAGCTAATGTCGATAGTCAAACCTCTATTCAGTAGTAACCTCTATGAACATGGCAGGGGGCTAAGACTGTCCTTATAATACTTGGCGGGTTTTCATATTTTTGTGCAACTTTTACTTCAATTCTAGCAAATTTTTGTTTTCTGAACAGTTTCTAGACCGAAGATTTCCAAAGATTTTCCGATTGTTGTTTGAAGGCTGTACAAACATTTCCGAAGGTAAACGAAGTTTCCCAAAGACTTCCAAGGAAGTTTCGAAGATGTTTGAACTCACTCACGAGACGAAATAACTTAACAAACTAATTTTACGCTGGGCTCGCGATATTTCAGCGCCAAACCATGGAAGGGCTGAGCCCTCGCAATTTTCGTTTGGGGGGGGGGGGGGGCGGCTTCAGCCCCTCCTACTCCCCTGCTCTGCCACCTATGGAAATAGCCATCCGACCATTTATTAGAGGTTGAATGGAAAGTCTAAAAGCTGACTGTGTCTGCTTAATATCGTAAGAAAACTGGCCCCAGTTGTTCAAAGGGTGGATATTGCTATCCACTGGACAAATCACTATCCGGTTGATAGGCAGCGTTATCAACCTTTGAACAACTGAGAAGGGAGACATTTTTTTGGTGTTCTTTTGCATTAAAATATAGAGGGTATGAGCAGTCTATCAATTGTTGGCTTTTGGCTTTACTCAGTGCCAACAAAAACCTCAAGCTCACAGTCTAATTACTATAATTCAGTGATTCATCACTGGTCAACATATATTTCATTTCACTCCACAGCATTTTCCCTTGTACCGTCGAACAGAAGCAATCTGTACAGGAGTGGATGCTCCACCTCCTGAGGAAAAGCGATCAAGAAATAGAGAAAAATGGGAAGTGGTATCCAAAGAAATGTCCAAAAAACTTCTATCATTGATCAGGCCTCGACTAGTGTTGAGTGGCCACACCCATCATGGCTGCTATCTGGTACATGAAGATGGCACACCAGAAATGACAATTCCATCGTTCAGTTGGAGAAATAGGAATAATCCAAGTTTTGTGTTGGTAAGTCCATTAAGTAGCACTTGTTTATGAAGTTGTGGTAACTGTGTTTGAGTGGTGGCCTAAGAGTTATATTGATTCCCACTGGGTGCCCTTGTTCCCAAAATGCCCCAAGCTGGAAATACCGTATTTATTCGATTAAGCGCCCTGGGCGCTTATTAAATTTTTGGACCTTGAGAGTGGGCGCTTATTCGAGGTGGGCGCTTATTCGAGGCTGGGCACTTCACTATATATAATTATCTGTATGTTAATTTTTTCACATTTCACTTTTGATAATGATGACATGAAGTCATCGAAACGTCAAGTTACCGGTACTTTTTTATAGTTAATTTTCCTGTTAAAATGTCAGCAAATAGTAAGTTTATTTTTGTAACAAAACGATAAATAATAACAAAACGTGAAAATGTACCAAAGCAGAATTTTAACTGTTCATTGAAAGTTTCTGTAAAATACTAAGAAAAGTCGGTCATGGGGAAAGTCTTCTTAGTAGTACTTAGTCAATTTCAATATTCAATACTCCTCTTGTGCACTTGTGGGGTAGGGGTGGGCGCTTATTCGAGGCTGGGCACTTATTAACTCTTCCTATCTTCAGGATGGGTGCTTATTAGAGGTGGGCGCTTGTTAGAGATGGGCGCTTATTTGAGGTTGGGCGCTTAAATAAATACGGTAGGTTATGGGAGGAAGCAAACCTAGAAGCTAATAGGAGCACGGCATGTGCAATAGTCACCTCGCAGAGGAGACACAGCAAGCATTGTTTTTCCACCCCGCAATGTCCCATGTCCTTGTGCAAGGTGACTTTTGCGGGCAACTGAGTCACATGTTCACCAACTTGACTAACCTGAGGAAAATGAGGGACTATTATATTTTATAGTCTTTAATATGGATGGGCATCCACTCCAAATTCAGTTTCATTCATTTAACAACTGCATCATGCTGAATGGAAGGTGGGTGCCTGAGAAGTCCAGGGGCCCGCCTCCACTGTGACCAGCCAGCCCCTGGACAGTATAATGCTCTCATTGCTGGCAATCCCTGCAACCCAGCCATGAGCCTCCATATCCAGGCACCTGCCACACCGAGGTAACAGCCGCGAAGGTGAAGGGGTGGGAGGGTGGGAAGAAGTCAAAGAATGGACTGAAGCTGTGCTGTATGCTGCTAAAAACTCTAACCAAAACACTTTGAAGACTGTCACGAAAGCATATGTGAATTGCTTTCACCACTTGAGTGAAAACTGCTCTATACATTGACTAATCTCAAACTGAAATTGCAAACTAACATAATCGCACAGTTCACTCTTCTCTTTGTTTCCTTTGCAGAGCGTCATTACCACGGATAAGTTTGCCCTGTCAAAGTGTTTCATTCCCCAGGAGAGCACAGTTTTTGCTGTGTATATCATAGCTGTAGTTGTGTTTGTTTTAGCGAACTTGAGGTACCTCAGAACTCGTAGAAAATGCAGGCAATTTAAATCCGAGTTATGCGTAAGATGACATAGGTTTCTCTCCATAATATATCAGAACTTTCAGAGTTTTTAATTGAATTTTAAATTTTTCACCCGAAAAAAGAATTGTGATAAATGAAAGTACTCGTAAACGTTTGTCAAGTTTCAAATTCTCCTAATTAAATTATCAAGTCTCAAATTCTCCCGTTATAATTGTCACTGAAAAGACCTTTGTCAGGGGGTGTCAATAAGTTTGCATTGTATTATATTGTCTCTCGTATTTGCGCTATTTTCTATCCTAAGTCAGTAGCTAAGCAAACACAAAACAAAGTAAACAGTCGTCCTAACAGTAAATTAACCACCATTCTAGATACGTATTAAAGAGACACGATTTTTGTTTATTTATAAGACAAACATTTTAATACAACGCTCTGGAGCACCATATTTTTTAATTTACTTGTCACGAAATTCGCAGCAGCTTAATAAATAACATGCATTGTAATTTAACAAAACACGAATTGTAAGTAGGTAAATATATACCTGTAAAATTCATAATTTAGAATAAATAATTATATTGAACCACAAGAAAACGATTTGAGAGTGAAAGAAAAAGAGCTGGGGACGAGAGTTGTCGAGCGACTGAGGGAGGAGCGGAAAAAATGAGCTGCGATTGATCAGAAAGCAGTCCCTTTTTTCCCATCCCAACTGTTTACAGGTGGTGGAGATCCATCCTTTTAGCAAATCTACCACTGATAGCCGGAATGAAAATGTTCATTTTTTCCCTTTTGGATGCTTGACAATGCGCTACTACTGAAAGGAAACTTTTGATTTTTGTTTTAGATGATATAACTTGGCAAATCAATTGAAGCCATGCTAAAGAAAGAATGCGAAGAGAGTTGTCACGCAATGCGAGCAGAAGCGATGACGTTATACAAGGGGTTCTTAAGTAATTTTCAGGAAATTTGTCAAAAATTAACGTGAATGAAAGTAGCTGACGACTTCTGTGTTTAATGATTGGTCAAGAAAAGTTGCAATATGTTGTAGCGTGACATCCGATATACGATATCTTTACGATACTTCTCGCGAGCGAGCAAGGTCAATTTGTTTCTTTTTGATTATACTTTGTATTACCGGTAGCTCTTTCTAACTGCACGAAGTATTTTGCTTTGTGTTCTACGCGGCGATTTCTTGTTGAGTTAACTTGATTTCTGTTCACGAAACATTTATTATTCCTGTAGTTAGTTCCCAGTCCTATTCGGTTCAAATGATCAGTCGATCGCGCACAACAAAACCGGTCGACAGCCTCAAGGCATAAAGCGATGACTTCATCGCTTAAAAAGTGGCCCGGTCCTCAGGCCCCTTGCATTTCGCACGGGAAAAGGAGCACGGGCCTGATGGTTACACAGCAACACGCGGAGTACAACGGGCCCACAATTCTATGTACACCGCGTTCCAGGAGGGACGCCTGTGAGATGACGTGACAAAATCGGCGCGATGA
This sequence comes from Oculina patagonica, assembly GCF_052425735.1. Lineage (NCBI taxonomy): Eukaryota > Metazoa > Cnidaria > Anthozoa > Scleractinia > Oculinidae > Oculina > Oculina patagonica. The sequence continues at coordinate 9,945,812 of NC_135761.1, read as the reverse complement.
TCGTCCGTCCGACGCCCGTTCTTGTAAACTTTCGTCTTGTCGATTTCGCTCGATTTAATTCCTCGCGCCCCGATTGACTTCTTGTAGGGGCCTGTTTACATGATTCCGGAATGACTTTCATTCCGAAACGGAACTTGTCATGTTCCGGAATGAAGTTCATCTTGCATTCACATGACGGAGTCGACCAGCTCAGCCTAATGGTGGATTTCCACTGACGCGTATTTTTTTACGTGCGGGAAAAATTTAGAGACAACGTATGAACGACCTGCGTGAACGTTTACGCAAGCCATTCATACATTGTCTCTAAATTTTTTCACGCACGTAAAAAATTACGCGTCAGTGGAAATCCACCATAAGGCGTTTTTACGCGCGTGGCTTTCGCGCCAGATCAAAAACAAAGATGGCGCAAGTTTCATGCAAACATGTTATCGTGCCTATTAATGGCTACATCTGCAATTTTAACGAGCAATTTGACCATAAGGCTGCTTCTTTGGGCTAAACAGGAAATGCTTTTACTTTTTTTCATGAAACGGCATAAGGAGACCACAGTTTTAACTCAGTGCTCTCCTTATGCGGTTTCATGAGATGCAGTTTCATCTCGGAACGAAATTCGTTTTGTGTTTACATGATACCAAAATGAAATGTCATTCCAGAACGAAAATTTCATTCCGGAATGAAAACCGGAATAAACTCAATCCGGGATGACTTAACTTTCGTCTCGGTATCATGTGAACAGCTACAAAGAAATATATGGGGATGGAATGAACTCGTTTGGGAATGAAAGTCATTCCGGAATCATGTAAACAGGCCCTAGGTTTCTGAGCTATAATTACGAAACATGGCAGAGCAGGTGATTTGGATCCAAGACGTCAGGATCAGAGTAAGTCTTCATTATATCGAAAATGAGTTTTTTAATCATCATTTGACAAAAGCTTTCCTTTCACTGGTTGTATATCGATTAACACCAAATAATACTCAGTCAGGAACTTCAAGCCCATTTGTTGAAAGATTAATTTCAATAAACGTGATAAAATCTATCAGCTCTTGTAGAAAGCTCCTTAATGTACGCGCATTAACGGTTACGATTTTTAATTTGGTGTTTCCTCTTTGTTTCAGCTTTGTGCCTCGGGTAAATAAATTAGTCCCCTTTTTTTCTATATCAGTATAATTAAAGCTTCGTCGATCTTCATTTCACTAACACAAGGGAAAATGATGCCTCCGGATACAGAAATCGCCTGCATAATCAGCGCTCGTCTAGTGAATGATCACGACTTTCAACCAAGTTTGATCTTCCAAGGACCCAAACACGTTATCGCTGGAAAAAAAATATATATATATATAAATATATATATATTTAGTGTTCCGAGTATTTTGTCCCAATATTTAGCTACAATGGAGGTAGCGAAGATAAGAAGTGTGTTTGATGCTTTGTTTCACTTGGTTACCGTAATTAAGGGCTAAAATTAAGCATTGCTTGTTTTGTTTTTTCTTAACAGCTAACGACCATTAACTAAGTTTTCTTTGTTTATAGATCTTTTCCCATAAAGATAAGGCGCCGAAGATCTGCCTTTTAATTACACATGCATATTTCCTTTATTTTTTGAAAGAAACGCTAGAATGTTAAATGATTGTTTCCAAATTACGTGTCTAAAGGCTGAAAGGCTTTCGATGCAAATTTGATTTTTTTCCGTTCAATTTGTCACGGTCATGTCTCCGAATCCAACGCGCAAGAGAAAATAAAGTCTGAAAATTAATTATTCCACGTATACATTGTACAATGTTGTTATACACAGCTTCTTGAATCAAGCACTTGTTTTGTGAACTAGAAATTAATCCTACGTGGGTAAATAAAAGTTTTATTGTTATTTATCGAAAAAAAAAACACGGGAGCTAATGGTATCCTACAACAGAAAATTAGAGATCTAGTCTGGAACTGAATACAGCCTTTCAACGTTTTTTTTATTTTTATTTTTATTTTTATTTTTAACTTTTTGATATTTTGCCATGTAGCGCAAATCTATCGATGCAGAATTAGCAAAATAGCGCTGTTTTGCAAAATTTGACCATAAATAGGAATTTGCCTTTTAATAATTTTAAGGTGATCTTTCCAGCAGTGTCGATAAATTGTACCTACGTGGACAACATCGAAAGTTGAAAAAATAAAGCCACTTTCGAATTAAGGCGCTATCTATTGTTAGGCGACAAGAGTGGGGTCAAGAGCGACTACATCATGCTGCGAGAACTGGCTACATCTAAATCGAGTGTTTGGAAACTTAACCAGTTTTCCTTGCGTGGGTTCCTTTTTTCCATGCTGATCTATCATTATTCATATTATCGAAACGGAAGAAGTTGATATAACTCAACAGCTGCTTTTTTTTCACGTCGAAATCAACTTTCAGACTAAACATGTACACCGAAACTGATCTTTGTCGCTACGTGAATATTTAAATTTTGCACACACAAAAAAAACTCACGACAACAAAAAATAGTCGAATGCCAAAAATTCAATTAAAAGAGGCTCTCATGCAATAGTCGAATAATAAATCTGCAGCACGTATAAAGCAGTTTACAGTGTTAAAAAATGCGTACAATAGTGCAGATAGTTTGTACTTAGAGTATCCGTACGTGATCAAACCACAAGAGAATTAAATATAGAATACACAATGCATGAAAGTCATGAATAGAGCACTCCAACTTCCAGCTTTCAAATACACGCACAGTACATCCTCTTTAAATAAGAGTAAAGCTTGCCCTAACATGAAGTTTAGATTTTTGTTGTGTTTTTTGTTAAACATTTTAATCTTGACCTTTTTTGGACAAAGCAAGCCTTTAAGGATCTCTTCTGTCAATTTGACAATTATCGGAATATACACTCGGAGGGTAGATGAATATGTTTGATATAAACTTAAAGTTTCGCCACTCCTTGAAACAATAAACATTTGTCGCGTACATTTGAGCCTTGGAGCCTTAACGCTCAGGCTATGTAAAATCTTCCATCTTGCGCATATTAAATTTGTACATTTGTTTTTTTGTTGTATATGATATACAAAATGGTGTATATATAATCGATTAAACTTTCTCGCAATCTACAATGGCATCGTTTCAGCTCTTCCTTCCACGTTAACGTTCCCATTTTGTTCTCTTGCTTGAAGCTTGCGGCATCCTAGAAGACTTCTGAACTCTTCCCGGTATTTTTCGTTGAATACCGTGTACACAACAGGATCTGCGGCGCTGTTAGCAAAAACGAACATATTGGCAAAGATAACCCATATGTTGCACTGTGCACAGTTGCTATCGGTGAAGTCGAGTACAAGCCACACGATGTGATTCGGTAACGCACAAACAGCAAAGACTATAGTAATAACAATCGACATTTTCAGCACCTTTTCCGAGTCGCGCACTTGATCGGGCTGCGCGTCTGGCGCGTTCGGCCCGTTTTTTTGAAGTTCGCGGCAGATTTTAAGGTAGGAGCCAAACACGATCGGCAGTGGTATCACATACTCTGTGAAGAATATCGTGAACGAGTAGATGCGACTGAAAGTTTTCTTAGGTTCTGGCCAATCTTCCTCGCAGCGGCCAGTTGTGAGGTTGACTTTAAGCACCCACACATACGGCAACACCAAGACGAACGAAGCGATCCAGATGACTACGATTGACTTCTTTGCGGAAGCGAGACCCATTTGAGCTTTCAGGGGATGGACTATAGCACGATACCGGCTGTAGCCGATCGCGGTTAAAGTAAAAACTGATATGAAAGCACACATTGTTTGCAATGGGTAGAGCGCCTTACATAGCGCAGCGAAGTAGGGCCAGACACATGACTTCTCCTGAACGGGCAAGTCAAACGGTATACATATTAGGGTAAAAGCTAAGTCAGCCACGGCTAAATTGACCAAATAATAATTCATCACTGTCCGCATACGATGTCGTCGCCAAACCACCCAGCATACGAAACAGTTTCCACATACGCTAGTGACAAAAATAACGATAAAGAGCAAGTACTTCAGTATCCTCACCACCAATTCATTGTTAGGCGAGGAACAAATCTGCATGGAGCTCGAGTGATTAAATTTTGTAGAAATCTGCAACAGTTTCACGGTAGCGTTCATGTTCATCTGATTCCAATTTAGGGCGAGACGATTTTAATGCTGATTGCCGGAGTACGTTGTTGAATCAATGAGGATATTCCATTTGACAACACATCACAACACTTCCTTGCTTGAGGCTAGAAGAGCTGTCAAGCTGTTTCGAGACACCTGACAACGGGAAAAATTTGACTCATATCCCGCCAGGTCATTTTCGTGTGATCGAAAATGTTTTTTAACAAGTTGGAATCGAAAAAAAAAATTGTGATTCACTTGCCAAGTTCTATATTCATAAGCTAACTGTGTTCCCAATTGTCATGGAACAGTCTGCATAAATTAAATCAGCATGTCATAAATGAATCCGGCCTTGAACCTAACGCCTTTAATTATATTTTAGCGAGGGCTGTAATTTGTTAATTTGGCGCGAAATTTGAACATATCCGCGAGCGTGTGCTAAAACCGGAAATCTTAATTTATAAAATAACGTGTCTTGATCGTTTTCTACTGAGTCGCGCTTATTTTTCCAAGCGTTAGTTATCTTATGTAAACTACTAAGTAGGCCCCTAATAAACGATTTACACTACTTGACGTTAGAGAACAAAACACCACCAGTAGATCATATAAATATTGACGATGAGGGTTTTCCAATCAAGGTATTATTGGCCGTTCAGTTGATATGACTCGAAACTGTCAAATGTATGTATGCTGTTTAAACACCCTGCTTCCTTCCTCGTTAATTACGAGCCGGAGATATATTGCGAAAAAAACTTTAGCTCGATTAGCGGTAAGAAGCGAAACATCTCGCTTCCTTCTAAAAATAATTATCCATGCACCTGAAGGTCGTTTTTTCTAACGGAAATATCTCGTTCGCGTTTCAAGAAATCCAAAGACGCTTTCATTATTCCATATATCTATGTTAAACGGTGTTTTGCAAATGTTTGGGTGATTTTGGGGGATGTTGGGAGAAGAGAGTTTTTCTCAAAATATTAGTAAAATTTTAGGTAAATAAGAAACATTGGAGATTTAATGTGATTTTAAAATAAAGAAATCTTTAGTTAAAATTGGTAGACGGACACAAAACAGTCCCGTGACAACCTGGAGTGCTCTTTCGTGGGGGTCAACAGTCTGGTAATTTTTTTTCTTGCTTCAATCCCTTCTTTAAACCTCTTAAAATTTCATTCAAATTCAGGTATAACCCCCCTCCCTTAACATACACACGACGCAACGAGAACAATACCATTGTGTAGTTAGGTGATTACAACGGGATATTTCCATGAATTTTTTACACAGTTTATTATGTTTACTTGTTTTCTACCTATATAAGGCGATAAAACTGGCGATCCTGGCCATAAGATGAATCAAGAGCTGATATCAAAAGGTCAAAAATGCGAGATGTAAACACGGTGAAAATGCGTTTTATATATGTGCGCTCTGTAAAAAACTCATTTTCGCTTTACCTCATCACCAGAACGATAGCTGACAAATTCATTTTTTCGGTATCTGAGAGCTGAAGACTTTCGATGCAAATTTGATTTTTTATTTTATTTTATCACGGTCATGTTTCAAAACCCACGCGAGCGAGAAATTAGTCTAAAATTATTCCACGTTTGTATGCACGGCTAGCGTTCATGTTCAACTGACTCCGAATAAGGCGAGATGATTCTAATTTTGATTGTCGAAATTATTTGTTGAATCACTGAGGATATTGCGTTTGACAAAATGTCAAAACATCTTGCTGACTTGGGGCTATTAGGTATCAGCTGTTTCGAGACGTGACGGGAAATTTTTTCATGGAACTAATCAGCTCTGCGAGTTCATTTTTGCTTCGCACTAGGAAGCTACAGATCGAAGACAGACGCTTTTTACCAAGTTGGAATCGAAAAAAGTGCTTTTAAAACCTGATTGCCATGCAGGTCCTTATATCCACAATCGTTACGGCACAGTCGGCGTAAAAATAGCATCTCATAAATCAATCAATCTGGTACTTGGAACAGAACCAAACACCATTTATTGCACTTTCGCGAGGGTTGTAATTGAGCGTATTACCCGCGAGTGTTAGCCTAGGAGGCTACCACGAGTGTGTATACCATAACACATAAGTGGTTATCTTTGAATGTCGCGGATTTTTTTATTTTTTTTTACGCAAAATTTCAATGGTCCGTTTTGCAACTTGTTTAAAGCGCCCACTATTATCGTTTTCTCAGGTCGCGCTAACTATTAATTATCTTTTGTGAACTAAGTAGGCACGTATATAGTATTTACACTACTCGACCTTCACTCAGAAAGGGCAAACTACAAGTAGAACAAATAAATATGACGAGGGTTTTCCCATCAAGGTATTGTTTTATTGGCCGTCCATTTATTAATGTCTCGAAACTGTCAAATGTATGTATGCTGTTTAAACACCTTACAGCTTCCTTCTTCGGTAATTACGATATATCGATATCGCGAAACAAAATATTAGCAATAAGAAGCGAAACATTTGGCTTCCTTCTCCATAATAAAATTGAGACACGTTTCGCTTTCACTGCCAATCGTTCCAGCAGGAAGTTGTATGAAATGGGAAGTGTCGTGCTGTCCAAATTGATTTCACATTGAAGCCTTTTGTGTCCCTTAAAATTTTATAACGATGGAGAAAAACGTATCAATTTTATACCACAAGCTGCTTATTCCATGACTCGAAGTACAATGTAACATCACAGAAACCCATAAGGGTTGAAACGTGTAACACGCGCGCACAGCGTTTGAATATTCATCTTGCTAAGTGCCATATTTGGAAACACGAAAAATTTGTACGCGAATGCTTTATACACGTAATGACACACGCAACATAATTTTTGGTTTTGCGGTAGGTTGCTTGAATTTCGACCTAAACGCCGTAAATGTCTCACAGAAACTAAAGAAATATACTAGGTGTATTGAGGCGAAGTTCTCCAGACTACTTCAAGAAGATGAAACAGGAAAATTTAACCAAATTAAACTTTATTCAACCAAGCTTGTTCAAGAACAAGATTACGCCATCGAGTACGAGCAAGCGCGCGCTGTGAATTTAATCCAAATATAGTGATTTTGATTGGTTAAATGTTTCTCGCGATTTTCCAAATATGGTACTTAGTGTAAACGAATGTGCAAACGCTTTGTACAGTGCGAATCATAGGGAGTTACACGTTTCAACCCTTATGGATTTCTGAACATCATTAATACAACACCCTGGGAACAACTTGCACCCCTCCATTCCCCCCCCCCCCCCCCCCCCACACACACACACACATACCACCACCACCGCCACAAAAAAATCCTAAAAAACCATGAGCCAAGTGAAATCAGTCAATCGAAAGATGCTTTAAATTCAAGTGTAGAGGTAAATTAATACATTTGAACTGATTGTTACCCAAGGCCTAAACATCAATCACTACTGAACGATCTTTACAGTACGTTAATAAGTATCATTACTGGAAAATCCTCAAATAACACACCAAAGTGTTTCTGAAATCCTATGTAACACAGGAAACCTTTACGAAAGCCACAGGCTTACTTAACGAAACGATTTCGATTGAAAGGGGCATCTGTCCCCAACTATTCATTTTGATGTGCTTAGAGCAAAGGAACGACTGCTTCTTCTACTTCACATAATATTTACAAATGGTACCAACAGCACAATAATTAAAATTTGAATCAGCTTCTTAATCCGCAAACTACAAATGCTTTGACAGAACAGTATTGGTCATTTAGAAAGTGGATGGCTGCAACGGTTTGATCATGGACGCCGCCTGAGGAAACATGGCATGATAGTTGACAAGTTGAATAGCCCTGGCGATGATCTGCTTCCCTAAAAAAATGTAATAAAAGAAATACATTAGTACACAACAAGCCAAACAGTACTGTATTTATCTGTTCTTATTTCTTGTACACAGCTTGAATAACTGGTACAGTCTTCATCAAGTGAAGTAAAATGCTTCAAACTCACCAGCAAACCATCTTCCATGAAGGGCTTTTGATGCACTGGCAGCGACTTCAGGATTGCTACATTTCACATACACAGCTCCCTACAAAGTGAAAATAGCACACAATTTTTAGAGAGGAGTCATTCCATTTGCTTTTCTTGTATGTCAAACCTATAGGTAACATTTGCATTACACTGGTTTGGTAAACAAAATTCCTTGAACAATCGAGAAAAATAATACAGCAGAATCCTGATTTTTTGAGCCCTTGATCGTTTTTGATCGTTTTTGATCGTTCTTGATCGTTTTTGAGCCCTTTCCCTTCCCTCGGTTGAACACTGTAATTTTACTCCTGCTTTCTTAAAATACCCAAGTTTTCGGACCAATTTTCGTTTATCTTGGAGGTTCCAAAAATTCGGGTTTTCCACTGTAAAGAGTACTGTAGATCTACAATTATTTGTTGTGCAATATTTATTCTTGGAAAGAGGAGTGTAATGTAGACTTAAACTCATCACTAGTGTTAGAAGTTGTTCAAAACTTTTAGTCCATCAGCTAGTGGGGTTGTATGGCTCACTTAAGGGGAACAAACGAAACTTGTCTAATATTACTCTTTGACTATTAAGCATCATAAAAATGTGTGATAGCAAGGATAAAACGGTAGCTTTCACTGTGTAAATCGAATTTGAAATTTGCTCTCATATCCTTCTTTTGGCCGCCATCTTGGATTTTAAAACAAAAATCCTTAATTTTTTTTATTCGTTCTTAAATACTTACTGATTCTTTGCTTAGATATATATTTAAGAGGTACAACATATTCGGGACATTATTTTAGCATTGTTTACGGTAATAAAAGCAAAGTACGCAATAAATGAGGTCGCAATGTCCGCCATTTTGTTTTTCAGCTCATTTTCCTTTTGCTCCTCAATCATCTAAAATAACAAAATTACCATAAAGGCGTTCCATCGCAATGCTACGTTTTTTTAAGTATACTACACCATTAATCAGTATACCACAAATCAGATTACATAGCTACGTCCACGCATAAGGTTAGAATAGGGCTCAGTTAAGAGATTGTTGAGTACAGAACAGACAGAATCGCCACACTCGTATTAAGTCCTCCTTCACTGCTGCTATGCTTCTGTCAACTCTTCTGGAGCGGTGAAGGAATTACCGGAAGGGAATCAGTAGCTCTTCTCTAGATTGTGGCTTGAAAATTTCCTCTTGTAACATTGAGTTCGGTTGGTGGAGATGCCTCGCGTGGTGGGAGAACCTCTGGCTTTACTTTCCCGGGCGCCGTTCACTTTTCTCTGGCTTCACTTTCCCTGGCGCCGTGAATCTCATAGCACAGCACATCCACACTCTGACACGTCTTCTCGTACAGCTGATACACTTATGCTTTCGTATCTTTAATGATCACCTCGGATACTGCAACTCCTCCCCGCCGTAAGCCATAGCTCGGACGTACGTTTCGGAGGTACGTTTCGTACGTTGGCAAAGCTTCACTTTTCTGGTCTTCGCACCTCTTCCCTCTTTTTTAAAGTACTTTGCATGTCCGTGGGACCATATGTTTGAAATTAAGGGCCGGGTTGGAAAATGACGATTGTTTTTTAGGGGGATTTATTCAAGACACTTGAATGGCAATTGTATTTTATCTACGTGCTCTCTTTTCTTCGTGAAATAATTTTTAAATCTGCACTTTTTGCTTTATTTTGTGGTACAAAGTCATATTGTGAACAATAATCAGCCATGGCGACGTCACATATGACATCATGTTGTTGTTTTTAAAACACTAGAATGAACGAAATCATGTTGTTAGTTCCAATAAGTTTTAAATTTGCGTTTGAAAGCGATTCGTTTACGTTAAAAGAATGCAGGCAGCTTTGTAGCTTTTTCACCCCAAAAATCCAAGATGGCGGCCAAATTAAGAAGCGTATAAGGGAGCCAATTTAAAATTCGATTTATAAGTAAAAGCTACCGTTCCAACCTTGCTATCATACATTTTTGTGATGCTCAATAGGCAAGGATTAAGATAAGACATGTTTCGTTTGTTCCCCGAAAGTGAGCCATGAACCCAAATTTTCGGATCTCAGCTGATGGACTATTTGTAACACAGACCTGGTTTGATGCCTTGTCAACATGAATGTGGTACACATGACCATATTTGGTGCATTCTTCTAGTACATCATCACGAATATCAGCATCCCAGTCTGGATCTTTTTCCCTGGTGAAATACACGTAACAAGTTGTCAATAATTATACTTCACCATTACACAGGTTTTGTTTACATGTACTATTGTATGTAGAAAAGAAAAAGCCAGGAGCAAATGTTTCTCAGGTTATACTGAATTTAAGCTTACAAACCTCCACTGTTAGTGCCCAGGGGAAAAAGCTTGCTAACAAGCTACTAGTGTAAGTAATGATACTCTAGTGACTTGTACCTGGAGCTTTTCAGAGTTAAGGTATGCACTGTAAGTACACAAACCAGAACTACAGAATTGTGCACTGAAGAAACTACTTACTTGGTTGGATCAAACATGTTAAGTAGCATGATACACGGAGTAGGGAGAGGAATTGCAACTGGTGTAGCCATAGCTTGCTGTACACCAACCACTGGTGCTGGCACACCTGGAACAGACAGACCTGCAAAAAAAAGATGTTTAGTGAGCTAATAAGTAACGACACAAAGCAAAAAACTTGTTTTTAACAGAAGCCTTAGTTCAGCAAACTTGGAGGTTTTCTATGATTAATAGTGGTTTCCACTTGAGTGTCAAAAGTAACTCGCATTTATTTTGGTTTTGCATTACTACATGTATGCTTAACGATTGGTTTAAAACACTCATGCCAGTTTCTCAGCCAATCAGATGTGAAACCAAAACCTATTGTGACTTGTTCAAGTACATTTCCTCATGATTTGTGCCAGGTACATGTATTTGCTTCAAGTTTTATTGCTTCGGTATTTGTAAAGGGGTCACTTGTGCGGTACAAATCTGGTAAAACTGGACCAGCTGTCAGTTGTCATGAAATTTGTTCAAAATATTATTTCCCTGTGTGCTCCCATTTTTTCGACTATTTTACTTGTTTACAAGCAAAAGTAGGAGATTAGGAGTGATGTGGGCAAAATTTGGAACATTCTTGTCTACTCTCAAGGGACTTTTTTAATTTCTCAAGGGACTGTTTTAATTCCTCAAGGGATTTCTTTCCGCTCAGTGGGCGATGAAAGGGTCTCTTATTATTACTGCGTCAACACTTACAAGCTCGTGTTAAAGACGTGACTTGTCACATATTCCGGTGTAGGTGATGAAAGGGTTTGTCATTAGTATTGCGTCAACACTTGCGGGTTCAAATTGCGGCCTCGTGAAAAAGCATTAAAAACGCTAACAAAATTACAGAATTCAGACTACTACAGAGAACCTTGAAAGAAACTTTGTTTAGAATTTATTTTTAGTTTGGATGAAGTCAAGAAATGTGTTGACAAGCGGCAGAGTATCGAAATTTTTCACACCGTGCTGTACTGCACGGCAGAAATAATTATCCACATGTTCATGTTGAAAGCGAAGTTTTAATTTGAGCAGCCGGCTTTTGAAGTCAATTGTACACTAAATGGATTTACCGATCGTTCAAAAAATTACAGAGAACCTTGAAAGAAACTTTGTTTAGAATTTATTTTTAGTTCAGATGAAGTCAAGAAATGTGTTGACAAGCGGCAGAGTATCGGAATTTTTCGCACCGTGCTGTACTGCACGGCAGAAATAATTATCCACATGTTCATGTTGAAAGCGAAGTTTTAATTTGAGCAGCCGGCTTTTGAAGTCAATTGTACACTAAATGGATTTACCGATCGTTCAAAAAATTACATCCAAGTTCAAAGCAATAACAGTACATTACCATTTCGTTCTCAAAAAACTTGAGAAGCCGCAATTGGTCCTTGTTTAACTCCGTGATTTGAATTCAAAACGCATTTGTAAGCACCATTACACCATATCTTCGCGGCGGTGAAAGGAAAGATAAATCCTTCATCAACAAGGTTTCAGCACTCTGTACTCCATGGTTTTCCGTTTTAAGGCCACTTTAAAATTCTATAGTGTTTCTCCTTTCCGTTTTAAGTCCCAAATATGTTTTTTTTTTCTTGTTCAGAATCAAAACAAGGCCTTGGAAGTTTGTAAATACAACCCGCGCGGCTCTACGATTTCCTTGTACGATTTCAATGCACGGAATAATACGAATAACCTTCTTCTAGGACCCCAAGAGTTCTCTAAAAATATGGGCAGAAAACAGATTTTGATTGGTTTATTTGCCGTTATTATCTTTAGAACAATAGAAGAACCAAAAAAATTCCAGGGAGGGTGGGAAAGGGCATATTCCGCTGTAGGTGATGAAAGGGTCTCTCATTAGTATTGCTTCAACACTTGCGGGTTCAAATTGCAACTGCGTGAAAAAGCATTAAAAATGCTTACAAAATTACAGAATTCAGACTCCTAAAGAGAACCTTGAAAGAAACTTTGTTTAGAATTTATTTTTAGTTCGTATGAAGTCAAGAAAAAAATGTGTTAACAAGTGGCAAAGTATCGAAATTCGTCGCACCGTGCTGTACTGCACGGCTGAAATAATTATCCACATGTTCATGTTGAAAGCGAAGTTTTAATTTTAGCAGCCAGCTTTTGAAGTCAATTGTACACTAAATGGATTTACCGATCGTTCAAAAAATTACATCCAAGTTCAAAGCAATAACAGTACATACCATTTCGTTTTTAAAAGATTTGATAAGCTGCATTTAGTCAGTGTTTAACTCCGTGATTTGAATTCAAAACGCATTTGTAAGCACCATTACAGCATGGCGGCGGTGGAAGGAAAGATAAATCCTTCATCAACAATGTTTTAGCACTCTGTAGTCCATGGTTTTCCGTTTTAAGGCCACTTTAAAATTCTATATTTCTCCTTATCGTTTTAAGTCCCAAAGATGGTATTTTTCTTGTTGGTTTTCAAAGCCTGGTGAGACCGGCACAAGCAATTTGGGGGTGGTTACCAATGTTTGGGTCAACATAACACTGGGGAGCTGGTGTTAAAGACGTGACTTGTCACATATTCCGCTGTAGGTGATGAAAGGGGCTCTCATTAGTATTGCGTAAACACTTGCGGGTTCAAATTGCGGCGTCATGGATTGAAGATTACTGTAATTTTTTTGCATACGCAAGCCAAATCGGTCATAAACTGTTAAACGTTTTGTTCTTTGTATTAAAAGGAAAGTTCTTGGAGAGTGCGTTTTATCCAGTAGTATCAAGTTATCAGTACAAAGATACGCACGTTAATGCTTTAGTTTGGCAAGAGTGAAGTTAATGAAATAACATAAACGGATACAAATTCCAGTGGTTTTTAACTGTTGCGGAGTGGAGTGGTTTTCAACGGTTTACGAAGTTTAAAGGAGCAATAGAGCTCTATCTACTGCTCAATAAATTTGTTTTCAATAGCACTGAACTTGACAGTTGTCATAAACTTTTCTTCACCGTTGGAAGAATTCACTCTGGAAAAGAGACAGATGTTCAGTGGAGCAAGAGAGTTACCTTGAGTGCTAAGTGAGTACAATCTTGCGTTGATTGTTTGTATGAATGTGTCATGTGGTACAGATGTTTTTTCGATAAAGTTATCGCTACATGGTTTCGCTTTTAGTCTTTGAAGTATTTCCGCACTGCGGTTGGTAAGCGAGTGGGGAAACGTCAACGCAGTTGCAGTATCTGGCAATTCTCATTTATGCTCGTGATTTTTGCCATCAGTAACTGGTTAACTCATTTGCCATCGTTTGCCAAAACGTACAATTTTTAAAGTGCTACGCTTTTCGTTTTTTTTTTTTTCTCTCACTTCTGTTATGTTCAATTTTTTTAACACGTGTTTTCTTTTGTTCTGCCGTGTTTATTTATAGCCGTTTACGCTATTCCGTTGTCTTAGTTGTTATCAATGCTGACACACCCCTTGACACACCAGTTGAGATAAAATTCTCCCGTTATATGCTAAGCTGCGCTAAAGAAGTTTTTTTTCTTTTTAGAGAGATAAGCTACCACTTTATTCCATTTCTACGGTATGATACATTCTATGAATTTTTGGTATGGCAGTTTTAGTATTTAATCCTGAATTTCCTACTGTGCGATTAAGTAAGTCGCTAACAGGCTCGTTAGTATGTTTTCGTGAGCGATGCTTTTGAATTTACACAATGGACGCACAGCAAGATAAAACGAATTTCCGGTAATTGTTTGAGTACATAGGTGGTGGAAAACACGGATCCTGCTTCCCAAAAGCCGTAACCGGGTTTACATTACGTTTTTGACGTAGGGTATAAGCAAGCCCGACAGTTTATAAATTTCAGTTAGAAACTAAACAGATGAAGTCTTCTTTTTAAGTTATCACCCAAGATTTTATTCCTTCTTATAATTTGAAACAGATTTTTGGTCTAATTAGACCGTAAATCGCCAAAATTATTTTAATTCGCGTTACTTACGTTCTCCTCCAAATTTGGTATAAAGGAAGTGAATTTTATCCGCCAATTACCAATTAGTGATTCCGGCCAAGAAACTTTAATGTGCCTTACATGACGATTTTTGCAGAAGTTATTCCTTCAGCAATATCGCGGTCTCGGTCTAACGAGCTTTAATAGGGTTTAAAAGCTCGTTAAGATGGTCTTTGAGAAGGAATTATGATCTGAAACGTTTTTCGAGTGTCAGAGAAAGTTACTTGGAGATTTGGGTCTATATTCGAAGCTAGAAATTGAGGTAAATTATCTTTCTTGTTGCTTCGCACGTGTGTTTCGGTCTGTTGCGTATGCTGTTGAATAACTTGTGTGTGTTTTTTTACATCCCATCGCCCCGGGCAGCTGAAAATTTGAACACGATATTATTCATAGAACGCCCCTCAAACTGCTCAAGGCTGCTTAATCGGCAGAGAAAACGGAACAATCGATACTCACCAAGAACTATGTCGGTCAAGCTGGTTATCCTATACGTAGTTATTCCATAAAACGCTGGTTATAGATAGCCACACATTAGCTTTGGGCAGAGCGCGCTGTTCAACTGACTCAAAATCGTTCACATGCTTGTATTACATACAGAAAAGAAAGAGACCTGTTTTGCCTCTTCAGTGACAGCAGAATAACCGACGGAAACAATAGAAATAAAGTCAACAATTACTTTTTATTGTTTACAAATACAAGTTAGTCAGTTATTAAGTTCTCGTTTATAAATCCGCACGTCGTTTTCTTCTGTTTTAGCCAGCAGAAGGTTTTGGTTCATTTTCCCCAGGTACCATCGATATTTTGTAAAATCCCAGCAAGTTTTCTCCAAGGAAAACCGTCCCAGCAAGCGAACAGTCTCATTCCTAAATTTGCCAGCCAGCTCAAGTTCAGGTTGCAGAGCGGAAATTTTGTGGAGCGGTTTCGTTGGGTTCTTCTGCGTATGAATAGATAAAATTCCAAATGGTACAAAATGCTCTTTGGATCACCTTTTTTTTTAGATTGAAAACCTCGCTTGTATCATAAATTATGTGTCTTAAATGATTTATTTGGAAATGTAAAGTTTTAATACTTTGCCATGGTTTTTGAGATGCAATCCTTGTGTTTACGCAGTGCAATTTATTGGTAGTTAATTTGAAATTCGGTTGATTTTTCTCAGGTTTTCAGGTTAGTTTTCATCTTAGAAAAAGGAAAATGTATTGTTGTAGTTCCAAATTTGTAAAGTGATTGAATTTTTTTTTTTTGAAAACTTGATAACTTTTACATAAGCCGATGTGTTACTCTTAAAAACGAAATGTTTTGCTCGTTAATGTGATATTGAAACTTTAACTGCTGTAAATAAGTTTTGAGTTATTAAATAAAACATGCATCATGGTCTTTTGTGTATTTTTATGTTATAAGAAGGGGTTAAAATTTTTTCATTTTTTGAGCTTTCTTTTTTGGCTTGTTACTTTTTTGTCAGTTAATTTGTTAAACACAATAACACTTTGAAGGACAAAAAGGATTTCAAAAACTCAACAACAAAATTTAACAACAAGGAGTTTCCTATTGGTACCCCATCCAATTACTAAACCCGCCCAACAAACCTTAACTTTGGCGATAAGATGACAACAACTACTTTCCATGTGGTATAAGAGAACACGTAGCTCATCTCACAACAGCTCACCTTGAGCAGGGTTTGACTTGGATAAACTACCTTAATAGAAACCCCTTGTTCTTGTGATTCCATTAGAAATTTCTCAGTACAAACTTATTAACTTCAGGAACTTTCATTTCCCTTTTAACAGCTTTCTTAACTTACTTCGGCTTTATGCGTTTCTTTATCTCGAACCTATGCCCCACTTCACACTAACCCCCCCCCCCCCCCAAATAATCATTATTCGACGCCTTCTTTACCTTAAATTGGCGTATTTTTAATTGAAATGGTTCTTTGTTTTGGTAGCTGTTGTTGCCACTTTTTAAAATGTTTCACACTTCTGCGTTTTACAAAATTCACACATACTGCCTTTTAAGAAAATACGTCAATGCGCATTTTACAATGTTCCTCCCATCAACCGTACCGTTCCACCGTTCCTACATTCCTCATAATAAACTAACCAGAATATCCAGGACAACACAAATTTACATATTTCAACACTTGCACTCCTAAACAAAGTGAAAAGCCTAATTCACCCTTTAAAAAGAACTACTCCATACCACAATTGACTGCCAACAGATAAACCATAGCAAAATAGTCGTAGTCTCACAGAGACCTTTGATCTGCAAAGATGCTACTTTCTTTCTGTATTAATTTTTGGTATAAATGAACCCATTGCCAACTCACCTGCTGAATGACCTTGAGATAACTTGGCCATAAGAGCAGCTCTGGCTGTTGAGTTTAATTCCACACCACCCTTCTCATATTCTTCATCATCCAGGAATGAATAAGACGACGAGTCTCCTCGTTCAGTTACTGGGCCAACCTTCATGGGCCTCCCTGCAAGTTCAAAACCGTTCATCTGATCCATAGCTTGCCTAGCAGCATCAGCATCTTTATACTGGAGAAAACCATAGCCTTTTGACCTTCCTGTTTCTGAATCATAAATCATCTGTACACTTTCAACAGTTCCAAAGGGTTCAAAGATGGCTTTGATCATCTGTTCAGTAATGTTAAAATGCAGGGATCCAACGTATAGTCTTGTGGGGCCAGGTGGCGCCTTCAGTTTTTCAGCTTCTGCTGCTGCTCTGTTCTTTTCAGCTTGTGTAGGCATCACCATGATTGGAGCACCCAAAAGTTTCTGACCAGACAGATTAATGGCCTTCAAGTGAAAGTTACACAACAGAAAGTCAGTATCAGCACTTTAAGAGTTCGCTAGATTAATGCAGTGTCAAAATGGACCTCATGAAACTGTCAGTGACCTTATTGTTAGTGTGTAAGGTTTTTGGGAAGTGTTGTGCTAATGGGGCAAGACACCTTACTCTTACAGTGCCTCTTTTCAATGAAAAAAAAAATTCATGACATAAAAATTAATTGTGTCTCTTGCTTGCAAGGATCAAAATTAATATATACCTTATTATAGGAAATTAACGATACATGTTATTAAACATGAATTTCAAAAATTCGCGTTAATTTTATGTATGTTAACTTTTTTACTATAAGCATTTGACCAGAACTTTTCCTGAATTCGCGTTAATTTTATTACGCGTAAATTTTGTTCGCGTTGTTAAAATGCCTCGTTATATTCCTATAATAAGGTATTTTTTTTAAAATTCAAGCATTGCTACTAACAGTTTAGCTCATAAGTGATGGAGTCATTCAACATAAACCAATGCAGTTCAAGTTTTCAGTGGTTACATTTGTTGGAAACTGTTTTTAACTTTAACAAAAACTCACCAAAGGTACGGCTGACCTATCTGTAAACTCAACATAAGCAATCCCTTTGGAACGTCTAGAGTTGCGATCTGATATAATTCGCACGTCTGCAACCTGAAAGAAATAGTATTCCAAGACTCAGTTGCAGAAAAATTAAGAAGGGAATAAAACAAAGAAGTGCAGGGTTAACAGCCCCTTTCAAAAACATGCCAACTTGGGCAAATAAACAGTTTTGTTTTTCGCTGCCATCAATCATCTTAGAGGACCTCTCAGGAAACAGGAGTTTAAAATATCACGCCCGTGTGTTGTGATTGGTAGATTTTGATCCATTTCTTTTGTTCCTTTTTTCATGGTTCAATGATTGTCGCCGTAATAATGTTTGACAGCAGTGAAAAATGCAATCGTTAGTAAGGTTTAGAACTTGAAAGGTGCAGTTAAAGTTTGTGTGAGTGGCTTACCTGGCCCACTTTTGAAAAAAACTCTTCTAAATCTCTGGGCCGGATGTTCCTTGCAAGTTGCATGCAAAAAGCTGTTCTTGCATCTCTTTCTTCTGGTGTTATGTCTTCTGCAGGTTTCAGCTCCCTCCTGTGTGAAAAGATCAGTTTAGCTGTCAGCACTAAAGTAGTAGGTACTGAAGTAGTCTTTTCCCTGTATCTCTCATTCTGTGAAAACTTCTTAGTACAGTAAGGTAAAGTCTGTTACTCAAACCTATCGAGTTACCTTTCTAAACGCTGTTCAACAGGGCTTTTGTTGCCATCACTTCCTTCCAAATCTTCTTGTTTTCTTCTTCGACTCGATGGGCTTGGACTATGACTTGCACTTCTAGGTCTATCACGTTTAGATCTGTAGTCATTGCTACAATAAAAATAACGTTTATTTCTAAATCATGCTTATTTTGGTGCCATTTGGTACTTTATACAGTTGAATCTTGATAAGTTACTTGAACCCCTTAATAACTTGAACCTCTCTCTAACTCAAACCTTTTCCGATTCCCCTCCAGGTTGTTTTAATTTTACCCTTGATATGGAAAATCTCTGATGATTTGGTGAGGCCTTGCCAATGACCTGTTGCAATTCCTCATTGCCACCTTGCCTTTAAAACTTATCTGGAGCCCTGTGATTTAAAGCCAAACTGGAAACCAGTACAGACTGGGGCAATTGTAATTAAAATACCTTACTAGTTGTACCTATCGGTAAGTGCCAACGAGCGAAATACTCATGTTTGTTTATAAGAACAGATATTGAATGGTTTTTGATAGAACTATATTTGAAATGACCACTGATATGGTAAATTGTATTTTAGGTAATATGCGAAAAAAGTGCTATTTCTTGATGTTCATAAATGACACAGGCTTGATAGCAGGCGCCGTAGTTTCAAGCGCGCGTATTCTCGCGATCGCGCACTCTTTTAAACACACTAAAAAACGTATGTCTGCTACGCAGGCTACGGGTTTGACAGATTGATAACTCTTGACAAATCTTTATATTCTTTTCAACGTTAAAATGTCACAGCATTCAGCATTCAGCATTCAGCATTCTCATAAGTCAAGAAAACTCTATTTGAAGTCAACAGTCCGCTTTTGATTTTCATGTCTCTCTTCGATCGTAAATCAAAGGACTCCAAAGTCAAAATATTATTTCATCGCTTTGAAGACCTTGATGTTTATTTTTTCGGCGGTCGAATATTCTGTAGGGTATTCTCTTTTGATTTATAATTCCCTAAAGGTGTATTTATCGGTAAAGGGATGTAATGAATGGCAACATTGAAAATTTTAACAGCGAGCCGCGTGGACGCCATTTTGGTCATTTGCTCTCTAGCAAGGAGTGAGAGACTGGGAACCAGTTGGGAAGAACAATACAACCCAAATATGGGGTTTACTTACACCCAAATATGGTCAAAAAAAAAGTCCCTTACGCAGAACTTAAGATTTTCTCTGCCTATACACTCATACGCACACGGCTCTATGATTCTGCCGCCTCGACAGCCTCACCTCTTGGCTCGGCTGTCTCGTTGGCAATTATAGGAAATTAACGCGTCATGAAATTACCGTAAAAACTCGTGTATAAGCCGCACTCGTAGATAAGCCGCACCCCCAAATTTAAAGCATGATTTTGAGAAAAAAATAAAACCTGGCGGAAAAATGCCCAGTTGATTGTGAAAAAATGCTGGATTATGAGGAAATTTCAACAATCAATAAAGCTAAAGTTGATTCCTTGAGCCTTTCCGATCGATGTGCAGGATGTACTATAAACACATAAATGGAAAACACTTCAGTCTTACCCGGAAATTTTAGAACTTTATAGAATAAACATCATTTCTGCCAACTTTAACATTTTTGATCTTTTTCTGCCATTCGTTGCCAGGTATTTCTTCATTCATCGCAGTTTTTACATCAAATTTTGCACCTGATTTTGTGCTGTGTTCGTGAAAGCGTTCGTAGCTTAGTAACCAGGCACTAGTATCCAGGCCCATCGCCAAGAGACACGTGGAACGCCTGGGGGTTTAAAATTATTCACGGACGAAAAGCGTGGTTTTCGTCGCTGTTTTGAGAGGAAAAACTTTTTCAAAATGATCAGTCTCCTTGTTATTTTTGTTTGTGAGGATAGTAAAGAGCTGCTTTGTCGCTTATATGGAGCAATTTTTCAGTTTTATGCGCAAAAATGCGCAGAAGATGCGGAGGATGCAGTGTGAGCGATTTATGCAGATTTATGTGGACCCGCACGGCCGCACCACCGCATCCTGTCAGATGCCCTGTAAAATTGCATGCAATGGTCTCGTAGATAAGCCGCACCCACGATTTTGAGCCCAAAATTTCGGCAAAAAAGTGCGGCTTATACACGAGTTTTTACGGTAACGCGAATTTCACATTTTCGCGTTAATTTAAGTCGCGTTAATTTTTGTTAACGTTAATTTCCGCGCCGTTAATTAAGTGGAGCGTTAATTTCCATGACGTTAATTTCCATTATTTTGGCCCCAATTTTTTCGTTACAGTCCAGATGTTCTTGACTCCAAGGAAAAAGCATAATTTTATCTTGCCACTATCATTGATACTGCGAAGAACGCTCAAAGTGGGAAAAGTACCACGAACATTGTTTTCGTTTAAGATTATACGCCTACAAGTGTTGAAATAAACTTGTCCCTGTTGTGTACGTCGCGTTAATTTCCTTTATTTTAACATGTTACCCCCTCTTTCGCGTTAATTTCCTTTATTGGGAAGTAATGTTTTCTTCAATTCGCGTAAATTTCAGTCGCGATAATTTCAAATACCTTAATTAACACAAGCGTTAATTTCCTATAATAAGGTAAGAGGGAATTTCTGACTTCACTACTGCAGATTTCTTTACCAGGATATCTTCAGACAACATCTTCAATGTTTACCAACCTTTTACGTCTTCTGTCTGGGCTTCTTGAACGGCTTCTACTCCCACTAGGACTGCCACCTTTACGCCTCCTGAAAAACCCAAACATGAATATACCTTATTATAGGAAATTAACAATACATGTTATCAATGCGAATTTCAAACATTTTCGTTAATTTTATTGATGTTAACTTTTTTACTATAAGGATTTGACCAGAACCTTTCTTAAATTTGCATTAATTTTATTACGCGTACATTTTGTTCGTGTTGTTAAAATGCTTCGTTATATTCCTATCATAAGGTAATTTATTAGGACAAGAACATTTATATTATTTCAATCTGTCATTGGACAAATAAAAGCACACGTTATTTGCTCTTCAAATGTGAAATTCAAGGCATCTTTATCATAAAACAGTACAGCTGTACTGTTTTATGACAATAACAAATTGGAAATCAAGTAGAAGGGATTATATTATGATTGTAAATGTACTCTATGAAATTAAAGACCATTAGAAGTTAGATGTAACTGAACAAAATATAAAAAAAAGAGATCTCATACCTGTCGCGACCTCCTGAACGGCTCCGTCGTCTTCGATTTCTGAAAAGAAATCAAAAGGGATGTTACATTTATGCAGATAAAAAGTTGGGTTAACATAATTTTTCTTTTTAAACGAATACACAAGCTCTTACCTTTCACGGCTACCACTACGACTACGACGTCGACGACTCCTGCAAAAATAAACCACAACCACTGTTGGTTAAATAACTTCAAACTGTTTTTATGACTAACTAGAACTTTGAGACAAGATAAGTTATGTTTACTTAGCTGAAAGAACTAAAAAAGGTTCTCTTTCTTACCTGTCAGGGCTTCTACTGCGGCTGCGATTTCGATGGCTTCTGTTGAAAAAAGACCAGCAGAACTGTCAGCTAGGTTTATTGTTTTATACTACAAAACACCCATAAACCACACTGTTTAGTGATAATTTATTTTAATACAAGTGTTTTGAGGGGTTTTAGTAATCTTTGGGTAACTTGGCTTCTGGTTAAGTAGGGCACTTTTGTCAAGTCAGGCACTCTTCAGTTCTGGCAGCCATGATTCCGCAGTGTAACACTGATGTTGTACAGAAATACAATACCTTCATTTGCCTTAGTGGATCATGTTCAGATGCAAAGAACTGTTTAAAATGAGAGAAAACATGTTATGGCACATCTGTAGCTAGAAACCAAATTTAGGTAGAAACTAAAAAGCAGCAGCAAATATGGCATACTCAAGCCGAGAAATGAACTGCTGTACAATTTTGTGAAGTGCTTAGTGTGTATAAAGTTCACTGCCAGAAAGAAATGAGAAAGTGTGGTTTTCATTACCTAACAATAGACAAATGTAGTGCAATTCAAACGGCAGTACAAAATGGACTGCTAAAGTGTTTCGTACATGTATGTTTATTGGCTGTGCCCTTCTGCATAAAAGGAATGTCCCCTGTTACTGCAAATAACCCTGTTGAACTTGTCAAGATTGAACATGTAATATTCTGAGCTAGAGATAATGTAACAGCGAAGGCCATCAATAACTGTGCTTACGACCTTAACCTTCACAATAGCAGTAAAAATAACTTTTTTCAACATTTGCCTACAAATGTATGCTGAAAGTGAAAGAAATAAACCCAGTCCCTCCCCTATTCAGTGCCTTTACTTCAACCTGTTAACATGATTCAAAAACCAGACATCTTGCAGTCCAGTGATCATCCGCTGTTATAATGCCTTGGAAAACCTAAAATTTCTACCTAGGGCGAAAACAGAAATATTCGCTCAGATTTCACATGGGTTGTCAGGAGGTACACTGTAAAAGTGAAGATGTTCTTTTACGTTGTCTAACTCTTCACCCTAGGCAAAAAACATTTGACCACTTGTGCACTGGAGTCTTTTCGTTTTGTCACCTTACAGTAAGTAAAGGGTTCCTTATAAATTTTGGGCATTGTATTGCCTAAAAATAAAGCCACATGGCTTCAAGTTTCTTTTTGCCTCCACTGATTTTCCTTTACTATTCTGATTTACCTAGAGGTAATACAGAAGTATCAGCAACCTAAAGACAGAGGGGTTTGGAAAGCTGTGCACCATTGTAGATGTAACCTTCCAACATCTTACCTTTTTCTTCTTTCTTCCCCATCACTACTTTGTCTTTTTGATTCACTCTTGTTTCCATTTGCTTGAGCAGGTGGAGTCTGCAACAAAGAAAAGAACAGTTTCTTTAACAAACTGTAAAATTAATGTACATCTTTCAAATAAGCCTACAGTTCAGTGCACCCATAATAACTCAGAATAAGGAAATCTGTACAGCCCCAGTGAATTGGCTCCTTAAGCCGGCGACACACTAGGCGATTTTATTTGCCGATCGCGGCGAATTTGATTGCCAGCGATCGGCGAATAAATTCGCCAATATCTGACATGCCAGATATCGGCGATTATGTACGCCGGTCGCGGCGATCGGCGAAAATTGCAATCGCTGCACCGGGCATACTTGGCCATTATTGCCAATCACCGCGATCGGCGAATATCGCCAAGTGTGTCGCCGGCTTTATGAAACAAGCATGTTGCACTCATATTGCACAACCTCTTTGATACAAATTTTATTTATTTTAAAAGGCTATCACTCGCAATTATGAAACATTTTGATTTGCCACACTTGCCAAGGCAATCTTACAAAATGGTCAACTTTGTGGTGTACTGGAACTTGAGTAATTAAGTTTTCATCCGAGTGTTGAAGGCAAACTAGGCACAGCCTTCTTCTTCTTGTTAATTTCTGTTTTGAAATCACCAAAAGTGAATGCTGGAACAACTGAGCACCATATACCCACCTCTACATGACATCTCAAAAGCTAGTGAGAAGGCACTCAGTCTAATTAGAGAAATGCACACAAGTATAATTTGATCAATTTGTTTGTTGCAAGTTCATTCTGAGAACAAGAAATTCCTGATGATTTTCTAACAGTCTGTACCAAGGTATTGAAAAGTTCTAATTTGAGTATCTAGAATTACACATGTACAGTACGTATAAAGTTTCCGATAATGAGTTTATTTCATAAATGAAATAAATAAGGTTTAGGTAAATTGCAAACAATGTACAAACAAAACAACAAGGTCAAAATTTTGACAGGAACTTACATTCAGGTGTAAATGACAAAACTTAAATTAATAAAAATCTAAAGAAAAATTAGAATAAATAAATTCAATGGGTCGATGGCTATATTTTTCCCACTAGAAGTTAGTTTTAGTATTGGAGGTTTTATAAAAAATAAGGGCCGTGTCAGTCGAAGTGGTTGACTGTAACTACCTCAATGAGGCTGGTTGTGCTGTAATTTCAAGTCTACAAAACAGAAAATAAGACACTGGGGTCAGATACCTGGATAAAGAAAATAAGACACTTAAAAGATATAGTGGAACCCCCAATCTAAAAACAGATAGGTTTTTACTGTAGCAACAAGAAAGTCAACTCTTAAACCATGATCAGGGTCTTTTCTCGACAAGGATTTCACATTCTGAGACCGATGGGAAAAAGACAGCATTACCAACTGCTTTTTAGATGACGCCAAAATCTAATGGTTACTTCACAGGTTCATCATGATTGGACAGCCAAGAAAAAACTAGCTAATTACGAAGTTTTTATCCCTTGTTTTAAAGAAAAAGCGAAATATAAAGAGCATTTGAGAACACAGCTTATCGAAATTATTAGCCCATATTTGACCTGGTATTTTACAGTATCCATGTTCTACTTTGCAAAGTACTTTTTAACGAATGTCAACCCACCTCCTTTCTGTATGGAGCTTCAAGCATTGCTTCGACATCAAAGTCGTCTGTCATGGTTATTACTGTTTCTAAAGAAAAGGGGATTATAAGGAAAAGTAATTTTAAATTTATGAAAAAAATAATTTTGTAGATGTTTTGAGAACGAACTATACTATGTTAGCTCTATCTACAACCCCACCAGACAAACAAATGTATTTTAAAAAGATCAGTTCTGAGAGGAGCAATAGTGGCTGGTGTAATAAACATGTATTTGTTTCCACTAGTGGCGATTGAGGTCTGTCACCGTGGCATGTACTAAAACCCAAAAAACGAAACGAAACCACCGAAACGAAACAAGCAAAACGACACCGCCGAAACAACCAAAACGAGACAAAATCACCTAAACAAGCAAAACCCATTACAATTATTGAGAGCTAACCGTAAACAGGCTAACCGGAGTGCATAATAGGCTAACCTAAGAGAAACGTAGGCTAACCGGAGTGTGTTTCGTTTCGGTGGTTTCGTTTTGTTGTTTCATGTTTTAGTATATGCCCAGGGCGCGACAAAAGTGCTGTCCGATAGCCCGGGGCTAGTAGAAATATCCGTCGGGCTAGCGTATTCTGATCACGAGTTGCCCGACGGGCAAGAAACATTGTTTTTTAATGACAACCTTCAGAAATAAAATTAATGTGCACCAGACAAATTAAAAGGAAAAATTTGGGGCTCGAAAATGTGACTCACTGCATCCTTGGCGACTAAAACTCCTGGTTTTATAGTCGCCAACTTGAACGTGGCGACTATATTCCTCTGTATAAGATGAGTAACAGCCATTTTCTGTGGAATTGTGTCCTTCCAGAAAATTATATTGGAAGATCTTTGCTTCTAAAACGTTCAAAATAAGAAAAGAAGTCATAGTGTTCCAATCCATGCTATTGCTTTGCCGTAAAGTACTCCATCACTTCGTAAAACTTGCAAATGGCTGACCGTTTTTGAAAACGCCCCGAAATGCATTGCGGGCATTGGGTACGTCATGTATGCATATGAATTGTGTCTCTTGAAATGTAGGATTACAAATATGAAGGATCCTGAAGGATCTACATTAAGCTACAAAGTTCGTTGCCACAAAACCGTAATAATGTGTTTGTTTTAATTCTTGTGGTAAGATTATTTTCTTTTTCTTTTTGAATGTTTATGTATTTATTGTCTCCAAAGGAAGAACAATTTTAAATTTGCATATAATTAATTATGCAAATTACTTTCGGGCTAGCTTCTCAGAACTTCGGGCTAGTAAGATAAGATAATGGCTTGCCCGAAGGGCAAGCTGACTTTTCTATTTTCGTCTCACCCTGATGCCTATCACTGTGACCCATCCCCATTACTTCAGCTTTTCCTGACCATCCACTTTAGCCGGCCTAGGTTATTTTTTTTCAACATAATTTCCTAGCTGTGTTTGAAAAATAAAACTACGTAGATTTTAAGACTTCAAATCTGGACCCAGCTGTTGAAAGCAAAAAGGATTACTAACAACCAAATTCAATTTTGAAAGTTATTGACAATGATATTTCTAATGCAGTTTCTTTTCCAAAAACATGTTTGTCTACAAATCTCTAACTGTAACTTCAAACACACAGTGGAGAACTCTTTTTAAAACAGAAGGCCTAAATTTTGTTAAACTAATCGGTCGACTTTCAAACAATACCTTCTATCCTACATATCCCACTGGGGAAGGTTTACATGCTAAACTTCACTTGAAGGAAGTTTACCAATACGAAACTTTAAACTGAAAATATGTAAGTTTATAAACGAACAAGATTGAGAGCTATTTTACCTGTCTTTTATACTAAAAGCTAAACTTCACAAGTCAACTTCACATTTAGTTTAATTTGTGCTGTGTGTTGCAGAAAAGATTGATCGGCCAGCTAGCAAATAATTACTTAGTTTTGAAACAAAACTTGAGAATCACTGAGATAGCCATAAATCTGTTATAATAACCTAAAGTAAGTTTAACACAAAATTGTTTACTACAGTGATTCTGCCGTAGGAAGATAATAAAATCAGAAAATCCTATTCACGTATGAAACGCTTTCCCCTGCTAATTACATCACATATCCATGTGATTCTATTTCGTCTTCCAGCACAAACCACGCTAACAGTAAACGTACTACGATATCGTATTATAGTTTTAGAATGACTTACCAAAATTCCGCGTTGAATTATAAAAATATTAACGACAAACTTGCCCAAATAAACAGGCAAACTTCAGAATACCAGCTTTTTTCCTTCTTACAAGATGGCGAAACACGAGGAATACGATCGGGGGGCCCAGTGACGAAAATCACGGCGCTTTTCTCCTTATTTAGAGAACATTACCTTTTTAGGTTGTAATTTTGATGACGTCATTGTAAAGTACGAGAGACTGGGAACTAGTATTATTTTTGGCAGTTCCGTAATGGTGGACAGAAACACTGCATAGCAGCATTATAAACGTAATATTTATTAGGAGAGAAACTACAATAAGCTGCAACGATGCCGTCCATAGAAGGTGAGAAATTAATGCGTGTTTTATCTACTTTGTATCGATCTGTTTGTTACTGATTTGTATTCCGTCGATCGTTTTGCAGAAACCTTATTTCAGTTGAAGGTAAGTTGAAATTTTGCAAGATATTGAATGTTTCAGGTCATCTAAGAACTTGTAAGCTTACATGTACATGTAGGTGAAAGGCAAAGTTGTAACATGATTGCAATCTCTTATAAAGTTCACGACCAAACAGTTGGAAAGGTTCTCAAAAAAGTGCGAGAAGGAAGAGAAGACACAACAAGCAAAAGTGAAAAAGGTAGATACATAAATGTAGCTATTAGTGTACAACGTATAAAATGCCAGTTTCTAAATATTTGATGAAATAGAAGCCCAGGCCTATAGGGATTATTATGGAAATGTTACGGCACTTTTGTTTATCACTTGATTTATGTGCAGTCTGCAAAAGGCTGACTAGCTGACAGCAACTAAGATTTATGTCTAGATCTGAGTGTGACAATTCATGATTCACCAATTATTACACCTGGTTGTCGTGGATCAATAATCCAATTTTTAGCATTTCATGACATTACCATTATTTTCAATTTTTGAAGGCTTTACAGCAGAAGAACATTGAAGGAGCAAAGATTTATGCAGAAAATGCAATTCGAAAGAAGAACGAAGGATTGAACTTTCTTAGACTTGCGTCTCGGGTGGATGCTGTCTCGTCGAAAGTTCAAAGTGCCATGATGATGAAACAGGTAGGTACTGTGTGTGGTTTTCAAGGATTACTGTAAAACAGGGCTGTAAAATGGGGAGCAGGGATGGCACAGTGGTGAGAGCGCTCACTTCCCACCAATGTACATGTAGCCCAGGTTCGATTAGCAGACCCGGCTTCATATGTGGGTCGAGTTTGTTGTTGGTTCTTGTCCTTGCTCTAAGAGTTTTTCTCTGGGTTCTCCAGCTTTCCTCCCACTAGGAAAGCCAACACTTCTAAATTCCAATTTGATCGGGGGATTCAGGGCCACATTGAAAACTGCTGGGACACCAGTAATAATATTGTGTTACCTTATGGGTTCGAGCCCTGGATGGGGTCACTGTGTTGTGTTCTTGGGCAAGACACTTTACTCTCATAGTGCCTCTCTCCAGTCAGGTGTATAGATGGGTACCGGCAAAATAATGCTGGGGGTACCCTGCGATGGACTAGCATCCCATCCATGGGGGAATTTGAAATTTTCCTAGCTGCTTAATGCTATCAAAACCAGGATAAGGTCTGGCAGTTTGCACCACTTGGCTCGAGGCTGCTCCTTTTTTTTCAACAAAAGTCAGGTTTTTTAAACCTGCACAAGGTGTGTAGCTGCTGTAACCCAAGGAAATAAAAAAGTTGACAAGTCTGCTTTCCAAAATTTTTTTTTTATCTCAGGGAGAAGTTTAAATGTAAAATTCATTATTCATTTCAGTCTCCATCCCATTTACCAGAGACTTTTCTTGTGAACAGGTCTGTCACTCTTAGTCGAAGGTGAAAGGCTGTAATTCATAAGCCACACTCGTGATCGTTATTGGTTGACCCGTCCACAAAAAGTGCACACAAAAAAATTCTGGTACTAAGGGCAATTTACAAGTAACATACAGTGTACCTGTACAAGTTCTGCCAAATAAGCTCATGTCAACATGAATTGGGGCAAAGTGCTCCAAACCAAACTTATCCCAGTTTCTGTAGCATAAAGTGACATAATGCATTGCTACTTCCTCTTGCTCTAAGTTGTTTGTGGGAAAAACAGTTTTTTCTAAATTTATAAGGAAAACTCTAGTTTCCTTCAACTTTTTAGAAGATTGAATTTGTAAATGTGTTCTTCAGGTTACAAAGAACATGGATGGTGTTGTAAAAGGCTTGGATAAAGCTATGCAGTCAATGGATCTTGAAAAGGTTAGTGTTTTCAAAACAGTGGAGAAATTAATGGATATCCACTTGTGTTGCTAGGGGTACCAAATATTCAATGGTCCTTCGAAAAATAATATGCTTCTTGCAGAATTTTGCATCTTGCAAGGCTATACGCATGTCTCACGCACACTGAAAATAAGTTTATACATGTATGTATATTTAGCCTTGCTGTCTCGGGAATATCATATTTACCACAGGGGCGGATACAGGGGCTGGGGAGGTGGATAGGGTGGATATCCACCCCCCATTTTTCAGTAAAAAAAATTCGAAATGTCACTTTATTTGAAATAGAAAATAAAGAAAGAAAGAAAAATAAGCTCTCGCTCATGTCTGGTTGTTGTTACGCCACGTTTCGCCGTCTGCCACCACTTAGGGTTAGGGTTAGGGTTAGGCCCTAATGGTCTGCCATCCACCCCCCCTTTTGAAATCCTGGATCCGCCCCTGTACCATTTACACCCTGTACATGTACCATCCATTACATACAGCTTTACCTACAGTGAATAAATAGAGGATATAACATGGTTGCGCGGAGATATGAAATTTATCTTCGAGTGTTCAAACCGATATCTGACGAGTGAGCGCAGCGAACGAGTGGGATATCGATTTGAACACTTGAAGATAAATTCCATATCTCCAAGCAACCATGTAATATTCTGTTTATTATATAAACCTACTTATTACGATGTCTTTGACGATTTTCCGAAGATTGCCGACCATTTTCCGAAGATTTGCAAAATGTTGTCCGAAGGTCGTACTTATGTTTCCGAACTTTTCCGAAGATATCCGAAGATTGCCGAGGAAGATCCGAAGATGTTTCGACTAATATCGATTTACTTTGGCTCATTCAGCATTGAAACAGGGCAAACTTTGTCAGAAAATGTTTCGAAATCGATATCTTCACATGTGAAAATAACATGTTATTTTCACGTGTGAAGATATGATTTTTTCGCGGAAAGATTTCCTGGTATTTCAGTGATGTTTATATAATAACAAGGATTATTCTTGTTTGAATTGCAGGTACACTTAGGTGTACATGTCTGTAATGCAGCTTCAAGTAATTCAACAGAGAGTCCATCTTTAAGAGGGTCTGAATGGGGGGGGGGGCAAGTATTAGTTGTCAGTTTAAATTTTGGCCATTTGTCAGTTGTCAGTTAACCCCATCCAGACCCTCTTTTAATGAATAGTTTGGAGATAAATACATTATAAATAGACAGGTAGAGATTGAAAAGAAAAAAAAGAAATGTGGATAGATCTACATGTACACAAGACAGTTAGTTTTTTTACTCCTTTGTTTAAGTTTTAATATTTCATTGAAAGTTATGTTGTTTGTTTCAACAGATTTCAGCCACTATGCAAAAGTTTGAAGGCATGTTTGAAGATCTGGATGTTAACACTCAGGTAACATCAAAGGATTGTTTCACACTTTACAATTTGGACTTGGAGACCTAATTTATTTATTGTAGTTTTAAGGTCTCCAATTGCAGCTCTCTAACAACTTTGAAGTTCATTATAAATGCTACTGATAAAATGGCAAATCCAGTGATTGAAGTACTTCTCAAGTACTGTTATGGTGGATTTCCACTGACGCGTAATTTTTTACGTGCGTAAAAAAATTAGAGACAATGTATGATAGGCTTGCGTACACGTTTACGCAGGCCGTTCATACATAATTTGTCTCTAATTTTTTTCACGCACGTAAAAATTTACGCGTCAGTGGAAATCCACCATTAGTGAACAATGAAACTAAATCTAAACATGATAGTTTTAAATTTTTAACATTTTGTGGAATACAAAATAATGCTGTTGGGTGTAGGTACCCATATACATGTAATACATGTACATCTGTAGCCAAGAAACTTCAGAATTAAATAAATTTATCATTAATGTCTGTTTCTCATACAGTATACATTGTAATATCACATGTTGTGTTAAAATGTTAAATGTTTCAGGTGTTGGAAAGTGCAATGGGAGAAGCCACTACATTGTCTACTCCCCAAGACCAGGTGAGATTTTGTAACTATTTTGAGGAATAAACTATGTATTTCTACGACTATCCCTCAATACACCACAGAAATGCATGGTGTCCATATAATATTATCACTAAGTATCATAAGCTCACAATGGGTGCAAAGGGCCAAAGCCTACATGACTCTCTGCAGACAATGTACCTACATACCATTAATTTTGAACTGTAGTGATGTAGTGATAGTAAGGGCCCAGATGTGAGTGGGGCAGCATCTTCAGTTCTATCCCACCATCCTTGGTGTAGGGATCCCATGAGATTGCACCTTCCAATCCCAGAATTCACTGCACGATC
Organism: Oculina patagonica; assembly: GCF_052425735.1. Classification (NCBI taxonomy): domain Eukaryota; kingdom Metazoa; phylum Cnidaria; class Anthozoa; order Scleractinia; family Oculinidae; genus Oculina; species Oculina patagonica. The sequence goes on along the minus strand of NC_135761.1, from coordinate 9,914,028 downwards.
TTCCCACTTCGAGACCAAACATGTACCAATTTATCTCTTCAAATTACTGGGAAAAATCGAAAATTTTTCCTTTTTGTGGACATTTGGAAGCAGTCTGACCTCGCATTCCACGAGGCTGAGGAGAAACATAGTGCAATTTTTTGCAATAGAAGAGGTTTGAAGAGTTGGGAGCCTACCTCATCCCTCCTTACTGGCAGATGTGTTTGTCAGGTCAGTTTGTACTAGTATTGCAATTAGCAACTCATGATGACTGGTCCCTTTACTGTTCATTAGGTTGAATCATTGATTCAGCAAGTTGCAGAGGAAAATGGTCTGGAAATCATGAGTGAGCTAGAGGCTGTACAGCCTGGCACATCCTCCCTCAAAACTCAAGAAGGACAAAGATCACAAGGAGAGGAAGAGCAGCTTAGCAAAAGGTAGGAAATGACAAGGTTTCAAAGAAATTGTTAAAAAATGATTTTATTAATTAGGTTAGAGCTCAACAGAGCCTCCTTTTTAGCAAATTTTTGAACAGTTTCATTGAGGTTGCATTTGAGCTTCATTCTGAGCTAGAGAAAAAAATCAATGCCGATGCTAGTTTTTAGAGTATTTAGCAACTACATAAAGGAGTTTTTCTTTCCCCCTGGATGGGATGCTAGTGATGTCTATCAAGGTAATCCACTGGTCAGTGTTTTGCCAGTACCAGTTTATAATCCTGGGTGGAGAGAGAGTTACTGTCAAGTAAATTGACTCATCCCAGAACACAACACGAAGACCCCAGCGTGGTTGCATAGATGCCAAGTCTCACGCTTTTGGCGTGAGACTCAATCTTTTTTACCCAATCTCACGCAACCACGCCATTCAGACAAAATATCACGCTTTTTTAAAAATACTACAACTTGAGGAAAAAGTCTTATTAATTTAAATAAAGAGATATACTTTCAGCTGTACTTTGGTGGAGATGAACGCTAATCGAGTGGGAAAGAGGTTAAAGATAACAAATGCTTGCCCAGAATAAAGGAAATTGCTTCTCTGCAACTTACATTTTTAAAAATTTTCTGGGAGAGCATACCCCCAGACTCCACTAGAAGTTCTGCCCTCTGGGTCTCACTATCACCCCTTCGGGGCAATTCAATTTCTCACAATTCAATTTCTCACAATTTCTCACCAACCAAAAAACTTGGCATCTATGTGGTTGTGTTGTACAGGCATAACTGAATATTTTCATTTATAGTGATAATCATACTTGTAGAATTTGGAAGTTTGGATAGAGTGGGGTGAATGTAGTAAGGACGGCATTATATATAACCATGTGTTTTCTAAACACGTAATATCATTTCCCCTTCAGCTACAATGTAATAGTGATTTCTTATTTATTTCAGACTTGCTGCTTTGAGAAGTTAACTAACTAAAGGAAAGACACAGACAGTCATTTTAGCTTATAAACCATAGGCGTATACAGAAGCCTATAAGCTTCTGGCGTATATCATAGCTCAAGAACTTTGGTTCACAGAATCTTGAATCAGTATTGTAAAAAATGTATTTGAGTAGAATTTGAGCAACAAGATATATGTCCATTGTAATGTAACTATAATTTTTGTAGCTAAATGTGCCAGAGCACATTACTGCCATTTTAAAAAAATAGCAGTTTTACAATTAACTATTGAAAGTATTTACATGTTTGCTCTGGTTTTGCATTGTCCAAGATAAACATTTACCGTAAATGATCTAAGCCCCCTGGAAGATTATGACCTTTTTAGGTGAGGGGTGGGGGTGAGGAGGGAAGTGAATAGACAGGGACGGCGGAGCATTTTTCCAACTGGGGGGGCTGACTTGTGACTTGAAGTAGGGGGGGGGCTTAAAAGACCCTTCTCTTAGTAATTAAAGTCTTTATTTTTCGGAAAAAGTGGGGGGGGCTAAAGCCCCCCGGCTCCGCCGTCCCTGATAGAGAGATGGCATATTTGTCATATTTCAAAACATTAATCAGGTTGCATATGGAAGAAATGAAGTTGACATCTCCACAAAATAGTGTCAAAAAGTAAATGTTCTTTTTGTGGTGGGTGAATACTGACTTTGAAAGCGAAAATTTACTTTAAAACAGTAGTTCACCGTCAAGAGAAATGGGAGGGGATTTATACAGAGATGGGATGTGTTAAAAAAATTGAAACTCTCAGAGGAGTGAGCTCATTAAAGAGTCCCCCTAAAGAGTGTGCAAATGATAGCAGCAAAACCGATACCGCAGTCGTGACTTGGCACATGGTGTACGTACGTTTTCCCGCGCTTTCACGCGGTGCATGATTTTCTTTCAGTTGTGATTGGCTCATACCTGGATTAAACATAAACCGTTCAAGCTCTTCTTATTGGTTGCCGCAGAAACGAGCAAGAAACGACCAAGAAACCTGAGTAAGATAAACAATAGTCTATTGTAGTTTTGAAATCGCATATCGATCAGTGGATGTAAAATTATTTTTCTTAAGGTACCAAACATTTGAATAAGCCGACAAGGTCATTGCCCCGTATTGCATTGCGCATTCTTACTGCACAAAATTTTACGCGTAATTAGCGCGCGCACATAAACAAAATGGCGGCATTTTTCTATGCGGCTTAATCTGCGAGAAAAATAAATCGACTCTTTCTCGTAAACGAGTTTGGTGACCTATCAATTTTTTTTTCAGATTTTAGGTGTAGGGAACAAGTTATTTCTGTAAAGCGAAAACGGATCAATTCCTATGTTTGAAAAATAAATTATCACTGAAAATGTGTACTTTGCCAGTACTCGCAAGGGCATTATAAAGGAATTCTGTGGTATATACAAGGTCTTCCTGCTCCTAAACGAATTTGGGGACCCCACTTTTTATTTCAAAATTTAAGTCCCCTGAAGGTAATCAACCCGTAGACAAAGTTTGGTTGAAAATCAATGTTCAGTTTTATTTCGGGGCAATGACTAACAAAAACGGACGGATGTTCATAATTCTAAAAACCTCATCTCTGACGCTATTGTCTCTGTAAATGATTGAATCCCGTGACTCCAGAAGGCATGTCCAGTACAAGTAATTGCAACTAGTCATTTGAGAGGGTCAATAAAATCAACCGGTCAATATGTGCAATGTTTATTACTGGGCCAATTTTTATCCAAGTATTGGACTGGACAAAATTTCTGCTCTGTTTCAACCATAAAGACGTGTATTAAATCGCTTATTAATCAAGCTTGCTCGAGACCGTTCTATGAGAATATCGGCTCACGGTCTCTTTTTGTACGTACTTCGCCGCGTTGGATAGTATCGTGGAGACCTGCAGGTTCTTGCAGGAGGGCCCTCGCCCTTTAGGCCATACATACTTTGGGCATTTTATTTTCTGTTTGGTACTCGTATAAAATAAAGTTGCAAAAAAAACTTTGCCAACTCACTTTTGTCATGATTCAGCACATCATCAGATGGGAAATGGCCCAACAACTTTATGTGGCTTCTGCACTTCTTGTTTAGCAATGTAAGCGCGCGCGAAGGATTACAGAGCAATTTTTTTAATCAAGAAAGTAGATGAGATTTTTTTCAAAATACGAGCGATTGCCGTTTTGACTACCAGTATCACGGATTTGCGGTGAACCACGACAAATTACCCGTACTAGGAATCTGTAATATCAGTGACAAATTTAGACCTGACCGCAGTTTATAAATAGGCTAAATTAAGCTCAATGACATAAACAACTTTTAATTTGGGTGCTAAGCAACAAAATATCTAGCCATATTTCCTTTGTTGGTTTTGTATTTAACAAGATTCTTAACTTTACTTTGTAAATCTGCTGACTAATTGAACTGCTAGCAACCAACAGCCCCCAACAGTCCCCAACAGTATACGTGCCGTTCCAGTATTATCTAATTATTGGACCGGTAAAGTTTCTGCTCTGTTTTAGACGTGTAATAAATCGCTTATTTACCAAGCTTGCTAGCTAAGAGAATATCGGCTTTTGGTCTTTTTTTGTACGTATACGGACCTCACTGCGTTGTATTGGTCTGTCAAGACGAAGAGTTTTCACGTACGGCCCTCACGCTTGGTTAATAACCTGTGGATGAGATGTGTCCTCATATTCTTTGGGCCTTCTGTTCTAGTTTCTTTTAGTTGGGTATGTAATTATTTCTTGGTCTTTAATAAAATGAAGTCGCAAAACAACATTTTGCTGGCTCACTTTTGTTAGGTTAACCAGTACATCACAAGATCACAAGTGAAGTGACCCATCAAGTTTATATTTTTCGCTTGAAAAAAATTGGCAAGATCAGAAACTACATCAGCCCCCCGGGGGGGGGGGGGGGGGGTACTCCCATATGTGGCCTATACGGGTATGTGCCGCCCGATAGGGTATGGTTTTTGCGGTTCTCGGTCCTTAAATAGAGTATCATTTTTGCTCCTTTTGGCAATGTGTTCCCGGTGTGCTCCTTAGATAGGGTATCTAAATTCTATTAGCTAAAATAAATGCCCAGCTAAACGAAAAAAAGATATCTTAAAACTGAATTTTCTGTTCAGGTATTAGAAAAGCGATTTTGTAAAGATTTGTGTCTTGCCGTGCGCGGTTAGCCGTTATTTGGGTCGTCACGGAACGCTTCTCCTTCTCTTGAATAGGGTGTCATTTTTTCGACGTTTTTTCTTGTTTACAAGCTAAAAACGTAGAATAGGGGTTATGTGGACAAAATTTGGAACCACATATTTGTAAACTCTCAAGGGACTTTTTTAATTTCTCAAGGGACTGTTTTAATTTCACAAGGGATTACTTTCCGCTGTGGGTGATCACTTGCGATCTCGTGGAAAAAACGTGACTTGTCACATTTACAAACGTTATATAACAATTTTAAAGGTGACATGTCAGCTTTATTATCTCAACGCACGTGTGTCTGAAAGGCGATCTATAAAAAGCGTCGCACAAACAATGGATTGCGTAACTAAAACACGAATAAATAATCACTAGCACTTACATCGTTTAAAAATTACAAACGTCAGAAATAAACCATACCAAAAAACTCGCTCTTTTCAAAGATATTATTTAAGTTAAAACAAATGCAAGAGATGGGGGCTTCTTTTAGCTTAGGAGCGGTTAAAAATTAAGCCAAATTTGGTCGCTACATGCTTGCCATTCTATTTCGTCATTAGCCTAGGTCGTTAGGGACGAGACCTCGCGTTGACAGCAATGTCGCATGAATCCGCTTTACAACATGCGATCGTATCTACGCAGTTCGAGTGGAATTTCAGTCAAAGACAGCAAAATTCTTTCGTATTTCATCTTCAAATATAATTCGAAAGCATTCACTGTATATATGGCTTTTTGTTTAATCCTGGGTCTTGATATCCGACCCTCGCAGAGCCTAGACAAAACGCAGCTTGAGTGTAACGATTTGTTTACGCCGCAATTATATGCGCAATGTTTTCTCCGACAGTTGTCGGAAATATCCGTATTTTTTTCGTGCTTTTTCGTGGAGCAATCATAACGATACGGCCTTGAACACATTGAACAGCGGTCTACCTATAACAATTCAAATATGGCGTCGCAAAAACAAAGCGTCGAACGCATATTTTGCTGTTTCATTTGCTAATTTCGCTGCCGTAATCGACTGCCTCGAAAGTTCCTTGCAATTTTAAAGTATAGAATTGTCAGATCTCGGTGAAATTTGCACTGTTTATTTGTGTAATGTTAAGGAATATGTGTATAAATACCCGGCGCGGACGAGCCATTTTTCCCTGATTTTTGACAAAATTATATGGCTGCATTTCCTCCGCGAAGATAGGAAATTGTTAAACTAAACTGACTACAAAGAAACTGTAATGATAAGTTCGAAGAACAATGCACAGGATAAACCTTCGACTCATACTTCATGCAAAAACGTCGATATCTCGAAGAGACTTTGATTCGGTTTTGGGCCTTAAAAAGGGTATCAATTTTCGCTTTCTTCATCCTTAAATAGGGTCAGGGTTTAAGAACCTTGGCACACCCCTATCCGAAATTTATGGGAGTACCCCCCCCCCCCGGGCATCAGCCAGTCTGACTGTAAGCGGTTGGTCCATGCGTTTATCACATCAAACCTTGACATGTGCAATAGTATCCTGACTGGATTACCATCGAAAGAACTTGATAAGCTCCAACACTTACAGAACACTACAGCAAGCCGGGCGTGTTGCCAGAGCGAAGAAAAAACGAACACATAACACCAAATACCGGCTGAAACGCCTACACTGGCTTCCAGTTAAAATAAGAACTGATGACTTTAAAATCCTGTTACTTACGTTTAAAGCTCTTCATAACCAGGCACCTGACTAAATATCAAAGATTTTTTAGTCGTATATAAACCTGGCCGCTCGTGTAGAACACTGTCTTTCGAGTTGGTTTTAAAGGAGATTTTCACTAATTTGAGTATGTGAAAATGAACTGTTTACAAATGTTTCAACTCGTGCCCACTCTTCGTAGTTGATCAATTTATAAAGTAAGACTTCTTCTTTTAATTCGTGGAAAATCTGCATGATGCTGAGACAGATTATATCAGTTCAATGGAATTTTTTGGGCCTTAAGTAATGTTACTTTCCAGAGGAACTGTTTTTGAGAGAAAGGACAGCAAAACTCATGCTGCGTCTAAACTGGTTCAAAATAAAGGGTCAGCCAGTTTTCGAAACTTAACTATAGTCTTGACATCTTGTATTTATTATAATAGACCGTTCACAGTCCCTTCTTGTTCGTATTGATCGTATTTTTCTTTATCGTTGTACGCGGAGGAAGAACGGAAAACTGGACTCTTCACTCGCTCCCCACCCCCACCCCCTCTTGCTTCGTAATTGGCTCGCTTCGCCCGCTGTTTTCTCTCACTCGCGTTCTTTTGCGCTGAAAAATAGAGAGGCTATGGACAATCTCGGGCTAATATAAGGATCAGACTTCTATCGTTTTCGAATGCAAGTTTGATCATGTACTAATGTGCAATTCACAGTAATCTAGAACTAAAGTCCTAGGAGAAAATAGCAATAAAGTTAGTCAAATTGTTTTGGTATGAAAATCTCTGTGGTTTACACGCACGCGTAGGATGACAGAGCAATTTACAGCTGTGTTTTAATTCAGAACGAAGATGAATTTTTTTAAATTACGAATGATTGCTGACTACCAGTATCACGGATTTTGTGGTGAACCACGAAAAATGACTACTAATTTTTAATATTCATTGACAAATATAGACCTGACCAATTTATAGAAGTCATAGAAGGCTGGAATTCGATTTTCAAACAACTTCTCGTGGTCAGTACAGCACATTTCCTCTTCATCTACGGATATCCTGTTTTTAAATATTTGTTTGCAAATTTTTTAAAAATTTTGAATTCTCGGCTTATTTTTAAATTGTTGGTAATATTTTTACTCTGCTGCATGGCTTATTGTATGTACGTATTGCTAAGAGTCAACAATGCTGAGTAATTGTTTTCAGGCTAGCTCCTAACAACGCGAAGTACTTCCGGAATACGGAAATTATTAAACTGGCAGTAATGCGGAATGAGTTCTATTTTTTTAAACAATTAATCTAAAAGTGGAAATCCCTCCCCGGACGCTAAATCCTCGGGTAGTTAATTAATAAAGTATCTGCTCAGAATGGGGTAATTCACAGCAGCGAAATAGACAGTATAAATTTGGAAGTGATCATATCTTTTGGAGTGGCCTGAGAGGTGCTTAATAAAACGGGGATCAGGTTTGTTCTTTTTAATGATAAGTTCGTATATCGTGTAGTTTCCAAAGCTGGTAAAAATTATGATATTGTTTAATTGTCATGGAGATGAAATGGAGCAACGTCTATTGCGATATTGCCAAAGCTGGCATCTATTTTTGCAAACCAAAATAGATATTACCGTATAATTTATTAGAAGAAAAGTTTTTCGTTTTCATCCATGACTAGCACTAATCGAATTTTAAAATTGCAACCTCACCGGAAAAACTAATAAAAAGGAAAAGGCCATCATTTGTCAGTATGTGATATTGTACGCATGTAACCATAAAGTCAACTGAAATTCTAATCAATTTTCGTGACAGATTTCTTGAACATTTCGCTTCTGTTTCACCCCGCCGAGAAAAAAAAGGTTGCTTTAATAGAAAAACTTACTATACCACTCTTTAAAATACTTTACAGAATAATCTTGAAGGTAAAACTACCATCCTTACATTCTTCTAACAATTGCTTGAATAAACATCTCTTTATCCCTCGGATTGGAATACTGTACAGTTTTTCGTGAATTGACTTGGCCAAAGATTTTAATGAGAGTTTTTTATTGTCACAATAAGAACTAGAATTCTTTCATTGCTTTTTCACTTGTACGAGACTTAAAAAAAGAATAATGTAAGTTGTGTTCGCGTGTAATCACCGTCAGTCTTGGCCAAGCACGTGGTGACTTCCTACGCAGAGTACCCACAAGCCATTTCTGCCTTTAACCTCTTTTTCAAAACGAGGCCAGGCACCAATCATGTCATGTAGCACAAGTCATTCCATGTAGATGATATTTCATTTTGAATAATGAGTTAAAATCATTTCATATAAAAGCTCTTGTAATGGTTATGATAAGGAGGTATAAATGTTAGCAGTCATTACTGAAAATTGTGAGACACTTGGCCATTTGTGCATGTCAGTTGCCCTATATATCGCCATTTTGTAAACGTTGTCCTGTATTGCTGCCTTCGCCTTCTAAACCTTTAGGACCCTTTAGGGTTCGCTTTGAAGAAAGCCTTTCATCTGCATTCACAGAAAGTGATCATTATTAATAAATATCATTTACTTAATGACAATTCACCTAAGAATTTATTTTTTTAATTTTAATAAACGCTTTAAAACAATGCAAATAAAAACACATTTTCAAAATGTTAAATACTTCTCAGCTGATACATACATTATCTTTCTTGTCTTAATTACTTTAATAAATTATCATAATTACTTTAATAAATTATGTTATGTTTTAGTGTCTCTCTATTAAATGTTTCAAACTCGATGTTTTTCCAAACAGTATTCTATACTAATATATATAATGACAGTCACATTTTTCCACTGTTGTACACCAGCGCATGCGTATTGACGTTTCTATCCACGTGGTACTGAACGAAGTCGCGCATAGCGATCCACACTTCTTGAAGACCACGAGATACAATCTGAACCAGCACCGATCCAACGACAAATCTGCCTTGCCTTCAAGTTGGTTAACTTGGTGACGAGATTGAACAGCTTGCTTTCACCATTAGGCATGCGGATGGACCCGGATCCCGAAAGAATCCCGACTACAACGCGATCTTTTCCCTTTTCCAGATGCTGCGTTCTGACGTACGTGCCAGCCCCGGAACTTCCTTGAACGGTATCGCATCGACAGATCAATAAATTTTTCACCACTCGTGACTCACAGTGGTTGTACCACAACGAATTCGGCTTTTTGTCACCGGGAAAACTAGCAAAGTGCAGCTTGTATTGACGGCGCGGACCCCTGATCACTCCAAGCTTGAAAAATGGTCGTTTCTGAGCTCTGTGTAGTGTAATCACAGCATAGTCAAAGCTTGGTGGAGTGCTTTCAAGGCGCCAGTTTTGGGGGAACTTTACGTTGTCCACGCCAACCCAACGTAATTTTCCATTGCGCCGGAGAAATCCGACTTTCAGTTTAGCGATATCCATTAGTAGCTGCTGGCCATTGTGAATACAGTGCGCGGATGTCAGAACATGCAAGTTCGAGATGAGCGACCCTGTACAGCCAGTCGAGATCTTCACGCTCGCTGAAAACGGAAATTTTTGTGCTTGAGTAGAAGTGTTCAACCTGATACGACCGTCACGCCCAAAGATCAGTCTTTTTAAGCGAGACTTTAAGGGTGGCTCAACTCTTGACAACAGTTGTAGAGAGTCATAACTTGTTCTCTGAGAATGGGACAAAAGTTCAGGCTCTGGTTCATCAACTGCAGAGTCTACCACGTGGTACGGATTTGATCCATTAGTTTCGCTGAAGTCAGCAAGATCGCGAATTGCGACTCTGGTTAACGTTTCAGTACCATTCCGCCATAGTGTTTCGTAGTTCAAGTCGATAAGGTCTTCTTCGGTATCGTTGAAAACCTCTGTGAACATCACAGGTTTAGCCTTTAAGACAGCGCTGCCAAGAGTCGTTTCTGAAGGCGCAGTGTCCCCGTTTTCATCATGGCTTCTTCTTGAACGTTTTATTCTGGGCAACGCAATGCTTTCTTGAGTCTTGCTGGCTTTTTGGTTTTGTCTCGACACGATAACTTCTTCACCTGAAATTGTTCCTACCAGAAACGCACTGAGTAAAATTGCTGACCAACAATAGACGCACTTCATCTCTCCCTCCTCCTGCTTCCTTGAGGTAAACTCGAAAATGAGCTCTGATTGTGTGTATCCGTGATCTTGTTTTGATGTTTTTAAGTAGTTAGCGGATGTCGCGGAAAATTGTGATGAAAAAGCTGAGTGAACATGGTCAATCTCGCCAGGCCGATATTCAGTGGTAGAAAATGCACCGCGATCGACGATCGGGGGCGAAGAACAAAAGAGTCCCTGAGAACAAAAAAAAATTAGAAAGTCGATTAACACCTCCGTACATGTTTTAGAATTTGAAAAGAACTGAGATGGACGGCCGTTTTTTGTGACGCGTAGCTTGGCAAAACACGTATAGTCGGCTTTGAGAAAATTATCATTCCAAAGGAGCCGAGTTAAAAAGAGATACGTATTTACCATGTGTTAAAAAAATGTTTCGCGACTGTTCAATTCGTTTTTTAAAAAGAGATACGTATTTCAGTACCATGTGTTAAAAAAATGTTTCGCGACTGTTCGTTTTAAAAGCTTCCGACGCTCACGCTCGACTTTTTCATTTTATTGAATTTCTTGTACAAAGGATTGAATAGACTCGTAGGGGTCGTAAGAGTTCCGCCCGAAGGTTCAACACCTGTTTAGAAGAAACTGCAGCCTTGAAATCACGAGTTGTGTGTGGGCTAACATTTATGTAATAATACAAAAAAATTAACTTCTTTTTCACCAGAGAATAAATTGCATCGGAAATAGTTAAACAAGAGAATTGACAAACAATACGTGTTTAGTCGGCTTTTACGGGTCATTTCCTCGGCCAGCGAAAGAAAATCAGCCGACAATTTAAGTGCACTTCCACTCAATAACAGATGGATTTAACTGCTTAACGCCTGATCGGATTTAAGTATGTTGTTGTTAGTTTTAGCAAGTGATGAGTGTTCTTGAAGCAAAACAATAAACGGCGTGTTTCAAACATTCAATATTGTGACGCAACTCTAGAAGTTTCCGAAAGAATTTTCTTTGTTCAGAGAGCTTAGAATCTATTGTAAAGTTGGCCGAAGAATGACGAACAGCGGCGAAAAAATCAATCTTTTATGCTGAAATACTTATTCGTTAAAAATAAATTCTTGAAAATAACATTTTGTTTTGTACTTTTAACTAATCGTATACAGTCTCAGTGTAGATGTGGTTGACCTCGTTAACTGTTCGCTGCCAGTGAAATATAACTGTGGGAACCTGTTACGTACCTTATGTACATAAATCCGTTTGGAATTTTCTTTTTAGTAAAAGAACATTGTAACTTCCGGTGTGTTTTCTTCTGACGCATTGTGACATCAGCCTTTTTAAAGACTATTTTAAGGGAGGACTGCGTCAGTCCTATCTAAGAAAAGACCAGCTTACGTAGGTAAACAAAAATTCTCAAAGGAATTTTTCATTTCGTAGACTGTTGGTTATTATGGCTTGGAATACACAGACTAATATAAACTAAACTGAAAGAATATAAGAGTAAATGATCTATAAAAGCAATATTTTATAGTGGTGTGTCTAGCTCCACACTTAATCAGCTTTACAAGACGCTTATTTTGCTAGAAGAAGAAAAAAAAAAGCTAAGTGTTTATGTCACAAGACATTGTCTGTTGACGGAAAAAAGGCTTGTCGATCAGGCACTTCGGATTTTAAAGACAAATGTCTTCCCGCAAAGTGCTTTGCGGATAGTTTAATGTGTTGCTTTTAAACTTTAATTGTCTGCATAACTTCTTTAACTTGTCTGAGGTATTTCGTTTTGTAGTGATCATCAGTTTTCGGTGACAGGTTTGATAGTACACTCTTAGCATTAGTACCATGATGGTTTATACAGACAGCAGCGCCAAGGTGCCGCTTAATCAATACACGAGAGCGTAAAACGGTTTTTAGCGAGTTTGTCGCTTTCAAAACAATTGCGCCGGTCTCCTCAAACACTTGTTACACCTGAATTCTATCTAACGACTGTCTGTTGACGTCAGACTCTTTACGAAAACATGCAGTGGACTACAACGCTCACAAATGAATTACTAAATCAAACATTCCTTTTGATAAAATACTTGAGTTTGTTCTGATGGCTCAGTCAAAGCCAACTTTACCAAGAGACAACACACTTTCGACAAGATCTTTAAACAATTCACGTCTTCCTTTTCAGCTTTTTAAACCATGCAAGTAGAAACGATTTAGAACACGTTCAGCGAAGCAGCGTATAATTTGAACGTTAACACACGATAGCCATGCTCTTTCACTACTCTTGCGGGGGCGTTTTGTTATTTTTGATCGTATTTTGCGAGTTCTTTCACAAATATTCTATAGATCAAAAATTTTAAACCGCACCTAGTTTTGATTGATTTAACGCAACGTTGACCCTTTTAAGTAAATGACGAGTCTTCAGTTTCGTATAAAAAGTGAACTACTACTGGTAATATTAAATATTATACCACCGTTTTAGTCCTATAGCACTACAAAAGAAAGCCAGAGCACTACAATTAAGGACTTGAACTGAATTTTCTGTGGAGATAAAGCCTCACAAAGCGCTAGTTCACATGTTTATCCGGTCTGAATGATAGCAATATGCGATGCCTCCTTTATTCAGTTTAATTATATGACATTCCCTGCTGCATCATACTATGGCTGCATGCATCTTAATTCCAACTTCCTTCCCAGCCCTACCGACGCGACGCAATCTGGGTGACTCGGCTATTCAATTCCAATCTGTCTTCAGCTTTCGTGTATCCAGACATCATCCCTCTACTGATCTTGTTCAGCCTTGATCTACCTCTGCCGTAAACACTTTTCTCCGCGGCCTTCCTTTTCAGTCTTTTCTATAGCGCACGGCGCACAAGATCAACACTCCTAAGGTTGTCTCGAGTGTTGGTAATAGTGTTGCATGGAATACAGGTTACAGTCATATCAGGAAGAGGAAGGACTCCAAGAACACTTGTTGCTGTACACTTTAATCATTTCTATATTGAGACATTTTTGAGTGCATATGGGTCGTGATGGGGTTTCAAAAATTTTGTTCTCTGTCAATTTATTTATAGATTAGTTTTGTTTTTGTCACCTTTTCAGCCGTGAACCTGGCTACAATTGAACGACTAAGTTACATAAGGGAATCTCTTATCCTTCAGCCTTTGATAGAACTATACTGCTGACATGAACTGTCTTTAATTCTTCTTCACTCTTAGATAGTCGAACAAAAACCACCTTTAATGGAAAAGAATATGCCGCACTATCTTAATGTATCATAAGTCATCCTTTTGCTACTGATTTAGTAGGTCAGAATTAGCACTATTTAACAAATCAGTCTGACAATTAGACTACAAGCTCGAGATTCGGAAAATAGTCAACGAGGCGCAGTCGAGTTCATAATCACTCATAGAAAACTAGGGCACGCGTGGTCCAATCGTTTTAGCAGCTTCTATAACTGAAGAATAGTCAAAAACCTACAATTTTAGGTATTTTTAAACCAAAAATAGAGAATCGTGTTCCCTTTCAAGACAACGTCTGCGCGATCGATCGTGTTCAGTCTATCAGCGAACGAAGAGGGAATCGGAGAGGACAACGAAGAGGGAATCGATCAGGTCGCGGATTTGCAAGAGACCACTACTAGTGTAACATGTTGAAACTGTTTTGTATGAGGCTTCGAAGACATGGTTACAGTCACATGTCCTTGCATTTTGAAGGAAGTTTGGGGTAATTTGAAAACCCGAGCGACGACACCGTCTTTCGTGTTTGCATAACTTCATAGAAAGTGTGACATACGGAATCCCGTACGGAATTTTATTCATGAGTTGCAAAACTTTGGAAAACGAACGAGTGAGCACAGCGAACGAGTGAGTTTTACAAAGTTTTGCAACTCGTGAAAAAAATCAGTACAAAGCACTTTCTATGCTGTAATTTGTTTATTATATATAAAACGAGAATTCAACCATTGGAAACTTCACCCGATTTTTTCTAGTTTATAACCTTTGAAATATAACATTAAATATTACGCAGCAGCGCGAGGAAAAACGAAGCTGCAAAATGAACATCACTTTCCAAGCGAATTCGCTATTTATCAAAAACGAAAAATTACCGGCGACAAACTCTTCTAAACAAAAACTTTATTCAATAAATAAACTACGTTACATTTTTAAAGCAAAACTTTTAGCATCGCATCCAAGAAACATCGCCACAAGCGAATGAACTACTGGCGACGAATCAACTGGCTAATTTTGAACAAATTGTGATAACATAGGGAGTCAGTTAATTAAACAATAATGGCAACGTAAATCCACATTTAAAATGCAATTTACTTTACCAAGGCGTTCCCAAGAGTGCTTGAATATTCTTTGAAAGTGCGCTGACTGATGCGTTGTATTAAAGTTCTGAATAAATTCTTGTCTTCGCTTTCACTTATGCATTAGTCAATTGAAACCCCGGCCCCCCGACCCCCGGGACTTAGCGGGGATTTAACGCGTCCAAAGCCGGGATTTAACGCACTTTTAACGGCGCGTTGGCCCCGGTGGGCGGTGGTTTTAACAAAATGTCAGTAGACCGGGGCCATGGAGCGGTGATTTAACAGCACGCGATCACTTAAAGCGGGGACGGCAGCCGGGATTTAACATAAAGGACTAAATGTTTTTCTCAAAATGTTCGTTCTGAGGAATCCCTTCTGAAAAGTCTCCACGCTTCTTCCTTGATATTTAAAGCCTTTCGCGACGCCTGGGTTTGTATTTAATATGTTCACACGATAAAAATAGACTCATTGTACTTGAAATCTGCCATCTTTGTACACTATCGTCTCCAAGAAAGTAGTTTCTGTTTCTGAGATTTCAGCCGTGAATCATATCATAGGGTGAAAGCTGTTCACCTTTAGAAGAAATTCTTCTATTTTGTCACTTCTTGTGTCCGTCGTCAATAAATCGTTTCCAAAGGATAGGCTTATTGCTACTTGTCTGAGTATTTCGTTTTCTATTTTGGCCGTGAAGATGACAGCGGAAACTGCGGCGATTGTCGTGCCCATGGCTGTTTGATGTGCTTAAAGATAATCTTTTCCATTGAATTGGAACGAGCTTTCTTGAAAGATCACACTGAGCAACTCTCTTACCGAGAACGGCAGGGCCGTAGCTAGCCAAAGGCAAGACGAGGCACTTACCTCGTCTAGATTTTAACCCAATTTTAATAACAAACTTTTTGTTGGGGAAATGATCCCAAGTTAAAAAAGATTTATTTCTCTCAAGAAATACCTTAGAAAAATCTTGAAGAAAGAGTTTCAGGGCTTCTAGATTTCAAAATTTTCTGAAGGGCATGCCCCCAGTTCCCCCTAGCAAGATCTTGCCTCTTCTATGGCAAATGCCCTGTACGGGAGGGTTTCCTTGATGAAATTCTCCGTATGCTTTGCATACAGTGTTAATGAGAAAAGGAAAGCTTTTTTTAGGCTGTTTGGGCATGGCACTGTAATCTTCTCAATGAAGTTATTAAAGTCTGTCGCACGAAGCTTGTCGCTGTGCTATCGGCTTAAGTAGATGGTCAACAAAAGCTGAAATACGTTCTGTAGGGCAATCACACCCCGATATTATGGGTGTTCCGGCAGGCGTGTTCATAATGGCTAATTATGGGTTTTAAATTTGACAACTTTGTGTCTCTGACCACGAAAAACAATTTTTTTTATAAGTTTTTGGCGGAAACAAACTACATCAGGTTTCTTTCCGACCTCGTAACTATACATGGACAATAAATTAAAGAAATAGATATTTCAACTTCGGCCACAAAATCAAGATTTTTGTCCGTTTTTTTTCCTGAAAGTCGATTCGGATGCCCCCGCTATGCGGGGTTTTTAACAGACGTCTAGGCCCCTAGGTTGGGGAAATAAGCCGGGTTTTAACACTTGGTAAATGTTAAATTCCCCGGTAAGTCCCGGGGGTCGGGGGGCCGGGGTTTCAATTGACTGATGCATTATCGACACTTGTTTGTCTTCATTCAATTCCGCCTTTGAAGAATTACTTTGTCATTACTGAATTCTTTAGGTTTTGCTGAACATGTTTCTGTTGGCTTTGCCTTTCCATTAAATCCTTTACAAAAATCAGAGTTTTGCAAAGAAACGAAACTTGTAGCAATGTTGTAAAAGCATAAACTGCCATCGAGAGCAAACTTGCCGCTCGCCGTTTGCTCAACCTCGTTGGAACCCGTTTGAGTTCTCGCACTCTGATTGGTTGAGTCGTTCTGCACTAGATGCTGATTGGTCATATTTTTCACATGTGAAGGAAGCTATACGCGAAGTTGATTGGACGTATCGCCTTTCTCACATGTAAAATATAGAATTCTATTTGCAAGGTTTATTCCCCAAAATTCTCGCTATATTTGGCTAGGCTGGCGACAAGACATCATGACGTAATATGACGCAAAAATTACGTAATAAGTTCTGAACAGCCGCCATCTTGGATCCGCGATCTTGGAGCCGCCATCTCGGATTCCGTGAAAGTATTCTGAAACGATTTGAAATGTAAACGTTACTGCAAAAAATTTAGATAAAATAAAAACTACTGGAAAATTCAAAGTTTGAAGTCTGCGCTAGCAATGTACGCCCCTCTCGGGCGGATGTCTAAGGCGTAGACTCCTTTTTAGTCCTTAACTGTTGACGTTGTCTTGTATTTTACATTGTTGCGATATTTCAAAGACTTAAAAGTTCTGTATTTTACATCGTCATGTTTAGATAGTTCACATGCAGTATCCTCGAGTGTACTTAAAATTTTTCAGATGCTAAGTCTCTTCCAAATATAACCCACCCCAAAATAAGCTCACCACAAAGGACTTTTGAACAAAAAATAACAATGATAAGTACATGGATTATGATCGGAATTTGACGGGAAAAATGTTACCTGTCCTTTTATTAGCGATAAATATTTTCATGCAGTCAGGTGATAAGTGTTGCGGAACATTTTTTCAGTAAGATTTTGAGACAACACAATCTTCTGTTATCGTAAAGCTAGTTGTATAGCTGTTTTGCACCTGCTCTTGGAAGAAGTCCTTCGAATAAGAAATAAGCTACAGGTTTAAGGGTGTGAAAAGTAATGTTCTTAGAATTTTCTCCATTTGATTAGCTTACGTAAGTTAAGCTTGTGTTCTTGTCGAAACACTATTGGCTACGTTGTAATAAGTTTGAGTTCTGCCTGAAAGCGAATGAGTCAAGATCACCTGGCCATTAAACACCATGTTCCTTGACGATGTTTTGGTCCTCTTGATATAAAAGATCCTGCGGAAGGTTGCAGGGCACCTCCGGCTCAGCCATAGAGCTAAATCCCCGCAAAAGCCCCTGTAACATAGAATATAAAACATCACTACTCTAGAAGCTGTGAGGGAGAGAGGACTGAGCACCAGTTTTCAGCACTGTGATTTCTGGAATCGTTTGGGTAACAAGCTTGAGTTTTGTCAGTGATTGCCTTTGAAAAGCAACGACCAATCATAGATGGAGCTAACGAAATATCCCAGAAATCTTTACGCCCGCTAAAAGCTGGTGCTTAGTCTCTCTCCTCGAAGGTTCTGGAGTCTTAATATTGTCTTATACAACCACCTAGAATTACCTGATAAAGGGAAGAGAGTTAATATTTCAAGCATGGGGCTAAAGAGGTTCAGGGTTAAAAAGAACTCCTTACTTGTCAAGTGGGCGCTTGGATAACATTTAAAACGAAATATCATGATGCTATCTTTATCTCTAATATGTTGCTCACTCAAAGAAGTATTGATGACTTGTAGCAAAACTCTTTCAATATTAGATTACTAGAAGCATCGAAGTATTAACTGTTGTGAAATTAAATAGGATCTGTGGATATTACATTTCCTTGACTAATTTAGTCGTAAAGAGACGCTATTTTGACACAGCCCACATCACTATACAGTGCATTGTTTTTAAATTGGGTATATAACAATGTACAAATGTTATACAACCTGGAATATACGTGCCCATTTTTTTAAACATTATTAATAATAATATAAGTTTTGTCGCCTCATCAGTATTCTGATTTGTCGCTGTAGGTTTTTAAACTCTTTACTACACAAAATCAAATGACAAAATTCAAAGCAATGAAACCGTAAGCGGCTTTAAGGGTGGTTCTTCTTAACTATATACTAATTTGTTGCCAAGGAAAATTCTTAACCATCATATTCTGGAAACCATCCCTCACACAGATAAGTTTTTGCACATGCTTGTTCCACTGAAGAGTCCTTCAAGGTTTTCAAATCAAAGCCATATTTGAGAAGTCATGTGACCAAACCAGAAAAAAAAAAACAGTACAACTCAAACGGCTGTAGGTTTTGGAAACTAAAACTAGTACCGAAAGATAAAGAACATCCACATGCATAATGTGGCGTATGGTTTGATGATAATAAACTCCGATATTTACAGAATGCTTAATTTCAATAGCGTTTCTCTTGACTTAGTAAACGGTAATTGCATACTTCGTATAAAGAAGGCTATATTATCTCTGACTTGTAAACAAGATCGGAATTCTCCCCCATTCGCTCCGAGAGTTTTAGGGATATTAAGATGGTTTCCGCCTAACATTCGAGCAATACAGGCAAAAATAAAGTTACCACAGAGATCTCATAACATGGTAACAGTTTGAGTACAGCTAGGAAAAACCAACCAAAACTTTAGCTCTCAAGCTGACCGCGCCAGAGAAAAATGAATTTGAAGTTATCTACATTTCAGTTAAAACAGACGTTTCGCGCCAGTTTAAAACAAAATGGTGCGCGTTTTAAACACTTTTACGAGGTTTGAATTTAATTTTCTCGAGAATGCTTTAGAGTTTAATCACAGGATCACTAAGACAAATGAATTTCAGTGAGATGTTTCAAATAGTATGTAAAATGTTACCGTACTATGAGTAGGTTTTTTGTACTTAATTTTTGCACTCGTTGCTCGAACTTTCAGCGGAATCCGTCTTAAATCCTATAAACGCACGGTTGTGACTGGCACTAGCTAAGAACGCGCAATGATAATTTTTTTAAACCTGGCGCTCTTCCAGGCTATCAAATTCACCATTCAGCTGTACAAAATAAAGACCACCCCCCGCCCCCCATCCCCTTGAGCGTTTGTGTTTTACCGCAGTGTCAACGCCACTTGTGGAGATATTACGGGAGCTCAGTTTCACGTGATCTGGCACGTCATTCACTTAGCAACGTTGCTGACCAAGCAACAAAAGCTGGAGGCTCAACCAATTATCAGTTAGGGTTTTTAACCGAAGAATCAAGATACATCCAAATTTTTTCGGCAGCTTATGGGCGACAAAAAATAATAAATAACAGAAACAAAATGTTAAAGCCCTCCATCTTCTGTTCCACGTTATTCTAACCGTTAACTGATCTGCATACGAGTGGATGTATATAAGAAATCTTTTCGTAATTGAGATTCTGCCTTTGAAAGCGAAGCACGATTTATTAATTAACGAAATTGCTCGAGGTGTCTTTGAAGTCTCTTTACTCAGATAAACGGTATAATAAATGTGTAGGAATAATTACAGCATTTTGAATATAGAAGAATTTTCCAGCAATATATATAATTTTATACAGTCACTTGAGTGTTGAACTTTACAAGCAAAGTACGTGGTATATTAAATACGACTCATTTGCCATTCATTTTGACTGGGTTAAATTCAATTAAATAAGCTAATATTCCACTAGTCGAAGCTCTGGTCAATTCGAAAGCTGTGCACTACCTCCCTTATAAACCCATAAGTATAATTTGGGTTTTCGTCGAAATAATTGCTTACTAAAAAAATTGTCGTTTATGCCTATAATACTACAGTGTCCGTACATATTTTCTTAACTGGAAGTCACGTGTTAACCGTGTCAACAAAATTATCTTCTGGTCAATATAAGCAATTGACCTTTTCACCGATACGGCGGCCATCTTGAAGTCTGTTGTTTCAAATAGCTATTATGGGATGCCCAGAAGACAAATGCATATTGCCCCCCTGAGCATCCCATAATGTCTTTCAAAACGAAAGAAATAAAAATGGCCGCCGTATTGGTAAAAAGGTCTATTATCAAACAGTGAACGTGAACAGATGTATGGCAACGTGTGACATGGTCGAAGCAGAAATTTCATCAAATGTAACAATTTGAAAACTATTCCTAAGCTAAGGGACGGACAATTTAATTTTTGAGGGAGAGGGGTGTTGGGCAATTACGAAAAAAAATCATGCCCAAGTAAGAACAGGAAAAAAATTCAAGCAAGCCCCACCTGCTCTAGCCATGGATGGTTGAAACAAGAAAACAAAAAATTTTGCTGAAGGTTACGTTGGTTTAAAAAAAATTCTTGCAACTACAATGCGGAAAAAAGTTCTTACTCAGTAGAAATTGCCCCCCCCCCCTCCCCCCTTCAAAAATTAATTGGTCCTTCCCTCGCCACTGCTGCGGCTATTTAAGACTAAGACTGTCAATACAATAGACGGGGCGCGTGGGAGGGGTGGCAGATGTTGCTTTCGAGTTGATCGGAGCATCTGTAGTATTTAGTGGCTGGGGTGGACTGGCATCTTAGCGACGGTTTCATGTGAGAATGCGCCTCGGAAATTGCTTGGAGGTTGATCCATCCAAGCGCGAATCTGCGCCAACTTTAGCGGCGTGATCTTTGTGGCTACGTTCATACGGCGTTTCTTCTTTCTCCTGCCGTACTTTATGTGCAGAGAGCCAGAGAACACGCCCATAACGAATCGTTCCTCCCGACGCCCTTTCGTGATTTTGCCGAAGATGCCAGCGCCGGAACTACCATAGAATGAGTCGCAGCGGTTGAGAATGGCGTGATTAACGCAATAAGCTTTGCAGTAAGAGTACCAGACAGTGTTCAGAGGCTTGTCAGCGGGAAATGAAGCAAACTGGATCCGCATATGAACCGATAGTTCCGCGGGGATTTCATACAAGTCTAAGTACTCATTCTTGTGCGGCCGTCGCAGCCTTATTACCGAGTAATCGTAGCGGTAATCCCGAGACAGAGTCCATCCCCGCGGGACTTTGACGTAATCGACTCCAATCTGTATCACCTTGCGTTGATGCCGCAGTACGAACACCTTGACTTCTTTGGGATCGTCGAAATTCCACTTCAGTCCGCTATGAACGCAGTGCGCCGCCGTGAGAACATGGTACTCTGATATGAGAGTGCCCGTACAGCCCGTAGAAATCCTCACCACTGCGGAGTACGGAAGTTGCTTTGAGTCGACATGAGAGACCAGTGTTCGATCGTCTGATCCAAACACGTATCGCCTTCGCCGGTGGCTCCTCGAGTTTTGCTCATCATACACGTGGAAATCACCTGGGTCCAAGTTGGGGTTTTCAAGCTCAAGATCCGAAAGATGACTCCACACGTCACGCGTAGCGTTTAGCTTTCCGTCCGTGAGTTTCTGAAGATCAACCAGTGTGAGGGTAAGACTGCCGTTGGACCAAAACGTTTCATAGTTTAGCCGCGACAAGTTAGTCTGTTGAGTGTCATTAAGCAAATCATCAATGTCTATCTCCGCCGAGAAGTTATTCGGTTGAAATGCGCCGGTATGGTTTGACTTATCCAGCGAGGTGGTCATAACGTCTTTGATATAGAAGTTTAGTGGAGGAAAATCGTCATCGATAGTTTCCTCTGCTATACTCACAGGCGTACTCGACGTCCCGTTTTTCTTTGTCACATTCTGAGAATTATCAACTCCTTTAGGGGTGTGTTGAGACGAGTAAACAAGGACATAACACTGTAGGGCCCAGGATAGGAAACACGCCACAGCAACACTTTTGCCCATAGTCATCTCGAATATCCTCTTATTTTGGTGTCGTGGCTTTCAATCAAGGCCGATTAATGAATTCTTGCTGGGATGCGCGATCTCTTTTAAGCACTGTACAAGGAAAATCTGCGAATTAAATAACAAGGAAGTAATTTTCAATGTGTGGGGGCATATCAAAGAACGTACCCACGTATAACCACAACATAAAACGGCCTCCTTTTACGATATTTAAACTGATAACGTTATTGAGTCCGCCACTTGTAAACCGCTCTAATTGATTTTTTTTTAAGACGAAAGTCCCTTATTATCACTCTTTTCTTTCGTTGACGAGCTTTTATCAACTATCTAAGGGCTTATTACTCCAATTTTCACATTTTTTTTGTCCGTACCGACCAACGTTTCCAATTAAATTCAGCTTTCTGTAATTAACATCAGATTGATCGGTTTTTTAATTGCAACAGTTTAGAAAGTACAAATACAGTGTAGGTGTTGTATATAAATAAACCTCATGCGACATTTAAGGAAGTTTTTAATTAACTTATCGCATGTTATTTATCTCATGTGCGTAACTATTAAATTATGAAAGCATGTTTCCCTTTCGCAAAACTACAAAAATTCACAAACGCGACGGTTTAAAACTGTAATTCAAGTGTCGTTTGTCTAGTTTTTAACAATTATGGAATTACATAAACTAACACTGATATCGTTTTAAAAGATAACTGCATGTTTTGAGTGAAGAAACTCATAATTTATTTATGTGAAGTGTTTATTTAGAAGTTTCGCGTATTGCTATAGCGCAGCCTTTGATCATTAAGGCTATGAAGTTCACCTGCGTTCAACTCTTTGAGTCTTATACATCTTATTGCATTCAACTAAAAACATGACCGTTTAATTTTGAATGTGTTTCCGGTTCACAAAATGAATGCTAAAAATAGTATTTGCAATTTATTTTAAATGTACGCATTTTCTTTCAATTTCTATAAATTCAAACTAGGTGGTTTACGGTTTCTTCAGGTCTAATTCTTTTATCGGACAGTTTCTTCCGAACAGAACATTGTTGTTTCTCTGTAACAAATTTTACTGAAGAAATCAGTGCCATATTAAATTAAATATTTAATAGGCATCAACCAAATTTACAAATAAGTTATTTTTAAATATGCTGAGGAAGTCGAAGAGATAAAACAATGTTTTAGAGGATATAAAACACAGATATTTTTGGTGAATTTGTTTTGATTACGAGGTAAAGCTTACAGAGATAAGATCAGTGCTCAGATATTCATACTTTTATTTGCAATGTTTTGAGCCAGTTGTGTTGAAACCACGAGAGGACAAAAATTGAAACGTTTTCACTTGACGTCAGCAGTTTGATACGTTTCCGCGAAAGTCCAGCCCAGCAACAGCTGAGCTGCCAATCATATCAAAGCGAAAGGCGCTAAAAACAAGAAACACGTCTCGTAACCTGCACCAGGTGTCACTAGGTCCGCAACGCGTGCTGGCGCACTGCAATCGCGCAGATCTCAGCAGAATCAAGCACACGAATCAAGCATAAGCCACACGTGTGGGGAAAACAAAGAGAATTTAGACCCGTTCCACACTAATGCGTTTTAAGCGATGAGTCCTAACAAATTACCTACATGGAGGCTATCGATCGAATTATCCGAATTATCCGGCAATTTCTAATTTATCGCGGAGGCGTTTTGCGGTCTTCTTTGATTATTCATGCCCGGATAGATCGCGTTAAGTATTGTGTTAGACATCGAGTCACCTCCTCTTGAAACCACTTAATTTATCTCGACAAAGAAGAAACTACTAGAAGCTTGGAACTAATATTATCTTGAATGCCTTATGAAATTCCATCAAAGCTGAATCGAAAAAAACATGTCTTACCAAATAACATATTAAGCTTCCATGAACTTTACATAAAAGTTTGTGCATTAACTTGCGTTTTCTTATCAGTTTTACGCCGCAAATACTGGCATACGATATCAGGAAAGCTCACGAGGAAATTGGTATATCTTAGATCTAGATAAGGGTCAGATGACAGAACACAAACTATGATAAGATATAGTTTTAGTTTTTGCAATTGCTGCAGTGGAAGCCATGTTGAGCAAAACAAATGCGATGACTAAACACGATTTGATCCAAGATCTAAACATTTGATTCTGTTTGATACCGTGGAACCAAACAAATAAAATTTAGATGTGATAATTGGCAAGGCTCTCGGAATTTTCAAGTACTACCGACGTCACAGCTCAACGTACCTTGTTAATTCTCAACTGAAGTATTTGGCCAACAAAAGACTTACGAGCTCTCCGGCTTTGGTCTTTCACTGGGTGAATATACTGACTCTGTGATTAAACAGTGACCTAAAATCACCACAATATGCTTGTTTACGCTATTAACAACAGCGGGGATCGAATTCGTAATGATCACAATTTCGGAGGTAGGTCATTCCATTCTCAAAAGGCGCAGTCGAGCGTTTTAGTGAATAAGACTCCAACCCTGTTGCAATTAGTTCGCTATTTCCGGTGACAGAGAGAACACGAACTTGCTCGTACATGATATTAAAGAACACAAAAATGTGAAAGTTGAAAATTGAACTGAGTTGAGATCACGTAAGCAATCATGGAGACTTGAGCCCAATACTTTGGGCATAAAAATCATTCTTATAGAATTTCAATCTAGTTTCGTTTTCTTTGTCAAGTTACTGACATTTTTCGCATTTCATAACTTCAACATCATCAAGGAAGAATATGGATGACGCAAATATAAATCATCCTTTTAAACAGCGAAAACCGTATAAGCAATTTTGTGAGCAAAACGCATTCAAGACCGCAGCAATAATTGTGTCCGTTTCAGTTTTGCTCCCCTGACCCCACTAACATTGTTATCAATTAAAACACTTTTTAAAACAATAAAACTTGAATGTATACGTGCGACAATTCAGGGTTTTGCCCACAGCCGGTTTTTTTTTTCTCTCGTTTTGTTTCGAGTGATTTTTTCAGTGACACAGTCGTACGCGCTGAATTTACATCTAGTTTCTCACGGTTCTCTCGTTTAGTTCAGCTGTTTCGAGTAACGTCCTTAATACTTTGTGCCTCTACAAGACTGACATTTCAAAGCGATTTGCGCACTTGTAATCTCAACTTGTCAAACATTTGTAATACTGAGTAAGTTAATTCCGATTCATTATGACAATTCATTGACGACAAATGAAAGCACTTATTTTAAAGCTAAAGCCTATTGTTGAATTGTGCCTAAATTCTTATTGTGGTGGAGCTCTGAGTATATAGTATGTTGGCATGTATGTTTGTGGCTTCCAGCTATTTTACTATTGGAACTTGAGGCAGAGGAACAACTAATAAAGCAGCGTAGAGGGTCCCGGTTTTTTGAGTTATGACAATCTATTTACATCAAAGAAACTCGCTACGATTATCGATCATGCGTTCGTGTTGCGTACGGCCTAATTGTTGTTACTTTGATGAAACAATTCGGATGATCTTTTGAGTTTCACTTCAAGAACACGCTCTCCTTATAAACCTGCAGATTCTCTAATGTTTATTGTGACTCGATTGTCGTCATATCAATACCGATTTTAAAACACACAAAAAGCTAAACTTCTAAACGAGGTGCATCTTTGAGTTGTACAACACTCAGCTAAAACAGATATGTTCGTTATATTACGTACGGTTGTAATAATATGGGGTTACATTTGATTCAACGAAGGATCAAAAACTCTTTGAACAATTCCAACAATGCTTACCTACCTTTTGCGTTTAGGGGTTACTCGGATCTTTAGTCCAAAAAGCACAAACCGGCGATTTCCGCGTAAAGTTAAATGTGGTAACTGTTAACTTGCGTCAAAAATACTCCAAAACTCAGTATTGTTCTCATGGATCGAAATTTATGCTAATTGACTACTTCGACCGCAGGATATACTGCTTAAAAAGTAATATCCGAACGGGAACAATTTTGCACCCAATATTGATCTAATCATGACAAGAGTTATATGCGTATATACGAATTTCGGGTTTTTACAAGTTATATACGAATTACGCTTTTAATCGCTTACGTAACTATAAGGTGGATTATATACAAGGGCTTGTTTAGTGAACCAAAGAATGTATGCATATACCAAGTTTTTCCGGGACAACGCAAGACAAACAAATGTTGTGAAAATAAAGGGGGAGGTTGCTTGCAAAGCGGTCAGCTAATACTGGTCTGCGGTTTTTATCGGAGACTTAGATCTTGACGGCAAAGATGTAAGGAAAAGACAAAAACATTCCCTAAGTGGAAAAAAAATTGAAGAATTAGAAGAACGAGCTAAAAGATCAGAGGGTATCCCGACTCAAAAGAATGTGAATTGAACCGGAAAGAAAGTTCGTGTAAAATTAAAGATCTGTAGTTAAATCTGTTAGTAACTACAATATATAATTAACGATTCCTGTTCAACTGAAATCTACCTATATCGTGATCATGGATGAAACCTTCAGTTGGAAACAGGCTGTGCATTAATATTATCATTATTCATTCTTAAGGAAATTTGACTAAAGAACGTCACGCACAAATGTTTCGGATTGCGATATATAGTATATGGATGTACGTTTTAGAATGAACGTTATAGAATGAACAATCATCGGCCAGGATTTTTCAGGATTGCCCTTAAATCACTGACACCAAAAAAGAATACGAGCAAAGTATTTTTTCAGTTCAATTTTAGTAAAATAAATAGCCATGTTTAATTAAGTAGTGCACGGAACATGACCCAGGCAGAACGTTTTTTTTTTTAGTTTTCAGCAGTGTCGAGTTCTTTGGAGAAAACATAACACGAGGTCTTTGGACTAACTCTGTTTTGAATGAGCACTTGATGTCTTTTTGAATGGTCTGTGTTGACAAGATTTGAAAACGGGCTGTAAGCTTCAGATGATCTTCGTGGGTTGAGCAGTTAAGAACAGATCTGAGTGGAGGAACTGCGTCAGTGATGGAGTTTCGGCCTTTGAGTGCAAGCGGGTGGATTTAGCCAAACAGGAACGCTGGAAGAATCAAGCTTTACTGCGACCTGCACGAGTTTGTGTTAACGGCCTTAGTATATATAATTATGAGAGCAACCCACCAATGTTGATGAATTTAGCATAATCATTAGAAATGATGTCCTAGCCAATGGGGACAGGCAAAGACGTCTTATTAATTTTTTTGCTCGTTCGTAATAAAGAACGTTTACTGTTATGCTCGACTTGTCCTTTCATACGGGCATACCGGCTATATACATATATAACTGATTGATGACTGTAAATCAGTATATTATGTCATGAGCACTTACCTTTTGTTTGATGGTATGGAACGTGAACGCAGATCAGTGCAGAACTAAGAACTTGGCATGTCTAAAAGGTTCTTAGTACTTGACGCGCTAAACATAATCACAAGCTTTTGCGCGCGACCGGGCACTTTTAAAAGAGATCGAAACGTGCTGACAGGGAAAAAACATTCCATGACCTTTATCTAGGGTGTGTCTCACATGTAACCCCTCTAGCTCAAGAGAGGCTTCCGGAAGTCTGAACAGTATCAACAATTAGATTCCAAGATTCTTTTGCGATTTTTTTTGTGAGTGTTTTGCCGCTACCGCAAATCTGCTACGTAAATCTGTGAGATAATCCGTTAGATAGGAATCTTTGTGACAGGAAAGCGAGGCAAAGAACTAACAACAGACGGTATAGGTGGGGGGTCGAGAATGTCTAAGGATAAAACGTGGATTAAAAAGAAGTGAAAAAGGAAACTCTTAACCTTTAAGCCTAAGAAGTGATCATATCAATACCTTCAACGTCTAAGTCACGATAATGATATTCTGATTATCACCAAAGGTATATTGTCGTGTTATCTTCGAACTAATACTACAAGCGATGTATAGAGGCTCAGCTTCCTTTTTAGCTCGAATCGAACAATTCTTACCGAATAAGCTGAAGCTAACATGAAGGTCAACTCCCGACTGAGGGGGAGGGGGAACGGGTGTCCTTTTGTACGTGACAGAAAAGTGGACGAGCCATGAGGAAGGAAGCATTTCTCGTTAATTTCCGTCTCATCGGTCTACGAGGCTCTTAAAGGCGTCAAACGGCGTAAATGGTTACGTTCAAAAAACGTAAAACCGACAAATGAGGAATTTTTTCTTAATTTTTTTTTACCGTCAGCGGCTGGAACGCAAGGCACGAATGAAATTAAAACCTGAAAACCGTCTCGTCGATAAATGAGGGGAATTTTGTTTTTTGTAGTCTACCTCCACAAGTGTTTCTCCATAAGGGGGAATTTTACCGTCAATCGACAAGGTGCTATTTTAGCCTGAGGACACATGCGACGCGACACACTGACATAATGTGTGGTCTACACTAGTACTTGACGCAAGCTTTGTTATTAATAAGGTGCATTTTTGCAGCTAGTATCGAATATGACAACCGGCTTTTTTATTGCAACACACACACAGAACGAATCTTACAAAGCGAAATGTTGATTACTATTTACTTACTACTTTCTTACTCTATAACCGGCTTCCCTTTGCAAGTATTTGCCACTCAGTTGTTGTAAACAAGAGAGATATTGAAGCTACTTTCCACATAGGTCCACATAGAATAGTCATTGAATAGTGTTCGCAGGAATTCCTTGTTCTCAATTACAACTCCGAGACACCTACTTATATTTAAGGTGATGAAACTAATCTGTAGAGACGGTGGCCTGTAAAAGAATTGATTTTGTGCCACACTCCGAATAAAAGCAAGAAAAAACTCAAGGACAAAAGGGAAACGAAGCTAAACGAGCAAACTTCAATAAGAGGGTAAAAGGGAGGAAACTCCTTTATTGGCTTAAACGATACATGTCACTGTGGTTTTCGGAAATTAGCCCTTAATTAGCCTTTTTATAAAGGGGTGACACTTCAAAGAAACACAACTAAGACGTCGGAAAAAATCGAACTATTCTGGAACAGGGTATCTAGCAAATTAGCACTGTCTTTGTCGGAAATGGAGAGATTATAAGGGTCATACTAACCCAGGGGCATACAGAATCATACAAAATGCTTGGAAGTATCTCTTCCGGGCCACCACCCTCCCCTGGAGCGCAATACAGACGAATACAGAGGGCAAGCGGGAGATTTCTTTTTCCCCAAGATGGGTTTGGCATTGACTTGAGAAGCACAATGCAGCAATATATTTTCTGTTGATCAGCATCATTAAATATATTGAAAAAGACAGGCCAAGGTCATGATCGAGCGAAGTATTTTCTCAAGTGGGGCCAAATTGCCCGGGGGGGGGGGTACTCCCATATGTGGCCTATATAGGTATGTGCCGCCCGATAGGGTATGGTTTTTGAGGTTCTCGGTCCTTAAATAGGGTATCATTTTTGCTACTTTTGGCAATGTGTTCCCGCTGTGATCCTTAGATAGGGTACCCAAATTCTATTAGCTAAAATAAACGCCCAGCTAAACGAGAAAAAGATATCTGAAAACTGAATTTTCAGTTCAGGTATTAGAAAAGCGATTTTATAAAGATTTGTGTCTTGCCGTGCGCGGTTTGCCGTTATTTGGGTCGTCACGGAACGTTTCTCCTCCCCTTAAATAGGGTGTCATTTTTCGGTTTTGGGCCTTAAAAAGGGTATCAATTTTCGCTTTCTTTATCCTTAAATAGGGTCAGGGTTTAAGAACCTTGGCGGCACACCCCTATCCGAAATTTATGGGAGTACCCCCCCCCCCCGGGCCAAATTGAAACGAGTTGTTGTCTCTAATATTAATGAGGGCAGTGTCAAGGGCGTAATCCACCAGTTTTAATTTTAGCCTAGCCAAGATAAGGGAGAGAGGATTTTGCTTCAATAGATAACCCCACTGCTTTCGCGTTTCAGCAAAGGAACAAAAGGCCTCAATCTTAAACGTAGACCACTGCGCCGACCGACTACCGGTTTCTGCCTGCGGTTAAAATGTCATGCGAACTTTCATTTTCGATTCCGTGCAGTCAAAACAAGGCAAAAACACGACACGGACTCGAAACTAATACGAGAGCAGAAAGGATATGAATAGTTAAACGTCACAAGGAGTAAATTTGATTATGTTTTGATCCACTTAAACAAACCACTCAAAATAAACAAGATAGTGAATTCTACGTGAGAGAAACCAAAAACACACCCTTGAAGCTTGTTGAAAACTCCGTAAAGAACGTTCTTTGTTAATCCTCTCTAAGCGTTCGAACTTTCCTTTCAGTTCAAGAGAATTCTCGACTGGTTGGTGAGATATTTACATCTTGGCTCAATCAATTTTCTTCAGAGGATACGATTCTTGATTTTCATAACATACCTGATTTTTTCTGTAACAATTTGTTAAAAGAATTTCTCACGTTACGCGATTTTCAAGAGAAAGAGATACCGAGATTTGGGGGGTAATAAATAACATCTTTACGTACTTAAGTTTATAGGTATTTCCCTTTGATGTCAACAGAGATCGTCGTAGAAGCTACAGCCGTCACGTCTTTTATTTCACCCCAAATCGTGAGAAATTGCAGCACTGACCGTTAGTGGGGGTCGAAGCTCAGAAATGTCCTAAGACGGAGCTTCACGCCAGCAGCTAAGGGACGGACCATTATTTTTTGGGAGGGGGGGGGGGGGATGAAAAATATTGAAAAAAATTGTTTGCAGGGCCTGGAAAGACAAAATAAATTGTTTCCAAAAGCGATATGTATAACAAAAAATAGTAAGAATTTCGAAAAAAATTGTTTGCAGAGGTGCATAAACTAAAAAAAAAGTTTGCAGAGGAAAATTTTTCATCCCCCCCCCCTCCAAGAAAAAATGGTCCGTCCCTAAGAATAGTAGGATATCTGACAGCTATTATATTACAAGATGATAACTTAAGACTCCGTCAAGCTGCAAAACCAGCAAAAACAAACAAAAAAACAGACAAACAAAAACGACCAAATCGAAAAGACAAACTTCATCAATGGACATTTTAATTCATTGATTACCTTAGCTATCCTTTTTCGCCAGGTCGATGACGTCACCAACGCGTTCACTACAAACCCGTTGCCAGGCTCTTTCTTCACGCGGTGTTCTCGCCAAAGGTTGCAGAGGCCCGGGGGGAGGGGGGGGGGTGGGGGGAGAAATCCCATAATATAAAAAAGGACAGAAATGCCCGTTGACAGAAATGCTCCTACAGGAGCCCAATATGGGCGTGGTTCAAGTTGTTTTGGCTCCTAAAAGATACTATTCTTCATGCCTTTTCATGTGCAACCCTAAACGTGACCACAACGGCTAAATATATTGGCGTTTTGTCCAGGCCCCAGTTGCTCAAAAGGGTGCAAAATCCTATTCACCAAATAAATCATTATCCAGTGGATAAGTGTTCATCAGACATACTATACAATCCACTGGATAGGGGTTTATCCAGTGGATAGGGTTATCCACTCTTCAAACAACCATGGCCTGAACACCCCAATTGAGACCAAAATCCGTAATTTACATGCCCAAGCATAATGATGATCCCATCCCGTTCATATGGAAGGACCTCCCCCCCCCCAAACTCCCACGGGTGCAGAGCGAAGAAAGAAACTGAGACAAGAATTGCATTCACGTTCTAAGCTTAGTTGACAGAGATATGTAGTATTTGATGGAATGAGATGTGGCCATCCTCGGAGACCCAGGGGCAGTTAGTGGGGGCGCGGGCGCTTATCGGGCACAGGATTTTGGGCGAAGTTTACAACATAGAGCGTAACAGTCTATGTTGTAAACTTTCGCCGAAAATCCCGTTGTCCGATAAGCTGCCCGTCGCCCCCTCTCCCCTGGGTCTCCGAGGATGAGATGTGGCGAGACAGTGTGGACAGTTTCTTCCTGACAATGACTGAAATGAGCCACAAATAAAGTAGAGTGGTGCGGAACTTTAAGGCCAGCTACATGTAGCAATGGGTTATTTTACTGTAAAGTTCCTCCTCAGTGAATTCCATGATCCCCACAGAAAATCCAATAATCATAACAGTTTGGTCTGCGTTAAAAACTGCTCAGACATTTATGAGACATTCAGTTATCAGTAAACTAATCGTGCTTTGAAAACACTCAAATCCTTGGTTCTAATTGTCCAATCACATCCGATAATTGTCTTTTCAAATGATGTCATCAGGCTACTTCATGTTGCCTAGGAACCTATGCAAAAGGAACTGCGGGCTCATGCTGCCCCCCAAAAAGTACATGTCAGTACAGTTCTGACTGCTTGTCTGTTCAAACTGAGCCTGCAGATATTATGGTCAGCTGAAAGGTTCACCATGTAAGCCTCATGAATCAACACTCAACTAAATTTGTTCTTAATGATGATGCTGTTGTTGTTTTCAACTGTTGCTGTAGTCATCCTGCAGTTTCTTTGGTAACATGGTCGGGTCCAAAACATTTCCTTCTTCATCTCTTGCAAGTTCTGCTCTGTCCATTTCATTAAGATAAGTTAGAATTTGATGCTGGAAGAAAAGTTAAAAGAAACCAGTTTCTCTTGTCAAAGTGGTGCTTATTATATTTTATGAATCACAACTATTTTGTGTAGGTGGACTACAATATGCATCTGTTTTCAAGATTTGCATACCAATAGATTAATATTATTGGAATGTCAAAGAATCTGTAGAGATGGTTAAAAATAAAAACATTATTGTTTGATGAGCTAGTCTTTACACACCCTATGCAAAAATGGTTGTCATTTATTTCTGTTGTTTGGTCGAGTTCCTTAAAACGCTGGTGGTGGCACTTAAATATATATGAAATATTATGCTATTCTAAGAAGTTTCAGTGTTTTGGGTTAAATTTCTGCAAAGTTATGACTCATTCAAATTTAAGAGATTTGTATGGGAAAATTCACCCTGACCTGCCTAGCCTCGTTTTCATGTTTTTGGTGATATAAATGTCCCTGTAACTTCCCATTAGATGAAAGTATAGCCTTTAAACTTCGTACACTGATTTACTTTGACTTTATCTTTGAGTTAGAGTAATTTAATTTTGTTGATAAATGATTCTTCTGGGAGCCGAAAATTAACAGCCGCCATATTTGCATATGGTCTATATAAAACAGATAATACAAACATTTTTTTAAATAGATGAAGCAAATAACAGCTGAGAAAAAGAATGACCATTCACATGCACAGCTGTAAATTTAAAATAGGGTGGCAGTGCAGGGGAAACTGAAGTCAAAGTCTGTATTTGGGCCTAGTGGGTCATCAGGCTAGTGCTTATCCTAGTTTTTATCAGGTTTCATTTCTTTTATAGACATGTCTGTAACTCTTTTCAAAGCATTTGCATGGTCTTGCCGACAATGCATGGCAAACTAAAATTGTGATTACCGGATTTCCCACCTTGGCTACATGCCCTAAGTTTTAGCAGTAGAATCCTCTACCTAATAACTTTATAAATAGTGCAGAAAATATATTTTATACAATCCAAGTCACTAAAAACTCTCAACAAACTGTTTTTTTTTGTGTTAAATTTGCCCCAATTTTAATATATGACAGAATTCCTTTCCAAAGGTACATATTATGAGGAAAGTTAAGTCCAGGAAATGCCCAGAAGGTATTGTTTGAAACTTACTGCCACATCCATCCTCTTATAACGCCTGACTCGTCTTTTCCTTGTTTCAGGTGCAGGAGTCCCATCTGATTGACAAAGAAAAACAGAATCATTTCAAAAGTTCAAAGAAATGTTCAACAGCAGTTCACATTATAATAAATTGTGTTTTTTTTTTGTCAAAGAGCAGTTTGTGAGGTTGTAAATGTTTTTTTTTTTTGTCAGTACCTGCATAGCTCCAGTCTGGTAAGTCAGTAAGAGGTCCATAAGCTATTCCATCCCGTGCCTGACCACGTCTGTTAACAGAAAGCAAAAGAAGTGGAGCATATAATTTATCAATGCAGCTTGGTCTTTATAGGGACATACTTCAAGTTTTGGTGTCATGATAATAGACTCAATTTCCAGGACTCAAGAAGGTGGTGAAAATCGAGCCTAGTGTCACAAGGGCTTTCCAGTATTGTTTAGGGAAGCTACTTTATGCCAATAATTTTTATTTGATGAGAAAAAAAAAATGGTTTCACTTCAATCATACTCCCTTTCAGTATTTCTTTAAGTAATCAAAACCCCCTCCACACACATTCCACACGCACACATTCACACTTATTATAGGAAAATAACGCTTGTGTTTATTAAGGTATTTGAAATTAATGCGACTTAAATTAACGTGAAT
Source organism: Oculina patagonica (assembly GCF_052425735.1). Lineage (NCBI taxonomy): Eukaryota > Metazoa > Cnidaria > Anthozoa > Scleractinia > Oculinidae > Oculina > Oculina patagonica. The sequence goes on along the minus strand of NC_135761.1, from coordinate 9,879,775 downwards.
TGAAGAAAAAATTACTTCCCAATAAAGGAAATTAACGCGAAAGAGACAGTAACATTTCAAAATGAAGGAAATTAACAAGATGTACACATCAGGAACAAGTTTATTTCAACACTTGTTGGCGTGTAATCTTAACCCTTTTACCGGCAGATTTCTGTGACTTTCTTAAGGGGTTTTTTGGGCTTATACATTCTGTAGAACTTTGTGATTGCATATAAGAAGTCCAAGTAAAAATGTGTGCTGTTTCGAAACACCGAGGGCTCAGATTTTTATTGTGACGTCAGTAGTCGGCAGTTGCTTCGTTCGTAGGCGAGCTGTTGGGCTTGGATTTGGCTCGTTTTGTGTTTATAAGTGATTTTTCGAGTCATTTTTCACTGCAGAAGCCCCCAGGCTGGCATCATTAAGATAGAGTGGTGGGTAGAGGCCAGCATCTGAAAGAAACCAGAGGTGAGAGATGATTTTGTCTTGATTGGAACGCCAGAAATATTCGAATCGAAAGATGGCGGTCCATGGGTAAAGTTGTCTCTCTGGCCGTTCTGTGGGTGGATTCCAAGACCTGCCAAGGCATTTTGGACGAGTTCTGACTTCCAAAGAATGCAATCGGTGCAACATTTTGCCGGCAGGATTGGGTGGCTCGACACTTATAAAAAATATATGGAATAAAGGTAGGAAGCCTTTCATGCCGCCGCCATGACTGTTTTTCCCAAGCATCCCTTTCGGTCAGCAACGAGGAAATTACAGGTTTGCAAGCATAGCTCTAATCGGATAGTAGTTGCTGAGTCTTCTGAATGATTGATGGGAAATTTCCTTGGTGAACGGAAGGGAATAGGGTTGAAGTTTGCTGCAAATATATATTTTTGAAGTCAGAATTATTTTTTCATTAAAAAAATGGAGGCAAAGATGTGTGTTTTTTGTTGTTGTCCTGTTACGTAGAAAACGGGCATTTTCAAATTTGCTGCTGAACAAACAACCATATGCAACAGAAATCAAGAGTTGTAGTCAGTTAGTTGGCTTTTAAAGCTACAGTCGAACCTCGATTATCCGGACTCATCGGGACTGGCCCAAATAGTCCGGATAATCGAGAGTCCGGATAATCGAAAATATGAATATTTATGAGCCAAAAATAAAACTGAATAACTTAAATGGGAATACACTTAATTGGGTCCATTTCTGGGTAAGAAATTTCTTCGAAAACGAACATTGTGTTTCTTAGAATTTCCTTTTAGGTGTAGTGCTGCGCGAGCGTTTTAGCAACACATGTTTATGCAAGCATTTTGTCCAAAATTTTTTGAAACAGCCTTATAAAATCAAACACACTTATTTCAAACGAACCTTTTTTAATTGTGGAGAGATAGTAGCGGCTTTAGAAGACAAGCAAAACACCAAGAAACATCAGAAGTCTTTGAAAACCACTCGATAAACAAAGTGCCAAACTTGTTTGGGGAACTTGGTAACCAAGCTACACGTGTTGCATCTTGCCAGGTTACTAAGTAGCGAAGTTCGTAGCGAGAAAGATTGTGCATGAAGATGTTTTTCTCGAGTGGATTTACCAGATTTGTTAGTGGAAAATGTCAGCTCTTCATTCAAACCTTGTGCAAGCCAGTCTCTACATATTAAGCGGATAAATGGTAATGAATTTCGACTTGAACTGCCAATTAAACAACACAGATAGCAAAAGTGAAAGGAGATCGTTACATGTACTTAGAGCGTAATGCGTTGTGTTAAACGCAATTTTCCAGACTTTTAACATAATTTCTAAATATTTTTCCCTCTTAAAGTTTTTAAGATCAAAGGTCATTAATATTCATGAAAAAAAACGGGACCAGAGAAAAAGTCCGGATAATCGAAAAGTCCGGATAATCGATGTCCGGATAATCGAGGTTCGACTGTATGAAAATTATTACTTTGCCATAAAAAGCAGTCATTAATATCATGTGCCCAGATATGTAAAAGCTAGAGTGTTTTCAATCACTGCTGGTGTTTTTCGTACACATATGTACGATTGCCGGTTAAAGGGTTAAACGAAAACAATCTTCTTGGTACTTTTCCCACTTTGAGCGTTCTTCGCAGTATCAATGATAGTGGTAGGCCGGTAAAATAATGCTTTTTCCTTGGAGTTCAAGAACGTCTGGACTGTAATGAGAAATTTTGGGCCAAAATAATGGAAATTAACGCTCCACTTAATTAACGGTGCGGAAATTAACGCGAATGTTTGAAAGTCACGTTAATTTCATGACGCGTTAATTTCCTATAATATACCGGTAAATAAGGTATATCATGAAAATATATTGTGCCCAGTGTTGTGAAATTTCTTTTTAAATACTTTTGTAAACTACTTCTCTTACATTTTGAATCCTTTGGAAATCCATGCGATGTTTCGCTTAGTAGCTTACTTGTCCATTTAACGTGTATAGTTGAGATTTAAAATATTTGAGCTAATATACCTATCCAATGGAAGCTGAAGTTTACCTCAATCTTAATTTTTGTCCCGCTTGAAGAGCTGCCACGATGCTCCAGTTTCGGGCAGAATTAACAGAGATCGTTGCTGGCCTTGCTAACACTAAAAAAAAAGCGAAAGATCAATGGAAAGAATCAACAAAGTTTGAGGAGTCACTAGAAATCTACCTGCAAAGCATCGTCGAAAGATCCCTGTGGACGCCATCTTTGATTTTGGGGCAATTCCGTCATGTAAAACGACTTTTAGTGTCCCTGTAGCAGCGCAGAGTCTGGGAACAAGTAGATGATATGTAGTGCTCAGCTCACTCGCAGCCAAATTGACACAACACGAAAATCGCGAACATGGTGGTTCCAAACAGAGACCTTCCAAAACGTCTTCCCTTGCTTATTCTCAAAGATAAAGTCCTGCTACCGGGCTCGTCTATGAGGATTGCTGTGAGGGACAATGCCAGGTAACACAAAGTTCATGAAATTCTATTTTGTGTTCAGGAAAAAATGTTTACATGCATGTTTATGTGCCTTGCAGCCTTCGAATGATCGACTCCAGACTTCTTCGAAAAGACACTTTAAGCAGTGTTGTCATTGGTGTTGTGCCTCGTCGATCAGATAAAGAGGTTTGTTGGATATTTTTTTTTTATTTTAAACGAGCTGGGAGAACTCACGTTCGCGTACGTGTTTTGCTGAGATTTTTTGTAAACTGCACGTTACGTCACACGTATATCAGATAGAGCGGAAGTACGTCATCAAGAGAATGACTCGGTACATTATAAGGTTCTACTCTGTCCGTTATTTTCCTCCTTGTAAAGTGACGTATTTTAAAACTAAATCTAGTTTGCTGGAAAGCCAATTGAATCTACAATACACTGCACAGTAGATCTAGATTGTCACAAACTTTTCAAAATGACCCCCATCAAAAAATTAATAAATTAATAAGTAAAGTAAGTGAATATAGAGCGGTTTTCACTTGAGTGTCGAAAGTAAATTGCGTTTGCTTTGGTTTTGCATTACTACGCTTGGTGATTGACTTAAAAATCTCATGCCACCTTCTCAGCCAATCAGAAGTAAAACCAAAACCAATCGTGACTCGCTCGCGCACCATTTCCCGTGCTTCGTGCCAGCTACATGTATTTGCTTTGAGTTTTGATTGGTTCACTGGATTGTCTGTGTCCTTTGTGATTGGCCAGAGTAATTACTTTGGTTTTGGTTTTACGACACTCAATTGAAATCGCTCTATTATATAAACAAACAATCTACTACATTTCGATAGGTGCACAGTGTGCACAGTCTTGAACAAAACTCTTGAGACGCTTTCCAAAGTTTCTCCAATTTGACTGATAAAATGCTAGCTTTATGGTCCATTACCCTCCCCTCATATCAATTTTGTGCTGCCTGTAAAGGGAGATAGGCTATGTGATGTGGTTTTGTAGCAATTTCTCTTTTTTTAGACACTGATCTCGCACCACCTTAATTTTTGCTTCAATTTATGCATCTATCAATGTTAAGCCCAAGGGGGGGGGGGGGAACGGGCTCATGATGTCCCCAGGGTAGGGATTTTGATTGTATGTGATGCCCTGCAACAAAGTTTGAAGTACAATATATTTTAACCACCTGTCCTTGCTCCCAGGTGGGGATTATGACCGATTACTTTGTCCTGGAGGTGGGGAATTTGCTTAAATTTTTTTGAAAGAAAATTTCAAAATCCCAGCCCATGCCCTCCCCCTCAGGCTTAACATTGATAGGCACATTACTAATTATTTTGATGTGCAGGATGAAGAGTCGTTCTTACATGCAATGGGCACAGCAGCTGTGGTCGTTCAGGTGACAGGTACCAACTGGCCAAAGCCGCTATACACCCTGCTTGTAACTGGACTCTGTCGGTTCAGAATTGATAAAGTAGTCATGGAGGAGCCATATTTGATAGCTGAAGTTACTCAACTGGACAGACCTGCTGAACAAGGTATGTATAATAACTTCCTCTTGATTCAGTTGGAGAATGATTTGTCATGCTCAGTTGGAATCCAGTTGTATAAGGTGTACATTGACTTGTATTTTCCTAGCTTAGTCACAAATTTTCATATTATTAGTGTTCTTTTGATGATCTATTCCGGTGTAATTATTGAGGTTCTGATGTACGTGCACAGTTTGATTTTAACTTAATTTATAGTACATTTAGTAGTTTTAATTAATCAATCGATAAATCAATCAATCAATTAGTCAATCAATTAATTAATCATCACCATTTTAAATAAATTATTTAAATATTATATATTTTTTTACTTATTGTCTCTTTATCAATCTCTTTTTACAGAGGCAGAAATTAGGAAAAATGCAGATCTAACAACCCTGGCTGAGGAATTTAGACTGTATGCTAATGAGATCGTCGACATGCTAGATGGTAGAATTCCGGTTGTTTCCCGACTCAAGGTAAACATGAAGTCTAGAAATATTTGAAAATTTATTTGGCAGTGTTCCCCAAGGCCAAAAGCTAGGGCTTTTTTACTGTTTTTTTTTTGCCTTGTTTAGGACATGCTGAGTGGAATACCAGATGGAAGTCTTCCTGACACACTAGCATCAATTGTGAAAGCTTCTTATTTGGAGAAGTTAGAGGTATAAAATAAAAATAAATATTTTACTCTGACTTAGAGATCAGTTTGTGTTTTTTTGTAGTCGTATTTAACTTGGAGATGGCATTGATGTGATGTGTGGGGAGATTAAGTATGGTTAAGCATGGCTGTGATGTGTCAGGCTTTTATGCTTTTAATTAGTTGTAAACATTATAGCTTTCATCTCCTGTTTTGTATTATGATATTTTAATTATTAAATAATTAAATGTTAAACCTGCATTTCAAAAAGTACAAATTATTGTACATGTAAGTGATTGGAATGACTGTTTTGCTAATTATACATTGAACTACTGATCCTCTGATCTAATCCTTTGCAGATATTAAACACAGTAGACTTGATTGAAAGGTTTAAGAAATCACTGAATTTACTGAAGAGGCAAAAAGAGGTAAGACTTAATTGATCTGATAAGTAAAAATAAATCATGCAAAGTGTAATTTAGCGACTTGTCCGGGCTAGCTATTTAATAATAGTTAGCACTTGTGTAGTTAATCCAGGTGTTACAGCAGTTAACTTATTGCCTGCTATATATTAATAACCGGTATATTTATTTTGTCCTTGCCCTTGTTATAAAAGTTTAATGCAGTGCTGTGGTGGACAGAACCAGGGTTTTAGTCACATGGTGACAGTCACTCACTTTTTGTTTGTTTTCTAATTCTTCACATTCTTCCTGGATTGTTCAGTTGCTGCCATGAGAGTTACTTTTTAGCAAATTTTGTCAGGATTGTTTTAATTTATTTTCTCCATGGCTAACAAGATTAACAGGTATTACATTGTATTAATGTTATCAACATTTTGAGATACCTGCAATTTTGCAGGTAGGGAAATAATGTTTTTAACTGAGCATTGTATGATTGTGCTATTTATAACTGAATGATTGGATATTTCATTTCACAATTAGCCAAGGTTAGTCCATTTCCCTGTTATTTTCACTGTTTAACCACTTAATTAATGTTTACTTCTAGGGAATGAAAGGCAACAACTCAGTGAAGAGTGGTCCTGAGATTATTAATCGGAGAGTGTGGAAGAGTAAGGTAATTTTGCCTATTGGTAAAAGAAATATTATATTGTATTAGGTTGCATAAATATAATTGACATGATAAGTTTACCAGGATGGTGGAGTGTGATTTTAAATGGGGAAAGTGTTCTATCAGTCATTTTCTTGGGGACAGCCCATTCTTAGTCCCCTTCCCCCAGTTGTGCTGTACGTATCTGATTAACAGTCCCCATAACAAACTTCTTCTAATCTACAGTGCTTACGATTCACTATTTTAGTCTATTCACTTAAAATAAATAATTCATTCAAGATCATTATATAACAGTGCATAGTAAAAATTAAGATTTATTTAAGTTTTATTGTGCCCAGGGCTGTAGGTGACAGTTTAAATTAGTTTTTAGCTTTTCTCAATTAACCTCAACATTTTTTTTAGCGTGGTGGCATGCTTGTGCCAAAGGACCCCAAAAGGATTTCAAAAAGTTTTGATGAAGATTCTGAAAATGATGATGAAGATGATGTTGAAGAACTAGAGAGAAAAATAAGGTATTTTTAATAATTAGCGATAAATTATGCTTCAATTATAATAACTTAAAATACTAATTATAATATTATTATTTGGTGTAAGTTTCCAGCATAGATTAAATTTTGATTGCCCACACTGCATTGACTTAGAACATCCTTAAAGTCCAATTTTGCTTTCACATGTAGATATCTCTCAGGGTGCAAAAAAAAATGGATTTTCCAGCTTGGCCTTTGGGCAAGTTGGAACCACTGTGTGTTAGCCCAAAGGTGTTTCTCAGTGTCCTTACTTCATCTGCCATCTAAAAAGTCCAAAATGTTACTAACCCATCATGTAAGTGATGGAAAAATTAAGTAATTAACCCTACATTAAATTAAAATCCACTAACCCCAGGTTATTTAACAGGACTTCCTTAGCACACAGCTGATCTCTATACAATTTACCAGTTTACCTGTAAAATTAATCACCTTATTCATTTAGGTCTGCTGAGCTTCCAGAACATGCTTTTAAAGTGGCCATGAAAGAGTTGAAGGTAAGGTCTTTGAGTTGATTATTGAAAAATATTTTTCTTTTGCAAAAAATATTGTTATTAGTTGAAGTAAAGATTGACCATTTCCTTTACATGTAGCGCTTGAAGAAGATGCCTCCTCAGTTTCCAGAACATGCTACTGCGAGGTAATCTAACTTGTGCTAATATTTTGTAATTTGGTTCTGTAATAAATGTAATGGTAACTGGCCTCTGTAAATGACTTTTGTAGTGAGCCGAAAAAATTTCACATTTTCTGTTTTGCTTAGGAATTATTTGGAGTGGATGGTTGACCTTCCATGGAGCCAGGAAACAAAAGACAAGTTAGACATCTCTCAGGCAAGGTTAGAGCATGAATTAACTTCCCAATATTTTCTCCTATTTAATGAAGCGGGGAAGGTCTATTGCTTAAAAAACATCAAAAAGTTAGAAAACATGGCATAATACGTGCAGGCTGCTTGTCTTGTACATGTAATTACACACAAGTAATGGAGTTAAAAGTCTGAGTGAATTTGAAGGTGAATTATGTTGGTTGTCTGGTTTCTTTCTGATCAATAGTAAGTAATCAATTTTCTTTTTTAGGATTGATTTGGATCACGATCATTATGGTTTGGAGAAGTTAAAGAAGAGAGTCATTGAGTATCTAGCTGTTCGCAAATTGAAAAACAGCTTGAAAGGTAAAATGTTAAAACTCAGATGCAGAACTCTACAATGAAACTAGTAAGCAGAACACTATTAAATTAAAACAAATTTTAAGCTGTCAACAGCCAAATACAGTCAACACTTGCCTGCTATAACAGACTCTCGTTTTTACGGACAAAATCTAGATCCCTGGCGGAAGTTATAGAGGTTTGACTGGAAATGACTCCTGCTATTATATATTTCTGAAATTGCAGACACTTTCATAATACCAAAAGGAAAATTGCATGGTTTTTACTCTTGATAAAGCGGACACCACGGAGTCCTCATATAACATGATTACAGAAAATTGCAGTCTGTTGCTCACTATAAAAGTCTTCTGGAATATTTATTTTTGCATCAATTGCTTCAGTAGCTGAACAGTAGACTTTTCTTTTTCACTTCAGCTTGCATCCTTTTCTTCTAGATGACTCCTTAGGAGAGGACAAACCCACACAACCCATGACCACAGTCATTCTCCATATACGCAACGACTACTGAGTAGTTTTACTATAATTGTTGATATGTTGGTCACAGTCTTTATTTATTTATTAAACCTATATGTTAACAACATTTTTTCCTCATTCCCTGCTATTACGGACTCTCGCTATAACAGACACAAAAGGACGTCCATAGTGTGTCTACTTCAACAAGATTTGACTGTACATTTTGTTACCTCTTCACTAGCTGTTTGCCAGTGGCCTATCAGTCAGTCAGTCAGTCATGCCCAGTCAGTCAGTCAGTCAGTCAGTCAAAAAATTGGCTGCATGTAGATTCCAATAATACAATGTATATGTCTGGAAGATAATGTAAAAGCTCAGTGGTAAATTATTCAGGTTTGTAGTATTGTTAAGTACATGTAACATGTTTTGTTTTGTAGGTCCAATCTTGTGCTTTGTTGGTCCACCTGGGGTTGGTAAGACAAGTGTTGGAAGATCTATTGCAAATACACTAGGCAGAGAATTTCAGAGGTATTATGCAAAGCTAAGTGCACTACTACTGAAGTTTTTCTTGTTGCAAGTTTAGTGGAACCAAACCTTACACCAATGTTTTATGGGCACTTTCTTTTAGCCCAAATGTACGGAAACCACTGGTATGGTATTGCTGCACTAACCAATGTCAGTACTAAACAATATTGTTTGATTTTAAGGATATCACTTGGAGGAATTTGTGACCAGTCAGATATTAGAGGACATAGGTATGTGTTACTATTGTGGAGGCACCATTTATGCATAACAATATTTATACAAAAGAATAAGATGTCCATGTAGACGATTGCATTGACAGAGATTCAGATGTTTTGACATTTTGCGTGATTGTAGGTATTCATGTTAGAGAAGTTGTAGTAGTTCAGTGTACATGTATAGTAGTTATCAGTAAATGCTGTTTCGTGATGCATTTTATTGTTACACTTATAGTTTCTAAATGTCTGACCTTGGTTTATCAATTCTAGGCGAACATATATAGGATCAATGCCGGGGAGAATCTTAAATGCCTTGAAAACAGTGGGAGTGAAGAATCCTGTCATCCTGTTAGATGAAGTCGACAAGATGGTAATTTCACTGCTCAGTCATTTTCTTCTTGATTTTTGGATTCCTGGCGCTCACCCATTTTATATCTTTTTTTAATGAATGAAGCTGGTACTTACCTGACAGCTGGTCACGTGAAGGGTGTTGTCTAAGCAACAAGTTTTTGACCAGAAAGGTTACTTGTTATTTTCCTTGCATTACAGGGAAAGAGTCTTCATGGTGACCCGTCTGCTGCTCTGCTGGAAGTCCTGGATCCTGAACAGAACTGGACATTTGTTGACCAGTATCCTGCAGTCTTAAGGGCCATTCCACCCGTCTGTTGTTAGAGTGTATATGTAGTATTTTAGATCATTATTGCTTATATGAATTCAATCCTGCAGTGTGCATGCCAGGTAGGAGAATTTATTAAAAAGTGAGAGAGTTCTTCTCAGTGATGTCTGTCTGTCTGATGCACCAATCCCGGTTGTTGACAACCAACCAATCGGAGTGGAGCATGGTGCTTTATAAGGTTACATGTAACCTTATAACCTTATCACCTGATGAAGACTAGCAGTATGCGGTCAAACCATTGCAATGCGCATCAGAGGTGACTACATCGTGAGACAAACGATAGTACTTTATTAGATTTAGGCTTGAATGGGATTTGCCACGCCCATGCATACACTCTTAACACTGAGCTATGAAGCCACTGAACGTTGGACCGGTCAATAGGTAGGTAGTTTGGTAGATTCTGTAGCTAGGCAGGTAATAGGTCGGTAGGTAGGCAAGCATAGGTGTCTCCTCGCTTACTGAAGTAGCCATACATTATCCACTGTGTCCTTAACTCTGATGTAGCTACCTTAACATTCCATTTGATCTCTCACAAGTAAGTATCTATTGAGTCATTTGGTTATTATTTGAAGGACGTTGTCATACCACTTGTTTTCTAATAAGAATATTTCATCCATTTCCCCTCTACTTTTCAGGTGTTGTTTATCGCCACTGCTAACACTGTCAGCACAATTCCTCCTGCTTTACTAGATCGAATGGAGGTGAGGATCTCTTTAAAGTAGTTCGCTGCTTGATTTGCTGTTCTCTATGCGTTGGGCATATAAAAAGAAGCGTGTTTACTGATTCTTTTTTTTCTTCAATTTTCAGTTGATCATGGTTCCAGGCTACACCCAGGAAGAAAAGATTGCCATTGCTAAGCGACATCTTTTGCCCAAACAGCTTAAGGTTGGCATTGCTTCAAAAATATAAATTTATACTGCTAACTGTAATGTTAACTGCTGCCTTGCCGTTGTCTCTTCCAGGAACATGGACTAACTGAACAAGACGTCGAAGTTCCAAGTGATTCCCTCAAGGCAATCAGTAAGTATAAAAAAAAACATTCAGAACCGGATCTTAACGTCGAGTACAAACAAGAAAAAAAAAGCAAACATAGACGTGTGCGATTTTGTTCCCCTGCAATCTCTTTTTTCTTGGAAGAACATTCACTGTGCTTGGTGAAAAAAAAAAATGTTTGATAGACAAAACTTTTGTTCTGGAGAGTTGTCTTCAAGTACATTATTCATACTGCATACATGGTGCTGTATTGAAGAACAGGTTTGAGCACCCTACAGAAAGTGAACCTCGTTGTTTCATTGGTGACTGTTTTGCTCAGGTTTCATCGTCTTGATACATGAAGGGTACAAAGGCTTTTTTCTACGACTCGTAAATAAATCTGTCTTTCTTTCCCTAAGTCTGGTCCATTCATTCTTTGTTTTGTTTTGGTCAATTATCACTTCTTTGGTGTCTTACTCCCATGATAAATGATTACTTTGTGGTTTCCTGCCATAAGGGGTAATTTGTAACTACGTCAAAACAGTGCCAATAAATAGTAACTCAGTTTCCTTCTGCTGTTTGTTTCAGTTTCTAATTACACTCGGGAGGCTGGGGTGAGGTCACTTGAGCGGAAGATTGGCGGCGTGTGTCGAGCAGTCGCTGTACAGGTGGGCAATTTCAGGTTTAACCACAGGACAACCAGCATTGTTGAATGTTAAGTAAGAGGCGATGAAAAAGAGACGCGGACTGTACAAGATCCACATCCGTCGCCATCAGCATTAATTCTGGCTGCTAATTTGTTCTTTGTTTTGATTTTCAGGTCGCTGAAGCTTCTAGAAATGCTTCAGAGAAAGCTGACGAGAGCAGCAAAGCGGACTCTAAAGAAAAGCCAGCTGACAAGTCCAAGAATAATCCTGTTGAACTCGCTAATAAAACTCCTTTTTTGGTCACTGAGAAGTTCCTAACTGATGTCTTAGGGGTAAGATAAATAATATTTCACAATACGAAATAATAAAGCTGTTAAGCAAACTTTAGTAATCAATTTGTAATGGTGAAAGATTAGTTTCTAATTCAAATAACAAGCGTTTATAGATAATTTCAATAATTTATCGATAGAGTCTGACTGGAAAGCTTGTACATTGTTGAATGTCTTAAAGATGTATCGGAAAATTTTATAGATTTGTAATTCACAGACAAATCCACAGCGACTTTATACTAAGGTGCTTATGAGATATTCGAAACTTTGAAATAAAGCCTAAATAAAACAATTACAAATTAGCTTTCCGAGTACTAATGTCAGCGAGCTGTGTTTTATTCCTTAGCCACCAGTATTTGAATCGGAAGTGGCTCAAAGACTCTCAACTCCAGGCGTTGCTGTTGGTAAGTTGTGATTTCTGTTCTTCATTTGCAGATTTGCTGTTCTTTCGTCCAATTATTGTCACGAGGCAGTCAGAGAATAACTTAAAATCTCTTCAACGAGAACTGATTGAGCCCGCTGTTTTGTTCAGTGGAGTTGCTAGGCAATAGGTATCTTAGTGGTGCCATGGATGTTGAGTGCTTTTTCTGAATAGACCTCTTTAGCTACGTATGTAAATTGCCCATTGAAGATCACGTGACGCTCTCAAGAGAATTGTTCCTTTGTCTTTCTGGAAATTATTCGTTCATTTCCACGTGAATTTGTTTGAATTTGAAAGAAATAATTCTCAAGGGTAGCATCACTTGGTCTACAATGGGACAACAAACAAACCAAGCTAAAGAGGTCTATTGTGGCTAACACACAGTGTTCCATTTGTCTCCTTAGGCTTAGCATGGACAGCAATGGGTGGTGAGATCATGTTTGTGGAAGCTACACGGATGGGTGGAGAGGGGAAAATTACTTTGACTGGACAGCTCGGTACGTTACATACGTCCAATAGTCATGACGGCTAGTCACGAGGCCTTATAGCTTTGTAACTGAGGCCTTATGCGTCCCATGGGCGTGAAAAGGACGGATGATGATGATGATGCGCTTTGTAGTTTCCAGTATAACTATTACCCCTGGATAGAATGCTAGTCCTTCACAGGTTATATTACGTTCATCATTCTGTCGGGTGGTCCTGGGTGAAGAGACTTTGTAATTCGGGAAAGCGTCTGTCACAAAACCACAACACAAAAAAATCCCCGATGTGTCTCGAAACCAGACCTCTCTTTCTGAAATCCAGCCCATTGGCCACTTTATTCTCTGTAAACTATTCACTTTTCACTCATACTTATTTTGTAACTATGACTCCAAAAATTCATGTCCATCTTCAGGAGACGTCATGAAAGAGTCCGCGCAGTTGGCGTTAAGCTGGCTGAGGAGTCGCTCAGTTGAGGTGAGTGGTCCTTGCTTGTCTTGCTTTGACAGCATGTAACAATTCGCAAAGTTATAGCAATTGACTTTTCAATGGTTAGCATTTTTATGGCTGAGTCAGAATTAATCTATGAGTCGTCACATAAAGCTTCTGAGACGAATTGCGTGTTGAACCAAGTGATGTGCATGAGACCATAAGGATACGTCACGCCCGCACTCTTGACCACGTGTTTTCACTTTCGCATACAACACCACAAGTCTTTCTTACGCAGAAGGTAACACCACTTCTTATTTTCTCTCTGTCTGTCCATCACAGTACTGTCTGACAGCAGAGGATGGCGTGGATCTGCTGGAGCGTACAGACGTCCATATCCATTTCCCAGCAGGCGCTGTTGGTAAGGACGGCCCATCAGCTGGTGTCACTATCGTCACAGTTCTCGTCTCGTTATTCAGGTACACCTGTCTAACTTATATGCGGGCGGGGAAGGGTATGTCAGTTTTGGTAAATAGTCGCTAAAGACCCCGAAGAGTTGAACCAATGTATTCACGAATCAGAACGTAGTGACGTCACGTTGTCGTGATTAGGATTCGTCATGTTGCTTAGCAACGCCCCTACCGAAAATCGCAGGCTCACTCAATTTTCGGTGACAGGATATCAACCTCAAGATACCAGATAACTTGACTGTAAGAGTTTGTCAGAATGGAAAAATTGAAATGAAAATTAGAAAGTAACAGCTCAAAATTCGGTTATAGCTCTAACATAGTGGGTTCGTGGCTCTTTTCTGTACCAAAACATTCATTTATGGCAGTTATTGTCATAATCGTGTCCATTGCAGACATACAAGTACGTTAATTATATGGAACCGTACGGTCACCTCATTGTTACATCCACTATTCTTGTACCGATCAAAACCTCAATCAGGCATTTACTGATACATAAGAACATCTTTAATACAGCGTAGGCACCCGCCGCCAACCCGTTAAAATACGATTCTACAAACGGCCAGATTTTGGTGGTCCGTTTGTGGTTGGATTAGCGGATTCCTCAGTCTGTATTTTTTTATTTATTTTAAAGTTACTTATGTACAGCTTTCGCATTTCTTTTTTTCCCAGTGGCCGATGCACTAGGTCTGATACGGCTATGACTGGTGAAATAACCTTGAGAGGTCTTGTTCTACCGGTGAGTGTTTAAACGTTCTTATTCCCACTTTTGGGAATTGCACTGTGATTGCGTAAGGAAACTTTGATTGTATAGTTATTTTATGAAACATAAATCGATCTCTCGAAGGAAAACGCCAGTAGCTACCTGTGAGAGTTTGTTATTCATCATAGCAGCGGAAAAATTAAGCAGCCGAAAGAACGTGGCGTCTTGCGATTGCCTGGAAATAGATAAGAAGGGAAATAACCGGGAATATCTTTTTACATGAAGTTACTTAATCGTTTCCTCATCCAGGTTGGCGGAATCAAGGAAAAAGTATTAGCTGCCCACAGAGCTGGGCTTAGAAGGGTAATTCTACCAAGAAGAAACGAAAAGGTAAAATTGCATGTAACAGAAAAATGACAAGAAAGATATTAAAGTAGAAATGTTAATATCACAGTAAAAGCTTTTTAATTAACCATTTGGCGTGCTTGACTAAAGGTTGCGTGGGTGAAGAAGGGCAATTTTTGCCTTTTTTAAAATCAATGGAGTTAACGTAAGTTAAAGAATGGAGTAACTCAGTTTAGTGCAGCTGGTTTGTCAATATTTTATTTTGTCAAAATATATAATTGCGTGCGTTTTATACTTTAACCAAACAAAAAAACTGCAGAGCAATTGACATGATTGTTGTATTTTCGTTCCTTTCACTTTTAGGATCTGTCGGAACTACCTGATAATGTGAAGGTAAGAGGTGTTGATTGGCTACCGGCCTGCCTTTTTTTTTGAGGTCGTTTCAAGCCCTTTCATTATTTATAGCCAAATCTCTAAGTAACGTTTTTCAATATTCAGTCATTCGAGCCATAATGTAATACTTCTGTTGAAGTCACATATTCTTCGGTCGCCGCGTTAAACCATTTCCGTTGTTGTGACAAATAAAGTCTGAGTAAAATCGAATTTCTACACGATTTACTGTAGTGACCTGCAAAGTTCTAAAAAAAAAAAATCAAGTCAAGCCCAGGGACTATCTTTATAGCCTTTCTTTCTATTTATTGCCTATTTAAGCGCACATTGTTGTTTTTACTCATTCATTTCTTCCTTATAAGTATATTTTATTTTCTTATCCATCAGGACGAGATGAACTTTATCTTGGCAAACCGAGTAGAAGATGTTTTACGAGCTGCATTTGATGATGAATTTCCTGGCATGGCACAAGCTACCAGCAGCAAGTTATAGTATTAATGAAACGGAACCCGACGAGAACGTTTCCAATGCAACACGTGTGAAGCGTATATATGTTTGTTATCAAGAACGCTGGGTTCGGTTTGACTTCATGTCGATCCAGATTCCTAACACTTGCATTTAGGGGTTAAAATCTGCTGCATTGGTTTCTTTCGAGCAATTGGTCAGAATGTATCACGTGATTTACCTCTACTGAACAATTATCCCGCGATAGTCAATGACAACACCCAAATAGGCACTGGAATTTTTTTTTCCAAAGACTGAATGAACTGGATTTAAAATGTAAATTTTAGGGTCGATAATTATTATGCTGGGAAGTGCCTGCAGAAGAAATTGGTGTTGGAGTCAAACGAATAAAATAGTGCTCTACTACTGAACAACCGTTCTATTGAGTATTGATAAGATCAATACTTCGGTATAGTTCGGTTCTCATAACTTAATGATTGCCCTCGAAACTTACTGTTCGGACAACTATTCCTATTTTAAGGTGGCTTTTCAGTCTTGGGCTGATATTAATTAGTTGCTGAAAAAAAAAACCGCCATTGCTATTCCTATTTTGAGGTGGCTTGTCAGTCTTGGGCTGATATTAATTAGTTGCTAGAAAAAAACGCCATTGCTGTTGTATTGCTTTGTTAGTAATGTTTGGTATCTTTCTTGTATGTTAAAATGTGTGTTCGTGTGTAAGATTACATCACAAAAATACGCCTATTTTAATTGCTTTGCGTTTATAATCCGACTGACTGTATAATATATAAATGAGGTTTTATATGTAGAATTAACACGCTAAATAAGTGTTTATTTTTAATTAATAAAGAAAACTTTTATTAATTTTTTGAAGTGTCTTTAACTTGATGTATCCGGGAAATGAGATTTTCAGGCGGTCAAATCAAATGACCGCAGCTAGCGCGTGGGCCATGTTCTATATATCTTCCTGATATACATCTGGTACATTGATAACCAAAGTATTTACCCCTGACTTTTAGCCGAACGCTGACAGGGTTATTCAGGGCCTTGTTTGTCAAAGTACGATGATTAGGGACGGACCATTTTTTCCTTGGAGGGGGTTGGAATGAAAAGTTTTCCTCTGCAAATTTTTTTTTTAAGTTAATGCACCTCTTCAATCCACCTATGTTTTGCTATACATATCCTGTTTGCAAATTATTTTGTCTTTCTAGGCCTTGCCCCCCCCCCCCCCCCCTCTCCAAAAAATAGTGGTCCGACTCTTAGGTGCAAAGGAAACAGTGAGACTTGATTCCCCGAGACCCTTAATGTTCCACGTAGTCCAGTTCCTAAACCCTTTTCCCGCGCGCCCTTAATAGGAGTTTAACCCATGCGCGAAGCCGATGGGAACATTAAGGGTAGAGGGAAAACAAAATTCACTGTTTCTCGTGGGGCCATGGCCAGTCATGGATTGTTTTGTTATACTCTAAAAAACACTTCCGCTGCCGCTTCATTGTCCGTCACTGAAATTACAAGTGGCTGCCAGGAGCCCATATGGGCTCCTGTGGCTGCCTAAAAACTGAAAACCCACTCGCTTTACACGGATACCTCTGGACTATGTTCCAGACTATGTCAAAGTACTCTAGAACTCGAAGATAGAATGGACAAGTAATAACCGGTTTAAGCTGAACATGGACAAAGCAAAATCCATGTTCGTAACCGGAACTAGACTGCGTGCACTGAGATAGACCACTACGACCGGATGGAAATCTGTTCCAGTAAGGGAGCATTGGAGACTACCACAAGCCATAAGCTACTTGGAGTATATATTGACCCGGACCTTTCTTTTAACGAGCCTGTTGAACATTTATGTATAAAAATTGTTAAGCGCATCGGTGTCTTGAGATCAATTAGGCACTATCTACCTTTAAATGAACGTATACTTTTCTACAACGTAACCATAAAACCCGGCCCCTTTTTCTCTATGGCGGTGCAGTCTGTATAACATCTAAAGCTAATATAAGACGAGTCTTCCGATTGCAAAAGAGAGCCGCCAGGGTAATATTGGAGGTCAAAACAGCAAACGAAGAACGAACTATGGACTTATTTAATAAATTGGACTGTTTGCCCTACTATGACGACTGAAGGAGGAAGAACTTTTATTACCACTTCAACTTTACTATGGAATTCTCTACCCACTCACATACAGTTCACATTAGATCCAGTGAAAGCCTTAATGTTTTTAAAGAGAAATACATTCAACATATGAAGAAGGGATACGCTAATATTGACCATTTTTTAATTTGCTAGTGTCTTTATACTCTTTTTTACATCTACCAACAAGATTGTAGTCTATTTTATCGATTTAATCAAATTCTATAAATTTTTACCAATTTTATACTTTTTATTATACTTAGTTAGATATTTTTAAACTATTGTAATTTATTTTTAACTATGTAGGTGAGGGCCACAGGGTGACCAGTCCACGACTGTAAAGTTAAATAAAGTTACTACTACTGCAACAACTACTACTACTACTACTACTACTACTACTACTACTACTACTACTACTACTACTACTACTACTACTACTACTACTACTACTACTACTACTACTACTACTACTACTACTACTACTACTACTCGCTGCTGCTGCTGCTGCTGCTGCTGCTGCTACTGCTACTGCTACTGCTACTGCTACTGCTACTGCTACTGCTACTGCTACTGCTACTGCTACTGCTACTGCTGCTGCTGCTACTGCTGCTGCTGCTGCTGCTGCTACTGCTACTGCTACTGCTACTGCTACTGCTACTGCTACTGCTACTGCTACTGCTACCAGCTAGCTACTGCTGCTGCTACTGCTGCTGCTGCTGCTGCTGCTACAGCAGCACTGCTACTGCTGCTGCTGCTGCTGCTGCTACTGCTACTACTACTACTACTACTACTGCTGCTGCTGCTGCTGCTACTACTACTACTACTACTACTACTACTGCTGCTGCTGCTGCTGCTGCTACTGCTACTGCTACTGCTACTGCTGCTGCTGCTACTGCTACCTACTACTACTACTACTACTGCTGCTGCTGCTGCTGCTGCTGCTGCTGCTGCTACTGCTACTGCTACTGCTACTGCTACTGCAACTGCAACTGCTACTGCTGCTGCTGCTGCTGCTTCTACTGCTACTACTACTACTACTACTACTACTGCTGCTGCTGCTACTGCTACTGCTACTGCTACTGCTACTGCTACCGCTACTGCTACTGCTACTGCTACTGCTACTGCTACTGCTGCTGCTGCTTCTACTGCTACTACTGCACGACGTTTTACATTTAACGTTTTCCCTCGAATAAGCGCCGCATTTGGGACAAAAAAGTTAACAAGCGCCGCAGTCCCGATGTGGCGCTTATTTGAAGAATTTCGTTTAACTTAAAACAGCACTACAAAGCAACTCTAAAAAAAGCTTGAACATTTCTTTGCATCAAAAGCGATGTTTTGCAGTTATGAGTGATTGTTTTATCGCTCCCGCATTAGTCAGTTTCTATTCAACACTCTTACAATATGTAGTTCTGTAAATGTTGTAAAAGCCGCCAACTTTGCCACGACAGCTAGCGCCACTTCTGCCTCAGCAAGAGACAAATACTGACAATCAAAAGGCGCTCTTTTCAATAACTGTAAAAGATAAGATTCTTTGCGGCGTCCCAATTTTAAATACATGTAAGCGCCGCCCTCGAATAAGCGCCGCACTTGTTGCGCGAAAAAATGAACAAGCGCCGCGGCGCTTATTCTCTATTTTACAATTGCCCATAAACTATTGTTTTAACATAAACTATATTGTTTTGCATAAACTATTGTTTTCAAATTCTCTTGGGAGGACTGCATATTTCCAAAATAATAGATTATGCAAAATTTGGGGGGCAAACAAAGCGCATTATGGGCAATTGGAAAATGAAGTACATGTATTGGAATTGGAGTGAATACGATACTGAGGGGATTGTTTTCATGTAAGCCTACATGTAATGTCGCGAAGGTACAAAGTGGTAACTGCAAAAAACAAAATGGCGGACCAGAGCAGAGGTCAATGGAGATCCGAGGTGAGGTGAGTCCTGGCCCAAGAAACATGAAAGGTGAGTGTTATTTCTGCAAATACATACCAATTTTTTTCGTGGCCATAGTTAAAGAGTGCGTTAATTGTGGTCATTCTGCAGTCTAGCCTTATACTTAAAGTTTATAGCGGCTGCCGCAATTTGTTTGCTTTCGCTGCCGTTGCAATGTTCTAGCGCATTTAGGTCCCCAAGGTGTATTTCGTGTACATTCCACGCCGAAGATAGGCCATTGTTTTAAAAGTCTACGCGCTTGTCCACTGAAACCTACCAAAATTAGTCACCTGAACGCTAGTCCACCGCACACTTGTCCGACACTTGAAATACACGCCGAATATCTTCGGCATAACCTTGACCTTGAAGTCATTTAATGTCGCACAGGAGGGAGCTTTGCAAAAAAAAAGCGCTACAAAAAAACTTGAAATCAGCAGTCATGCTATTAAATGGCCAATCGCCTCAGAGATGCCTCCCATGGAATGTGCCTTGTTGCTTTTGTGCAAAAATAGTCTTCAATTTTAAGGAGTTAGTTTGCATTTGGAACTCCTAGCTTGGAATACACACATATAAGTTTTTGGATTATGTGGTGGACCTTTAATGTGTGGTTCATATCGTATGCTTTATAGCAACTCGTATGCTTTTCATTACTTTTAGTATGTTCAGTGATATTTTAGCTTTTAGATTACCAGTTATATAAAGTTAAGCCTTATTAAGCAATGAATGCAAAAAAAGATTTATTTATAGTAGCTATTTCCTTTAATACATGTATGATAGCAACTGGCTTAAGTCTCGGGTCAACTGGTCTAAACAGTTTAGTATAAAACATTGGTACTACCCTTTGAGTGGATGCTAGTCCTTCCCTGGTTCCAGCCACCATTTTTTGGTCAAGTTTTCCTAAATAAGTGCCAGTACTCGGTATTCATACTCCTGGGTCAGGTGACAGGGCACTGTGAGAGTTAACTGTCTTGCCTTAGAACACAACAGAATGACCCTGGCCAATGCTTCACCCCAGGTCACCCAACCTGGAGTCCAGTGCCCTGACCATCTGGCCACAACATCTTCCAACAAAAATAGTTGTCTCCAAGAGCAATAGTTTGAAACACATGCACTTGACAACCACATCAAATTACATAAACAAACGAAGTTGTTGTGTTGTTTAGAACTACTATAGCTGTACCATGCAAATCAACACAACATGTATGCACGGGTAACTAAACTGCATGTGTGTGTGTGTGTGCTGTGATCAGGTTCAATTGTAAATTCCCCGAAAAAATTATTACTGATCAGTAAGATTAGTCAAAATTAAACTGAACTCAACCAACTTGCGTTGGATCTCTGTTTTTATAAATTGTAATTTTTCGTGGACCATGTCACAAAGTATCAACATCTTGGTGCTTATGTTAACAAGTGACACCACCAGTACTGCTGAAAATAGCACCTCAAAATCACACTTCAATCTATATCTTATAATAGAAATGAAGATACATGTAGAACGCAATAAACTGTGGAAGTCTCACGTCAAGTAATGTAGAACTAGCTATTTGCTTGTGAAATGAAGAGCCTTTAGTCCAGGAAGAATGACAAAATACTTTAGCTTGCTGTACCTCACTTTGCAGCCAATTTTAGGTGATTATGAAAAGAAAAGTTAACATCTTTCAAATTTCCACAGTTTGTGTGCTATCTAACACCATGCTGCTCTTTGAAGCAGTGTCAGTGACTACTTTTGTACAAAAAATGTGGCAGTAGTGAAAAAATAGAGTATGTATATATAGTGCTACCCAATTAGCAGTTGCCAAATTTTGTTGAATTTTTAGATCCATAATTTTTTATGAATAAGAAATTCTAAAAAGTTTTTAACATTAGTTGACAGTGTATCCTTGTGTAATAGCCATGACACCTATTCTAGGTGACTTACCCATGGATACTTTATGATGTTTATCTAATCAGCTGAAACACATATCTAAAGTGTCGTTAGCAATACTAAATATATCACAGTCTTGCTTGTCGCCGATGAGGAAATGTACTTTGCTAATTAGACCTCTGTAAATATTAAAATGTTCGATCTATTTCGTTCGTAGCGCTTGTCATACGTTATCTGATCTTTTTGTTTGCGCGACGGTTAAAACTGGGTTAAACCTCCTGAACCTGCGGAAATCCTGTTGCGCTTGGCGTAGCCGCAGGCTCAATGAGCGTGGGCGCCACAAGATCGTTACGCAGTAAGAAAAGAGTCTCTTTTTCTTCTCGGCACTTCGTGCCTCGCTCGGGCAACGGACGAACGGAAACCCGCTGCGATTACGCAACAGACTATTGAAAGAGTTTATCGCTAGCTTAACCGTCCCGTGTGCAGAATTTCTTAACCAGTTTTCCGTCAGGAAAATGCATTTTTTTTCTCTCTGTTCGCAAATTGTAGCATGTCTCTTCTTTATGATTGCAAATTTGGACAGGTCGCTAGAGATAGATATAAATACTGGTGCACATTGCAGCTCTGTTTTGCGAATGGTTCTTTTACGGATTTCCTCTGCATTTACGTTTCAAAATCCGCTAGAGATTTTTTTACTCCTCCTTCCAGACGTACATACCCGCTAGCGAATTTGGTATCACTAAGGGACCACATCGACTAATGGTTTTGGGTCAGATTGAAGCAGGGGACACAGAATTTTTTCCGGTGCTGCACCGCCCCTCACTAGAACTGAGGACGGGCTTTGGTAATTTGTTTTTCTTCTTTTACTATTTAACAAGCAAGTAACAATTTACTGCCATGCATTTCATGCGCTTCGAACCTTGGGAGGCACGAAGAAAGGGGGGGGGAAATTATCATCGCGTAATGGGTTACGGCAAAATGATAGCGTGTATATGATTCAGGAGTCATTTAAATTTTTAACATCTTGTTTTAATTGGCTGGCGCTAATTAAAAAGCGCAAGGTTCAAGTACGTTTGCCGTGAATAAGAGTTTTGCACCATTTTCAACCATTTTCCCAGCTACGGCAGTTATGTGTTTCCCCTGGGTCTGGTGTGAGAAGCAAAATCATTGTTTATGATTGAGCCCAAAGCAAGGCTGGTTTAACAGGCCAATTTGATTTTTTTTCTCTGCCGCATTTTTTACGAAATTTTGCTGGCCTCGTTTATTTCGATAACGCTAATATGAAAACCACTAAAAAATCGTTAGAAACTGCCGTTGGCACAACCACGTGATTTGTTTCAGATTCATTATATTAGCTCGCTTACCGCTGGTCACTTTCTGGTGGCTCACAAACAGAAGATATTTGTTCTGAATGATCAGGAGCACGCTACATCATGTTTATTGTCTGAGTAGAATGGAAATTATCTATCAAACTAGAAAGTATCTTGTGCAGAGATGGATTTGCTACGAATGCTTTGGGATGTCGTGATGGACAGATCCATCACAACACAAGGTGTGGATAAATATATTTCATTTGTATATGTATTGCTTTTTCGCGGTAGACAGGGGTATGTTCACTGACTGATCTCGCCTAAAACAACGCCGATACACGATTTTTCATTAACATGTTCATTCTGTGTTGGGTTTTGGTAACGTTCACTCCTTTTATTCTGACTCTTTTTATCATTATTAAGCGAGCTCTCAACTTGACACATCACCGTACATGTACCGTTTTATTGTTGTTATTTAATTGGTTTTTAGCCATAGTAAGAAGTAAAGAAACAATTGGAAAATTTCTTGTAGTAAATGTTTTGTGATTCGATGAAGGGTTTACAATGTATTGCAGATGACGTTTTGCTTTCATGTCGTTCTTTGATTTTGGTTTCCTTCGGTCGAAGAGCCGAATAACTTTTGGTTTCGGTGTTATACCTCTAGCGGCTGAGTTAATGTGAAATTATTTTCCCATTTATTCATTTATTATTGTTACCATTTCGAGCAAACATGCGTATCAGAAGACTTAAACACAGCTGGAAGTGAAAATGTTCACCAGAAGCTTTTTGCTGTAAGGCGTTAACTTATTTATCTTCCTAGAGGAGGTTCGAAGTGTCGAAACCTTTTTGTATTACTGATATTGCGTACGTGCGGTAAATGTGATTGAAATCAGTGAGTAAATGGCTTTTTACATGTCTCAGATATTTATCGTATTGCATTTGTACTTAGTTGATAACATGCTTCAAAATGCATATGACTACTAAACATATTTCTGCTATTTAGAAAAAGATAGGCAGGCGGTTTTGGATGATTAATAATAGTTTTAGTTTCGTTCATTTCGGTCCTGGCCTGCGTGGCAGACGAGCTCAACCCCGGTAAAGTCCGTCAGACTTTATGAACCATGTGTGTTTGAATTGATCGCGTGAAATGTGCACAAACTACTCAGAATAAGATTTTCTTTTTTCAAATTCGTCCTGTCTCTGCCTAAAACAATCAGAATTTTTGTAAGAAAACAGTCTATTCGGCTGAAAAACTCCTCATTCACCGTTCCACTTATTTTCGTTTGGTATTTTAATTTGTTTTCTACAAAAAACAAGGCCTACTTTACTACTGCACCTACTTCTTATCTAACCCACTGACAGAACATGAAAAGTGGGATTACAACTAAAGCCAGTTCGATCACGTAGCAGTTTGATGAGTCATCTTGCTTTTTCATTTTTACGATTGCCACGGTAACTCTGATCTGGGTTTTATCGATTGTTTTTCACATCTCTTGGGTTGCTGATATTTTGACGAAGTTGTAGACGATCACCAGTTAGGGCAGCCGGCTGTCATTTGTTACCCCATGTGTGTTTTAATGACCCACGTGTGTAACATCAACAGAACATTACTTTACCTTCAAGTTTAACGAGGCGTGACTTTTAGTGAGTCATTAATGTTAAATGCTTTACAGCCTTTTTTAACGATCTGTTATGAAGTCACGCATTTGTACTTACATTTTGTACTTTTTTGTTACCTTTAAGTTAAGAATCAGGTATACCCTTTGCTCATTCACATTAATGCGTGACTAATTTTTAGGTAGACACCGTTTGCACAGATATATATTGTTTACGTACAGATACCGTGTTTTTTATTATCGTGCCCTTTCATTTGTTTGCATATTTTTAGATGCCTCCATCGAAGCAGACACACTTTATTTGTCTGATTAACGCATGCTGCAAATTTACCAACGCACAGAGGGTATTTTTGTGTTAATTGTGTGTTTGGGTTGGTTCGCGTTTAACTTGACACCTCCGTCATACTTGCATGCAGCTGTGTATCTCCTGTTGCGTTGTTCTGATGATGATGTTCAACCTTCTCCTTACTAATTACCATACATTTATGTTAATGTTATTTCTGAGAATTTGGTGGTACGATATATCCTTAGTTGAAGCATGGTTTTCTTTATCGCCCCCCCCCCCCTCCCCCTTGCTTGACATGATGTGTTGCTATTGAAAGGAGAAGCTAACTTACTCCACAGAAGCGCCTACCTTTATTGCCGTGGATATAACACAACACTAATTGAGGCAGTCCTCTTTTAATGTGCCGCTAGGGCGCAAATTCCTTCGTGATGTAAATCAACTGGCGACAACTACTTTGTTGGCATGTTATAATGTAAATCAGAGGGCAATGAGCTACTGGTAGTCTCTTAACAAACAGGTTTAATTCGTCTTTTATTCCCGTGGGTGGGGAGGTAGAGAAGAGGTACGAAGAGGTACTCCAAAGTGTTTTAGGCGAGGTAAGGTTGTGCACATGTTGCTAGGCATTAATTGTCAAAAAGTTCTTCAAAAGTTGCTCAAAAGATACACGAAGTTGCTTTTTTACACTGAAAAGTTGCTTTTTTTCTGTCATTCGGTCTTAAGTTAATATATGCTTAATTGTAAAAGTAAGATTTCTAACCATTTTTGGTGCAATTTAATTTCAACAGGAGTTGCTAAATGTCTTAAATTGTCCTTAATTACAACTAAGGTATCATATAAACTTTTTGTCTCACTGAGAAAACTCGTAACTTAAACTGCAATAGGTGTGATATCTTTTACATGTGGAGAATGGAGATAATGATGACCTCAAGTTTCCTGCTGAGCTGTAACGTTTTTATTCTAAATGTTTTATAATTTGTCGATATTTAGTTGAAAGAGATCGTCGGATCTTCCTTGGAATCCTTCGGCAAGCTTCGGAAATTGTCCCAAAAATTCAGAAATATTCGTATGCCTTCGGGAAATATCGGAAATTTTCCGAAAACCAATTTAAATACTAGAAGAGGCTGCGATCTCTCAGAATGGATAAAAGTTGCTTAGAATGTAAAAAGGTGGCTCTAAATATGACAAGTTGCCAAAAGGTTGCCGAGCAACTTCTAGACAGCCTTCTGCTGGGACCAAGAAACGACTACCCCCTTTTAGACCGAATTGATTTTTTATTTCATTTTTGACGATCGAACCGCTTGAAAATTTCATTTACCAAACAAGAAAAAAGCTGCAGCGAAAAGACACGTCATGTCATATAAGAGTGAAACTGAGACCCAATACTAGACCTTAGTACAAAGAAAAATCCCTTTCTATCTACCAGCACATACTGTAAAGTTCCGATGGTAAATCCTGGGCTTATTATTTTTCTTTAAAAGAAAAGAAAAAAATCCTAGGCTTCTTTATTTTCGGGTAGGCTTGTTTTTGGAAGGGTTTGTCGTCAGATTGACATTTGCGTTTCACAAATGATGAGAATTGGAAGGGAATTTGGATCAGAACCACTTGTTTTTCAGGAAAGAGTACTACATGATGAGTCTTCTAAAAATGGCACTACGAAACACAAAACAAGTCCTACATTTGGCAAATCGCTAAAGTATGACTGATAATTGAAAGAGATTATATGGTGCTTTGAAGCTCTGTCTAAATATAAGCCGGGAGGGGTATTATCGGAGGGTTTTTTGCGTGTGAGATTTGGTGATGGGGGGAAGACATTTTTAAATATGTAAGATCCCCCCTCTCCAGACTTTTGTTTCGTATGTAACTTCTAAGCCATTACAGATTTGCATACTTTAGACTGAGCTCCACAGGAGATGCAGCGTCGTCTTGTGCTTTTAGATAAATCGCTATGAAGGGAACTCCAGATTCTCCATTCTATGCATAATTGAAGTTATCGGGGTAATCGGGTACTTTAACATTGTGTTGGAAGGCACTCGCCCAAAAAGCAGGAGGTATTAAGAGTCTTCTTGTAGTTATGCTGTTTATTCATCTCTGTTGGTCTCCTCTCCTCTGCTAATCTAAATCTAAACTTTACAATGCCCATGCCCTTATGTCCACGGAAAGTACACCCGAGATTCTAGCCAAGAGAAAACCAGGTGACTCAAAAACAAAGTACTCGGATGTACCCAGCTAACTTAGTGAGAAAAGCAAAGATTAACCAAGCACAACTAGGTAAATACTGTACGACTATTTTAAGCGAGAGCTAATCTTTGAACTGAGGGAGGTAGTAGTCAAGGTCGCAAGAAAGACACAAACACGTTCACAGGTGAAGCGGTAGTTTCTAGGACAAACAAAAGAGGTGTCCAAGAATTAAGTGAAGTAGGTGTGTGAGCTAATCTTGGCTTGCCAAAATGACCTTTGATCAAATTATCGGTAATGGCTAGGACCCAGTCTTCCATTGAACATTGACGCATTGACGCCTGGTATCGCAGAGGTCATGGGCTCGAATCCCGTTATAGCCTTGAAGAGATCGAAGAGGAAGTGCTTTGCTTTATTGCTGGCACACTGCAAGATCGAGGCCGGAAAATTTCGTATACCGGTCGCGGTAGAAAAGAAAACTGTAATACAAAGTGGTTCTTACCGCGCGAAGCGCAACAACCACCAAGATGCGAATATGTGGAATGGCATTGAAAGTTTTTATCTACATAATAATACACTTGTTAGCTTGCGTCATGCAAAAATCGTTTACAACTTTTGTCTGGTGCTATGATCGTTTTAAAACATGTTACAAAATCCAACGACATTTTTCGTGTCGAACGTGACAATCGTATGAAGCAAGTTGAAGTTTTGATTTTATACACGCAATTAGTCATGTCGTACTGTATAATACGTTTAAAAGCCCGTAGAATTCTGAGGTGCAAAGCTACATAAGGTAAATACCGGTGAGGTAGTCAATTTTTGCAAGGTACACACAATGTGTTTTCATTTTTAAGCAAGTGATTTAATGGAGTCGTGCATAAGTACAAATTGGACAAACTCCATCGTGAATAAGTATACGTAGCGAGACGAAATTCCGCGTCTTAGGGCCTCTGGACGGTCTTTTGTGATTTCCGCGGAAAATATATTAGACCCTCCACGGAGGCAATCGTTTGGATGAATTGTAGGGTTTTTGGAAGAAGTAATTAACCTTTGAGTAAAATTAAATCTACTTACAGAAAGCGCGTAGTCATGATGTATGTGATTTCGTGACGTGAGCATGTTGGAATATTTTCCAAAACAATACTAACTTTGTCTTTTGCTTCTTTGCAAGCATGATATGTTTTGTCCGCGATATAAATGCACTTAGTCCTCTTTAACCCTATGTAGACCTCTAGCTTTTTTGGTCTCCTAAATTCCTAGAGTGTTTAAGATACGACAGCAATATGAAGTGATGACGTGATATGACGAAAGAATTACGCCATGATCTTGGAGCAACCGCCATCTTGGATTCGCCATTTTGGATTTCTTGATTTTTTTTTTCGTAACTGACTCCAAATTATTATTATTATTATTTTTTATTTTTTTTTTATTGATTGCACAATTATAAATTACACACAACATAAAAAAATCGGTTATACAATACAAAAATAAATAAATAGATAAATAAATGAATAAATCACATTCAACTGAATTACATAATATTACATTCGAATACAATAACGATAACGATCCAAATTATGATTACGTTTAAAATTGACCTTTTTGCTGTTTACTGAGTAAATATTTTTTCCAAACAGTTTACTGAATAAATGGCATTTATGTAGCTCTTTACTGACTACAGCTGTACCCCTTTTACACCCTCGTGGTTTTAAATATAATAAAAACGTTATTAACATTTGAAGTCTGTGTGGGCAGATTCTGCAATGAACAATTACCACAGTTAGACTGACAATTGTCGCGACAACATCAAGGGAGGCCCTCACATCAAATTGGAGGATGAGAAAAAGATGATGTTACTTGCTAATGTGTCAGAAGGTTCACTGACATAGACATAGTACACTGTTCTGTGGAAGAGAAATGGTGATCTTGGCGGATGTGGTAAAGGGTGCTGCAGAGGATACTATTGGTCGAAGAAAGAAAAGAAAACATAGAGCCTGGATATCTAAGACTACTGAGTCCCTGGTGCAGGAGAGAAAGAAAGCCAAAGCAGTTATAGACCAATTTGCAAGTAGACGCAAGTTTGAGAAATATTGCATATTGGAACAAAAAGAAAGTGAAAGGTGAAAGAAAGTGCAAGGAAAAACAAACAGAAATGGATGGGCTCCATAAGGGCTTGCATGGAGACAGCAGCTCCGAGAGGGGGGCATCGGCAACTGTTTCAGTTGGTAAAGCAGCTGTTTGGAAAGTACCCTTCACGTGTACCACCTGGTAAGGAGGAGGATAGCACATCCCTGTATGATAGAGAAAAAGTGACGACGCGATGGGCAGGCTATTTCCAAGAATTGTTGAACCACCACAGCGAAAGCTACACAAAAGTGTCCTTATTGGGATCTTGGTGAGCTTTCAGGAGATCTACATACCAGAAGAGAGATGGAGATAGCAATTCAGAAGCCTAAGAACAACAAGGCCCCGCGAATAGATGGGATTGTATCAGGGATGATAAAATTATCTTCAGCACAGGTTACATCAAACCATCAGCTATTACTCAAGATCTGGGAAGATGAGGTTGTCCCAGAGGACTTAAACAAAGAGTGTGATCTGTACCATCTTTAAGAAAGGGGACTGGTCCATATGCAGTAATTATCATGGTGTCCCCCTTTAATCTGTTCCTGGTAAGGTGTTTGGCCACATCATATCAGACAGGATGCGATAAGGTATACAGAAGAAGCCCCATGAGTACCAAGGGGGTTTCAGGGGTGGGCGTGGCTGTGCAGATAAGATCCTCTGCCTTTGGATGTTTATTGAGAGATTCATAGAATTCCAAATACCGGCCCTTGCCATCTTTGTGCATTTCAAAGTAGCCTTTGATAGCATTCACTGCCCTTCCACATGGCACATTCTCTCAGTCTACAGGATCCCTGGCAAGTATATTTGGCTTATCTGCTGCATTATCGACAACTGCGATGCTGCTCTCATGGTTAAAGGTGAGCTAACAGACTGGTTTAGGATAGAGACTGGTGTCTGCCAGGAAAATGTTTGATCGCCACTGAATTTTGGCATTATGATTGACTTCCTCCTTCACAAGAGCTGTGACCATCCCACTGCTGGAATATGCATGAGAGAACGCAAATGCGAGCTTTTTGGAATTGAACAAGCATGGTATCTGACTGACCTGGACTACGCTGATGTTACACTTTTAGAACCTAGAAGGGAAAGGGGCCAACAGGTCTTGAACTCATTGCAGCAAGCTGGAGAGGTAGTTGGCCTTACTATCTCAAACAGTAGGACCAAGACTATGGATTTCAGAGAAACGGAGATGGACATTCACCTAGATGGTGAAGTGGTCGAAGTGGTTAACCACTTTTGTTCTTTGGGTTCTGAAGTCATGTCAACTGGCTGATTGGATGACCAACTGAATATCAGGAAAGGGTGAGCCTAACAGCATTCGGTCAACTTTTCAAGGTGTGGAAGGGCAAAGTTAGCTTAAAGACCAAACTGGGCTTTTACAATATGCTGCTGTTATCTCAACATTGCTCTATGGCTCAGAAACGTGGGCGACCACTTACACGGAAGAAAAGAGACTTGAGGTTCTGATAACCGGTGTCTCCCCCATATACTAGGCATAAAGTGAAAAAACAAGGCAGACCCAAGTGTCTTTGCTTCTCAAGTCCAGAAGATTAAGATGGTTTGCCATGTCAGTCATATGGGTGAAGAAAGATTCCCTAAAGCCTTACTGGAATGGGGACCTGAGAATGCCAAATGAAGAAGGGGTAGGTGTTGCACTCAGTGGAGAGACACCGTGGAGCAGGATGCAAATTTGGCTGGAACAGATCATCAAAATCTGGAGTCCATGGTGGCAGACAGGGGAAAATGGTGGGACATGCTTGCCCTATTGGTGACATGACGCTGGGTTGTTTGAGATGGTGATAATGCTAACATGCCTTTTGTTTTGTAGCTGCCATTTAAAATTTTAAATGTTCAGTCAGCTGGTAGGATTTTTTTGAACTGAAAAATTATATGCAGTCAGCTAGTGTGTGGTCTGGCTCTGAGAAATATTTGCAAATCGCTCGGAACTCAGAGAATATAGCCGTGTCACTATATTAATCTTGGTGTGCGATCGGATGCCCTGAGAATTTCCAAAAATTGTCAGTCATCCCAGACCCTATAACTTTTTGGTTCAAGTCCTCCTGGCAGCAGACTGCCAATTTAAAACTCAAAATGGCCACAACAAAACAAAAGGCACATTAAAAAATCGCTTTTTTTACCTCACTTCTAACATATAAATGCATTTAACACGACCACACTGACCTAAACCATAAATATTCTTTTATTGGCCTTTATCTGTGACTAATATTAGATACAAAACTTTAATTTTTCACATCTTTTTCTTGTGGCCAGTTGAAAAATATTCTGGCTTCTTACACATCACTGGTATGGGTCAGAGCTTAAGACAAACCTACTACTGTGTCCTGTCAACTTAATTATCAACAATCATTCGTGTAACTGGCACATCATGAAATAACATACATTATTTTAATGCATGTTTGCAGATATAGCTACCTGTTGTAGGCTGCAGAAATGTGTGAGAAAAATATTTATTTATTATTTATTAACTCAAAATTACAGAAAATTAAACAGCTTTGTTTGCTCTCTGTATATTATAACAACAAAACAATGGAGCATGCAGTAAAGGCAATTTCCAGCATGGGGATACTTTTTTAGCAAATTCAACATGGCAAATCCACTATATAAAATATATAATTCCGGTGGCCAATATTTATATATTTGTAACAAAATGAATGTGTGACAAAATAAAAGTCTTAAGAACTCAACACAAAAATTAGAAATCGGTTCATTTTAAAAAGGCAATTCCCAGCATGGGGATACTTTTTTAGCAAATTCAACATGGCAAATCCACTGTATAAAATATATAATTCTGGTGGCCAAATATTTATATATTTGTAACAAAATGAATGTGTGACAAAATAAAACAAAAATTAGAAATCGGTTCATTTTAAAAACACAAAAATTAGAAATCGGTTCATTTTAAAAACACAAAAATTAGAAATCGGTTCATTTTAAAAACTATGCCTAACGCTGAAATATATATCGCACCTTTAGTATAGTTTTTGCTTGAAGATTTGATCCAGGCATTCAAACTACATCAAACTAGATTCCAGTTGACTACATGTTCGGATGTAACATTAATGGACTTAAAAATATTATTCTGTACAAGTGACCGATGCAAGGAGCTTGAATGTATGTTTAATATACACCTAATTATTGTACAAAAATTTTATGTTGCCATTCTCTAGCTGCATTTTGAAGGTGGTGTCTAAGTAAATTTTAATATTAAATGAGCAGCAGTGTTTTTTCAAGTTTAAAACACGAGGCGCAGCCAAGTGTTTTAGACTTGATAAAACACGAACTGCGAATTTATTGAACGGCTTAAAAATCGTCTGATGTAGATCAACTCATTCTTGCACTAATATTTAGATTTGGGCTTATTTTGGCCTAGAAAATTGGACGTAAAGTTTAGCCGTCTTTATCAGATATAAAGACACTCGTTAAACAATAATTTCTTTTGTATTTTCTTTATGAATTATTAATGAGGTTTTTAATGAATAATGAATGGTCATATATTACAAAATGTGAAGCTATTTAAATCCCCAAAAATCCCCCCCCCTCCCCTCCTTATAATGAGATGTAATGTTTTTAGATTTAGACTGTTAGGTAGAAAGGATTTTTGCAGATATAGCTCAGAGAGGTTTTTGTTTTTGATTGCTCTTAAAGTTCCTAGGACGAGAGAGCACTTTTAGCACATGTTTATAGTACTAGTTAATGTACACTGTGTATTCGCTTGCTTTTTTTTCTAGGAGTAGTCCATTTAAGGCAATATCCTTATAGGTAGTCTTCCTTACACTTGGGGTCATTTTTATTAACATTCCAAAATAGAGAATTGTTCACTAACTGGCTCATAGTACTTTGCGTCTTCTATTAACCTGATAATCGATGCTGACAAGGAGCATTTGGTAATTTGTTAAGCACATATCAGTTAACAGCATCAGATGTCTATGACTAGAAAAATAGTTGCCACAGCATCATCAAAAGTGGTCAAAACATGAACCTTTTGAAGCTTCCAAAAAGGAAACAAAGGGCCAGAATGCTGATCACTTTTAGCATTGCCATTATGGCAACCAATTTTAATGTCTTAGAGATTTGATCTTGTTTGTGGATTGGCAAAATTACAAGTGTATACAAAACGGTGTATAATAATATTGGGGTCACTGTGATAGAATGACAAACACCGGAAGACTTAAAGTATTCTGAGCCACTTTCAGTGCTGGTTTGTTACATTGTCTAGAAAATTATGCAAACTTTACCACACTCATCATTCTTTTCTCCAAATACAATTTTTAAAATTGGATTTAATAAATTCCCACATGGAGTTCCTCTGTCCAGTTCATCACAGTGCCTGAAGACAAAACAATGCATTTGTTAATTTATTGTAAATCAGATGTTACCCCCATTCCATTTTTCAATATAGAAGTTTAGGACATCTTGTGCCAATCTAAAAAACTGTTGTAGCCCTCCATGCAGTTATTACAAAAAGTGCACTTTTAACTTTTGGTAAGCTGCATGTACAAATGTACTAAATTATTTGAATTCAAATCAGGAGTTGATTTTTATATGTATATTCTTATGTTCAGCATGCGAGCCCTGATAGATAGTTATGTCACTAGAAAGTAAATTTGCTTATCAGTTGCGAGTGTCCATCTGGAATTATTGTTTATGTATGTGCTGCTTGATGTAGACACTACATTAAGGTATCATGTGTGTATGTATAATATATAAAAAAAGGTTAAGTCTGCTTCGAGCCTAGTGGCCCATACAGCTTATCCCCGTTTCCGTAGCATTAAGCGACTAGGAGTATTGCTACTCCCCCCTGGATGAGATGCTAGTCCATCGCAGGGTTACCCCCCAGCAGTAAATTAGCCGGTACCCATTTATACACCTGGGTGGAGAGAGGCACTGTGAGAGTAAAGTGTCTTGCCCAAGAACACAACGCAGCGCCCCAGCCAGGCCTCGAACCCGGGCCGTTCGACTCAGAGGCGAGCGCGCTAACCATTAGGCCACCGCGCCTCCCACATGTATAATATATAATAAAGCAGTAAATATGAACTTACTGGACTTGCAAAATCTACAAAATTTGTATCTTCCTTGCACCTGTACAAATGAGAATAAGCAAAACAGCAATTTGATATAGAAAACCACAGCAAAATTAAAGTTAAAAAACTAAGTTAGTCGATGCATTTAAAAGTACACCAGTAACCCTAGCAGAGGTGTACGGCTACTTTTAGCTCTACCGTTCCCCCTATCAGGAGGGCTGGAAGAAGCCAAGAAAAAAAGAACTGTAACCAAAAAGCATCCTAGTCATCTAATTTATTTTCTTAAGAAGGAAGTAATTTTTGACTGAGAGCCTTATTGGACAGAATTTATTTTAATTGTTTTGCTGTCGAAAGTGCCAATCAATTAAGTGTTTAACTGACCTTTAAAACTGAGATATAAGTTCATTTTGGAACTGCCATATTAGATTTTAAAAGTTTAAATCAAATGGCAGAACAATTTCAAAACTGGTTTTAAAGAAAAGAAAGACTAGTGCAAGAAACTCATTGGGAAGTCGCAACCTGTCAAAATATGGTCACCATGGTCACTATGGTAACATATAACTTGAGCAAAGCATTAACACACCAAAACGTCTTCCAATGAATTTTGTGATAGGTCACAAAGCTTTTTTTTTTTCACAAAGCTTAATCATTTTGCTTCTATCAGAACTTTTTAAGATACAAAGGTTTGAAATCAATCCAGGCACTTGCTCTCCCTCCCCTACCAAGCCAAATAAAGAACATAAAAAAGAAAATAAACATAACTTTATTATCATTAATATGGTTATTTAATAAAAAGAATGAAAATGGTGTTATTATATCACAGAAAAAAAAAATTGCCATCATTCCTACACAGTTTTATCATACATTAATGACGTATTTTAATGGTCAAGTTAAAATAATATACATTTGGAAGTGGCTGTCCCTAGGGACACTAGTTTTGGGGAATTAAGCAAAGTATTTTATTTCTGAAGGGCCCATGATGATTTTTTAATTAAATTTAAGACAATAGATAAATAATCTATGAATATATAATTTCCTGCTACAGGGTCCATCAGCAACTTGAGTGATAAGTTTCAATAGGAAAATAAATTAAACCAACCACCACACACCTTGGATGGCCTTTTTTATGAATTACCTTGCTGCTTGTGAGTCCTCTGCTCTCCACCCAGCGATCGACTGCTTCAGGTAATATATGAGCATCCTTACATGTTGCTTTAAAGTGGT
Source organism: Oculina patagonica (assembly GCF_052425735.1). Classification (NCBI taxonomy): domain Eukaryota; kingdom Metazoa; phylum Cnidaria; class Anthozoa; order Scleractinia; family Oculinidae; genus Oculina; species Oculina patagonica. Next base: position 9,844,763 of record NC_135761.1, on the reverse strand, counting down.
GCCTCTTTCTTGAGTAGTATTTTGCTGTAAATTGGTGGACAAAAGTAGAATTGTCATTCAGATGCATTTTTCGTGCTACAATATTTTAAAGTAGTTGCACTACCTCACTAGATAATCTACTAAATTTATTAATACATAATAATTTGTTTTCGTGGTTGTTTTCGTGGTACTGAAATATAGTTAGATCGATTATTTCATTATAATCAAAAAGTCAATTTTCATCTAATAGATTTAGCAGGAACTGGTAATTGCAGTAAAAACATCTTAGGGTGTACATCGAATTTCCATAATATGTGCTGGGTTTGACCCTTTGTTGGTTCTCGCCTTTCGTGGAGGGTTTTTAACAGGGTTCCCCAGTTGTAACAGTCACAAAATTTCATAATTTTAATTCAATCTGGGTTAATTGAAAAGAGTTAAGCCGAATTTAAAATGTGTAACATGGGGCTAATAATGCCATCTAAAACATTTATTTGTCTTAAAACATTTTACATACGTTCTCACATCTAAAATGAAAAGAAATGAATCGAATCCATGATTACTATGTTAAGATTTATAGTTTGATGAGTATCACGACATACAACAAGTGTAAAAAGCAGCCTAAGGGAGTTGGAGTTTATGTTGACTAACGTTTCCTGGCCCCTTTCTGTAAATTTGAAATTCAATCAAATGAAAAGATGCACTTCCTTGTAAGTTAACTGTCCTTGTGAGTTGTCACAACTGTACTTCTCCTTCTCCTTTGCATACAATTACTATTGCGATTGCTTTACTTATACTATTAATAAATAGTTAGGTTGTTACAAGCCAATGGCAAATGTCTTCCAAAGCAGTTAGACTACTCAGCATCATTTTCAGTTAGTTGAAATTTATTTTTGTTGTACATGCACTAACCTGGCAAAAATTTCTCCATTCTCTGTGTTGGCAAAGACTGTTATAAAAAGAGGAAAATATGCAGTACAATGTTACGAGGGAATCTTTAAATGATTTTTTTTTCTTTTTTTACGCAACTACATCATTAGCATGGCAAGTGTAAGAATATTTCTATTTTAAATTTTTATCCATATACATCGTCACAAAATAATTATATAGATACAAGTGAAACTGTCTACATGACATGTGGTATATACTGTTGATAATGGTCCACATCTACAAATGTGGCAGAACAGAGAACTATATGGCCTGAAATTATTTAGTTGACATGTACATGAGTCAGGATGGAATAGTTGTATGTGGACATTTTAAAACTCGTAGCTCAAACAGGAATAGTACTCTGTTAAGGTTATGGAGAAATTGTTGGCCTATTCAGAAAATAAGGTGATCAAAAACCAAATATTTAAATAATTTGTATTTTTTAAAATACTGTCAATTACCTTGTAAAGTTTGGTCGCAGTGTTCCTCTCCTTGTAGGATAAAATAGAAAATATTTCCATAGGTAACGTAATAGGTCTAGAAGAAGTTTGGTCAGGGAGGTGTCTTTTCCTTGATTGGATTCTTGCTGCTGAAAAAAAAAAATAAAAGAAAAGAATAACAGTAGAAATTGTTTCCAGTAAGTGGCTGATCTGACATTCTTGCTTAAGGTTAACAGCTCTAGCTTTCTAAATACCTACTTGCAGTAACTCTTTTTGTTGTTTCAGGATTCGAGTGACTTGGTCATATTCTGCTTGTCCTTGCCATTCCTACAGCGATCACATAGAAAAATTAATCTCTAATCTTTCAGATGTAAACATAAAACAGTGCGTGGTTATAATACACTCAGCTGGTTATTTAGTGTAAGTGCACAGTAAACTGTGATGTCAAAACACAAAGCTGTTAGCTGGTTGCTGATAGCTCGAATTCACGCAGAATAGTTGTTGATGGTCAGTTGTAAGCTTTTATGTCTTGCGTTTTCGACTTCCTGAGGCTTAACTGACAAAGTTGTATATGCTGGTGGCCTAAGGGGCACTGTATTGGTCACTAGAACAAGAGGGCCAGGGTTTGAGCCTGGTGTCATTGTGCCGTGTTCTTTGGGAGCATTTAACTCACAATGATTCTTTTCACTCAAGTGAAATGGGTATTGGCAAAATACTGGTCAGTAACAAAAATTATGGGGGTAGCCTGTAGTGGTCTTGCATCCCATTTGGGGGAGTAGCATTGGTCGAGAAGCTGGAGATCAATGCCAGCACAAATGAGTCATCAGGCTTGCCATATAGGCCACATTTCCTTTGATGTTAAGTGGCAGTCTCTACTTTGTTGGATGAGTTGTCCACTACTTCATGTTTGTCTGTACGATCAGAATATTGGGGTGCAGCACTTGGTGCATCACATAATAAGTTTAGACTTGGCATGTCTCCTTTAGTGGTGAATTTCTAAGTATCGTTGGTTAACCATTTTAGCAACTAAGGAAGTGCCAGGTGCGAAATATAATTGGCATAAAACACATACATACCGAATTTAAATTTCTCCATCTTTCATTCTCTTGTTCCTGATTAGGACTGTGAAAAAGACAAGTATGTCTTAGTTAAATTACTGTGCCATTCTTACATTACACAGGTGCAGAACGTTATATTAGTACTTTATTGTCACATATTATGTGAATGTGGTTGACAGTTTTCTGTCAGTGGTAGTGTTTTGGTTTTTTAAATGTAAACCCTACAAGGGTTACTCTGCCTTTTTATAAAGAGGCTTACAGGCAGGCAAATTACTACCTAAAGACAACAAAAACGTTTTATTACAAACACCAAGCTGTAATTAAAAACATTGAACCTGTTAGAATATTGTTTGGTTGCAGAGATCATAGCTCCGTACCTTGGTACAATGCGAGAAAAAGCAAAACCATGTAATATACATACCTTGTAGCCTGGGATTTCTTTCGTCCTTGACAAGTCAAGTCGACGTAGTTCATTACTGTATGTTGTAGTTCACACAGAGATCTGTGGAAGTTTGTTTCTTGACTTAACTGGCGCTGTAATAAGAAATATAAAAACGTTATAATTTATTGGAAGCAGTTATTCAGGAATGGGTTAATGCAGATGATATCTTAATAGAACCGAACAAAGTTGGTGTTTCATGGACTTTTCTTATTTGTGGCATAAACAACCAAACAAGAAAACTAACAGAAAGCGTGATCATTTGTTTAATTGTTTAAAATTAAAATGAGAGTGAGCTACAACATATTTAAATTTATTTCTTTGGTGGCCAACGTAAGTGTAAATTTCGTAACTGCATTTTAACCCAACATAGACTCACCTCGCGTCGTTCTTCTTGTGGCATTTGGTTCATAATTTTCACAGACTTGCCTGAAATCCATCATAGAAAAGTAAACGACAAAGTGAACATGCGAAGATTGAAGAGGCGAACCTGACTTGGTTATTTAAACGAAGTTGTTTGCCAGCCGATTACTTTGCGCGAAACTGTTTTCCCCCGCGAAGTCAGAGAAATTCGCATTTGTGTTATGAAAAAAATGTTCCTTTTACCTGCTTTTTTAACGTTCGTATCGTGAAAAGCCTTCCTTTTTGTACCACCTGAGGCACTGTCGATTTTCTATCGGAATTAATTCCTTGCAAAGATCTGGTGTCATTTCAGTCAGTTCTAACCCGGCCTGCGCCAGAAAGCTGTTGTGATGCGAGGCTGATTGATATCATAGGGATATGGGAGCTCCGACCGGGGATGGGGGCACTACGTAAATGGCCCTGATCCTGCTCGTATCGTTTATGAACTCGCGATCTTCCATCGAATGTTCTTGTCAAACTTCCAATCTAATACGCAGCGTTCTGAATCTGTTCGTTGTTATAGATTCTCATCTTCTTCAAAAACATTGGCCCATCCCGATTGTTTTGGTGAAGTAAAGATAGAATCCACAAAACATTGCAGTGGTCAGAATCTCTGGCGTATTTGTCACACCAAACTTCTCTCTGCCCCTCTCGTCTTTGTTCTTTAGAGTTTTGATCATTCTCTGTTTTTGATTTCTCTTAGGATTCCAAGGCATCTCGATAATCTTTATCTTGGATGTTGTCCCAAATTGCTTTGCTGTCCTCAGAGCAACCACGAGATCGTTCGCGTTTCTGTTTCAGTCTCGTGACACATTACAAACTTCAAAATTCGTGGAATTGTAACAGGAACGCGAGCTCCTCACGCATGAAAGAAAGAAATCAATCGGCTTTAGAGTATCGTCAATGTGCATACCAGAATTGGTGACCTTGAGCGTCCGGCCCAGTAACGTTTTCGTGCTGACTAACATCAACCAATCACCTTATATGGTATGGGTCGCACTTGGAAAAGTTTCGCCAGAATTTGTTTACTTTGCGGTGAAAATCTGTCATCAGGGCGCTTTGCGTAGTGCGACCCTAGGTTTTCCAGTTGGCAAAAACTTTGCAAATCGGCAAAAACATCAAAGAGGCCGTAGTGCTTGGGTGGGGCAGGCAGATTTTCGAAAACTCGACCTAAACAATACGAATCACAGCGGTAACTGTCAACGCTTGTCAGTGAAACATAAAACACGTTCGATATGAACAAGCACGGCAATATTCAGTCCGCGGCTCCGCGCTCTTTATGAAGGGACTTGCTTGTTATTATAATTATTCGCAATTTCAAGGGTGTTTTCGGCAATAGCGTCGAATACCCACAATACATATTTTTTTGTATTCCAGCCGAGCACTTCACGGGCGAGTTCTCTACAAGGAAACACTGCAAGCGAGCGCTATGCAGTCTTGGCAGGCAGTTAAAACCGTCATTTCATTCGTTTGCCCATTCCCCATACATCAAACGTGCAAAAAAACAACAAACAAACTGGTGCTGGTTCCGTTAAGCTGAATAATAAGAAGGAGAATCACCGTATTTATGATCACTGCTTCACCGTTCCTTTCGCTTTACCTGATTGCGATATGTCTTCTAAAATCATCAGGTTAGACATGTGTTTTTTTTTTCTAACTTCTATGACAGTTGCCTCTCACAAGTGCGACCCTGCTTAGTTTGACAAAAGTTTTCCTTTCCGGTTTTGGTTTCAAAATTTTGCGGTTTCTTAGCCGGCAAAGATGAAAACTTTTCCTAAGTGCGACCCATACCATACCCAAGTAGAAAACTACGTCATGTGCTACTTATAATTCGTAAATTGTTTTGATTGATCAAAAAATACTCAAAAGATGCCGACGAGTTAAGCTTATTGACCCGTGTTGGCATGTCACTGTGGTCCGTTTCCTGTTTTGATGTTGCAATACGTTAGAGTTTTATTCTAGTAAATGACAAATGCACAATAGCCAACTTTTATTCGTATGACCCAAGCTTGGCGTTCAATTGGCGTGGTCTCGACGGCGTATACATAATAAGATCACAACTACGGAGACTCGAGAACGTGTACGTTTAAAAGTGTTCAAGCTGTCATGCCGGAAACTAACATGCTGAATTTATATCACTTCTATTTTTGCAGAAGTTTTGTTATTTATTAGTATTTTTTTGATTGAATGATTATCATTTTCATTGCCTTTTCCAGTTCTTTGTGATAACTTATGTTATTTTTATTAGCTGAGCGCATTATGGTAAAAGCGCTGACTGATCTAGAAGGTGTCCTGACTGAAACGTCAAAGGAAACTGAAGCTTGAACAAGCATGACCCATGCAATGTCATTCATTATTTTATTTTGGGAGCTGCTGATATGCACCAATCCTTCAGCATAATTGAATGCGGATTTGTGTAGAAAATGAAGCACATTGTGAAATCTTTGGGCTAAAATTGTTTGACGCGACGGAACAGACACTTCGATAACTTTTGCTCTTTCCTTAATTGCGACTAAGAAACATTAAAGGGGCTTTGTCACGGATTTTAACACGATATATGAAAAGCCAAAATTTACATTTGTGTCGTAGGAAACCTAAAAATAATAGTCCATTTTCATTACAAATTGCTATATTAGAGCACTGAAACTGTTAACAAGCATCTTTGGCTGCAGATGGCTAGGATGGAAATGGATTGCAACTTGAAACTTGAGGCTAAACCGTTCAAGTTGTTTCCGCGGGTCTTAAAAAAATCGATATTTATTGCCGAAGTTTGATTTTTATACCCAATTTAAATTTATTCTTGCCTTTAGATGTTCAAAGCTAATGTTTTGCGTGGGTTAAGTTGCCTACCACTAATTTCCGAACATGTTAGACCAAAAATATGCGAAATCCCCGTGACGTAGCTCCTTTGTTAAAAGTTTAAGACTCGATTAAGACCTTTCAGGCCTGTCCATGTATCAACATCACTGAGTACACTAAGAAGTTTGACGCGTAAACTAATTAAATTCTACAGTCTTAAAAATCGAAACGACTCGTATTCGACATTGATTCAGACGTCGAACATCGGTCTACTGAACTAATGATCTCAATATATTTCATTTGCGTTGTTGCTCAATGTGGGGGCAACAGCACGGGCCTAGGAGGTTCCCGACGGGGCTTTTAGGTTCGGTCGGTATACATGATTAACCCGGTCAATAAAGCGGGCCGTTTCCGATTTCCTCCATGCATCTGTTTCAAAACGAGGCTTGTACCTCATCAACATCTAACGTCATTTTAAAAATTTATCATGTGACTAATTTCAGCGCGATAAATGTGAATATATTCCTAAGCTGTGTAAGATTTGAGGTTTTATTAATTATTTGTGTACTTGACATGTCTTTGGAAATATGCTTAAGTGTAGTAATGAATGATATCAACAACTTTTGTAGTGGAAATTTAACTGTAGTTATGAATTTAAAAAGTTGATTTTTTTAATAACGTCCTGAATAGGGCTAAAACGAGATGATCCAATACCCTTCATCGACCAATTCTTCCCTAGAGGTTGATTACTCCGTTTTACAGACGTATACGTCTTGTTATATAGTTTTTGTAAGGTATTCATTTGTTTACAGTCTGTCTTGACAATATTCAACTTACGATGCCAACAAAATACTATCACAATAAACCAAAGCTTGGGTATGTGCAAACTTGCAATACAGGAAAAAACCGTGAGTAAGAACCTAATTTTTAAGAACCTGTTAGGCTGAATAGACCTGAATATACCAGTTAGACACCCTCTACATAAGAACCTCTTTACCCTAAAATTTGGAAATATGTTGTTACTTTCTAAAATCGATTTAACATAGTACTATATGCAAACTGGCCTTTGTTCACGGATCGCTGATTAAGAATTGGGGAAAATTGGACCCATTGTTCTGTGTATGAACAATGAGGTGGATCCGGAGCACAGGCCGACAGGATATACGAAAGGGGTTGGGCGGGCGGGCACTTCAAATAGAAAATATCTATCGATCCCTCCCAACACCCCCACCCACCCAGACTCCCTCTTCCAATTTCTCTCGAGAACGCGCTTCCAACGAGTGGCCGTGGGTTTTACGGGAAAACAGAAGCCCATAAAATGGGGCAATTCGCATTTATAGTCTTGAATATATTAACCGGTGCGAGTCCCACGCCTTTTGTCACATTCCAGCGCTTAATCAGCTTCCGTGGAAAGTATTGGCCAGTTTGAATAGAGGAATAGACCCCATCTTTTACAGCTTATATGAGTGTTATTATTAGCAAGCACCCAAATCGTGCTGCAGAATTATTAGAATACCTGCCTTTAAGTCGTTATGCAGCTAAATATCACAGAGGCCTAGGCTGGTGTGTTTACGATGTCAAGTTTCGCCAAAAGGTCGCTGCCAACAAAACCATTAAGTGGTCGGTCATAGACAGCCAGCCTTACCTGCGATTCTAACTTTAATCCTGATCGTCTCCTTACAAATCAGACCTAGTGTTCATGCCAAAGTCTTTACCTAAATACATGCTGGTCCGATTAAAGGTTTCCAGTTCCCTGTAGGTGCAGCTACTACAGCTGCCTCAGCCAACTTACCCCCTTGGCTCATTAAGGTTTTGGGGCGATGGTCCTCTGACTGTTTTGAAAGGAACATTAAAACCCCACCCTCAGTTCTAGCACTGGTTCCCCAGACTCTCATTGACTTCTTGTAATGTGCGTTATTTCTACCTTTTGAGTTTTTTCCTATTTTTACTGTGGCTCATCAATAGGGGAATGCTTTGCATTTTGTGAAGTGCTCCTCCTGTCACACTTTTGTCTCCATAGACTCGACGTTTTGTACTCCTGGGATATACATATAGGTTAGTGGGTCAAAGCCGACCCTGAGGGGAGGCCCAACTCCCTTCCCTATATCGGTATGTGCACCTTCCATCTAGGTTAGTGGAGGCCCAACTCCCTCCCCTATATCGGTATGTGCACCTTCCATCTAGGTTAGTGGAGGCCCAAGTCCCTCCGATCGGAGGGGAGGCTTAACTTCCTCCTCTCTACCCAGGAACCGTCACAGTCGGCCCTGGGAGGAGGCCCAACTCTCTCCTCCATACAGGTGTGTGTACCACCCTGGTGGTAGGCTTTTCTTTAGCTGACAAAAATGCAGGAGTACATGGGGCTGACTTGTATTGTTTTCATGGAGCCCTTTGTCACCCACTTCCCCATTTTCAGCCACACCAAGTTGTTGTTATTGTTACTGTTTAGTTTAATAATTTTGGGTCTGATCCCAAACATGAGAAAGTTGATTAATATGGCCATGAGGAGCGAATAGTAGACGAATACGTAACAATCTGACATGCATTTTGAAGGTGTAACTATATTTTTTCTTACGCGTAAAGTTTTTTTGTATAGTTATTGTCAATTTGTCTTACTATAAAGTTATTGTTTCCCGTAGATAAACATAAGGATTGATGTCAGAAACAAAGCAACATGGAGTAAGTTTGATTACCTGCCATGCCGAAAGAAATGAGCCTGGGTTCAAATCTCCGTTAGCACTTGGGGAGTTGACCAGACATGAAGTTGAGCCAAATATTGGAACTGCGTTACTGTCTTTGACTTCATTGATTTCAAAAGCCCGTAAAGACCATGACCATCTGCCACTGTATCATTGATTTGTTTCCTGAGATCGCGGACTAAATGGTCAAACCAGTTGCGTGTATTTCCGCTGGATTGTCAGTGTAATCTTAATTGTGACCTTTTAAATAGTGGGAAGTTTCTTCTTGGAAGTTATTTTAAAGCCGTTGTTTAAAGATGTGTAAGCAAGGGGTTTATGATCATCTCAATACTCACCTTAGCCCTTCCGTGAAGACCAGACGAAAGCGTTCATTGGCTTGCAGAAATGCAACTTACTTTCCAACAGGTGGTGTTCCTTATTTTGTCTACCTGCATATCAGATCAAAGCATTTTAGATTGTAGGGTGGTTGGTAGCTCAAGACCGCATTTCATTATGTAAGGACAACCAGTGATACGGCTGCCTAAATCGCACTACCACAGTGACGAATTATATCTTTATCAAGGGATGATGTTATGATATCTTTTCCTGGGAAAGCATCAAAGGAACTGGTAAAAATCTTCTTGAAAATCTTGGCGAACTTTGTGAACATCTTCACTGATAGAGAGAAGGGCGAGAAAAGCGTCGTCCGCTTATGATGGTGTAATTTGGTTTGCAGCAATTACTTTGGTCGTCATTTTATGAAAAACTAAGCGGCTACAAAGGAAACTAGCGGTAGTGAGGTTGATAAGATTTTTAAAACGTCGCAATTCTTGATTATATTTTTGGTACGTTGGGCGCGACCTGCACCATTGGAAAAGCTCTTCGTATTTTGTCACATGAAACAGTACACAAACAGCTCCACTTGCCCAAAGAAGGAAAGAGGTGCAAATCAACAAGGGCGAAGGAAGATAAAGCTTTTGAGTCGTGCTATAGTACAGTGGCACGTTACGAATGGTGTTTCGTGGAACAGAGAAAGATGTTTAGTCAGTGGTGGTCAGTTCACAGGTGGGTGATACTGTTATAGAGAGAGTAGTCTTTGCTTTTACTTGCTTTTTCTGGGAAACGTCAATCAAAAAAGAAAGACAATGAGCGGATGTTGACTAAGTGGGGTGCTGAGGAATAAAAATTCAGCAGCTTGCTAAACAGACAAATCAATAAAATTACATCATGGGCGAAGATGTGGAAGGAGATCTTAAACATATCTGCTAAATAAATAAATAAATAAACAAATAAGTAAATAAATTGACATTATTTAACGAGGATTGCACTTAACAGTCTTGCGGCTAACAAACCTGTGGCCTTCAGATTCCCGATAGAATTGGAGTTTATAAGTATTAGTTTTTATGGAGGAAGGAAAACCAGAGGACCCAGAAAAAAACGAACCCTTGGAGCAATGATGAGAACCAACAACAAACTCAACCCACATAGACGCCCGCTCCGGGTCCAGCGCTCTCATCACTGATCCATCCCTGCTTGTCTCAGTAGTTCCAGTTATACCTATTTCTAGTGGCAGTAGTGGGTGATTAGCAGTGCTTTAAGCATAGCTTGACAGTTGCCGAAACCATATAATGGTCTGATGCTACATCTGTTCCTTACTTTTACTCTCGCATCCTGGTAAGACAGTCTGAACCCCTGACACACACGGTCGGTCGTATTCTCTGTCACATAGTCGAGTTATCCCCATGCGCCTGTGTTCGAACACTCTGCCCGAATAACCAGATTGTTTTAATTTGGGCACAGAAATCTTCAAACAGTCGTCTGTTTTCATTCATTCTTGCAACACCATGTCTGGCGATGACTTGCTCATACCCTTTGTTGACAGCTCCTATCTTTGCATCAAGGTCTCCCATGAGTTTGGCTCACGAGCCAGATCCCGGCTGCCTTCTCCAATGCAAGGCTCCCGACCCTCCAACCGGCAGTAAAGAATGTAGCAGACACTAAGGATGGTCCCCAGCTGCGTTGAGCCTTTTACAATCAACACAGGAACATGTGGTCCCATCCTTTTTGCGGAACAAGACAATTGGCGACGCCCATGAACTTGATGAAGGTTCGATAACCCACGCTAAATCATGTTCTCGATACCCGCCGCGGCCTCCGCCCGTTGACTGCACTCTGTAGTTTAAAATGAAGGTTCATTTACTGAAATTATGTCTGATACCTCTTCCTGTTGGCTGTGTGTGCCGTCTTTAATAAGGACAATGATAACGTGTGACAAAAGCGGACCTAGCGGTCACGCCCTTCTTACAGAAAAATTAACCCACATAGCAACCGCCAAACCGCAAATTACCATACGCCATTTCGCCACGTTGTCAGGTTCAACTGGGCACTCTACGACCACATGGCCACAAAGTACTATTCATAATTTGATAAGGCTAGATACGACCTCGCGATTTTCCATACGCGACAAGGGCAAATGAACAATAGCGCCATGATAGGAGCCAACGCAGTATTCAGTGACAGTTTTTCGTTTCGTACATGGGTGTTGTAGACCAGAATGCAATATTTCATTCTGGTCGTTCTTACTCCACAACACCTGATCATGTTTTGTACGTGACGGATTGACGGAATCATTGAAAAACTGACTAGACCACCTTTCTCAGTTCTGAGTAGGCTCGATTACCAACCACTGTTCGGGAAAATGAGCCGACTAGACGCGAGAAATCTAATGCCCCTGTACGATATTCAAACTGCTTTTTCAAATATAAATCGACCGATATATAGGGCCTCTTCATATGATCCCGGTTGACCGGGCTGGCCCAGTTACCGAGATCTCGGCTCACTCCTATTTTCTTGTAAAATTTTGGATGTGTTCATATGAGAAGGTGGGCCAGCCCGGTTACCGATATCTCGGTTTCTGCAACCGAGATCTCGACAACCGGGAAGAATATTTTCCCATATGAACGCTCCATCCCGGTCGCCGGGACGCAACTTTTTTTGAGAAAATAGCTTCCCTTTCGTAATTGGGCGGTCCAAATGGTTTAATTTTGCCTTGTATCTATTTCCACTTCAGAAATATGCGAATTAGCTTTATAAATAAAGTTACATGGGTCAATAAAGCTACGATAGTCGCGAAAGATGCAACTTTATGTGTCGCCATTTTGCCTTCGTTTCTTGAATTTTGTCCCCGTCAACCGGGCTAAAATTTTCCATATGAACAGAGGTCAAAATCCGTCCTGGTAACTGAGACAGCTCGTAAACCGGGCTCATGTGAAGAGGCCCATAGTTTCAAATGTACAAAGATATTAGTCAACTCTTCGAGGATCATGGGCCCAGGGACGTTATAGTACTTAGCGTTGGTCTAGGTAATAAACTGACCAACAGAACGTTCAGAGTTACGGTAACTACGGTCGAAACTACGGATATGTTATACCAAATCCGTTGCCGTATATGTGCTCAATATGTGATAAGATGGATGATAAGACAGTAACGTGAGTTAGCAGTGAGCGAGAACGCGCTTTAACTTTCGTGAGAAAGTGACCTGTACCCAAAAGGTCTACGATATTTTAGAGTTGTTGTGTCTTTAAAATGAGATAGCATCTAAAATATGCTTGTAGTAGTAATGCTTTATCTTGTTTTGCTTTGATAGTTTCGATTGCCAAGCTTCGTACTGCTCTTTGTTGCCAGTATTTTCTAGTGGCTTACCACAATTTCTGTACCGACCGGTAGAAAAATAATAAGCCTACCGATTGTTACGGACGTCTTTTTTATTTGCCATGAAAAGATTTAAGTTTAAGAACTTATCAAGATGAACTTGAATTGTGCGGTTTCTGAAACAAACAAAAGAAAAACAGAAGTGCATGCCAAAGAGTAGATGATTGTCTACCATTCATTGTTTATAACTTTTGTATCTCAGTACTACTACATTAGTTAAGTGCAGCGGCGGAAACTCATGCCAGAATATGTCGTATTGTTAGCCCACAGGCGGAAATCCGTCTTCTGTCAGACAGCACGAATTTAAGTCGAAATGGTTGAGGAATGTATAGAAGCAATGAAAGAAGAAGCTACAATAGATGGCACATAGGCCCTCTACACAAGATTTGGTAAGATCTTTTAGTTTAATCCGATTCTCTATGACTTTGATTTTCACTCGTAGCTAGCAAAACGTAAGCTGCTGTGCTGTTCTGTTATTCATCTGTGACGGCCCTGTTTCGGCTGGTCTGTGAGCCGGACCTCATTTTCATCTATAACTTTAACGCTGTAATATTAAGAAGAATTAAATGATTTCGTGTAAGTTATTGATGAGGTACAAAAGTGATCCATGAAATAGACGAGTTTCATGCATACACATACATGTTTTATTTGTGCAGTAGGTGTAGTTACACTGTGACGACATGACTAAAATCAACTTCTAGTTGTGTCGACTCGCCAAGACGGCTTGTTGATTTGACATTCCGTTTTTATTACAGTGAACTATACGTCTTTAATTCTACTGGTGTAAACATTTTTGGAAGATTTGAGTATATATCTAAGGTAGAAAAAATGTCCACGAGGTATTTGTGGCGCCGCGAAGGATTATGGGACGTAAGAGTTGAACAAACACGGCGATTCGGTTCGTCGGGTGACGTGAAGTGGTCGTTCGACTGAATACACAAAGGATGCTATAAACACGAGGTTGCGTATCTTTTTAACAAGTTACAGAAACGCTGACGTTTCTTTCTTTGAAAACTTAAAAAAGCCTACATTTTATTGATTAATTTCTGCCTTCACCAACAGGGAAGGTGAGGATCCTTGCTGAAAACGAGCGATAAGTCGTCTTACGTGTGACTAGAGAGGTGGATGAGAACTTTGTCATTTACTCTCCTCCTCTGACGGTTGGAACAAAGTAGTTGGACATCATACATGGAACGATGCAATGGCAAAGTACGAATATAGGTAAGTACAATGAAAATTATTGCTATGGTTCATATCAGTGACAGGTAGCTTCTCGTCTATTATGGTGGGATTTCAAAATCTTGTCGTCTTTCTCTCTTTTATTCTACGTTGTATTATAAAGAAAGTGATTTAAGTGGAAAAATCGATTCGACCGAAGTTGTGCTTTAACATCAAAATAAAAGTATCGAACAGTCTTCTGCCACTGTATTTGATCTTTAAGGTTTCCTGACTTCAGTGCTTTACGGCTGCTCAGGAGTAAAATTTGCTTCATGTGCATCTTTTTTTTTTTGTGGTCTCTTTCTTTTTGTATCGAGAAATAGATTTCGGTTCGGTAAATTTGTTATTGATTATGCACATTTTTGCAAAGCGTGCTCCTTTTTAATTTGTACTTTACGAGATGTCGAGTTAAACAAATAAATTCTGCTTTATGCAAAGCGTTTGCCATGAGAGCTTTTCATATTGTGTTGTTGTGAAAGTTGCTAACTTATTTTTTTCTTTTCTTTGCTGACCAAGAATGAAATGCTAATCTTGACTCTTTTTCTTGGTTCATAAAGTCGTTTTTTTTTGGCCAAGGAACTGATTTATTCTCCAGCCATCTATCAGTTCATAAAATAAACATTAAAGCTGTGAGTCATTATTTCTGCATAGTTATGTTATCGTGGAGATTGAGGTATGACACCTACTGGTTAGTCATTTAGCTTTGAGTAAAAGAAATGACACACCTGTAGTTAGCTACCTATGTGGGGTTTAGAACAAAAGTTTTAGTTGGGACTGATTCAGCACTAGCATGTCTCAGCGTGTCTGCAGAATATCGTTTGTTCTGACCTTGCATAAACTAACGTAAGTATAATAACTAATATAATGTTGATGATAATAATGACATTTTTTCTTGTTACGACTCTCGTTATCTTTGTGTTGTTACCACTAGTTAAAGAAAGTTTCACCAAAAATTTGAAAAAGAGGCAGATTAAACTATTCATAGCCATTGCTAGTTGCCCAAAATGTAATAGCACTTGATGCTCGGCTGGCGGCATGTATACAGTTTAATGTCGAGCATCACTACCGATGATCACTATCAGTCGCCAGCTTAACAAAATTGAAAAAAAGGTAAAAGTGACGGGTCACTTACCGCAGGTGAGCAATCAAATGTACAGTGTCTCCCACGTGGAATAAACAATTGTTTTATTTATTAACAATGTCTCTCTAACGGAAGTCAGCGATGAGCGAAGTTATAATTAACGAAATCACAGTGCTCATTGTTTGCCTATGCCGACCTCAGTTGGTTGAGTACTTGAAGGATTTTAAGTACGAATTGCAAGACTTCGTTGTCCAGTGTATATTTGGCTAACCTTCATATGACTTTAGACTGACATGTACTTTACAGGGACAAAAAATGGCAATGTCACGCTTTTATCTTGGCATACCCCATAGCTTCATTTTGTTGCATGTTCATTTTGTTGGCTATCGCAATGTATAGATGCTAAAATCAGCCAAACAAGGTTTCTTGAGTTAGATTTGAACACTTATTTAATCGAGTCAACTATTTTCGTCAATCTTCCCGAATTTTATGCATGTAGTTACTAGTTTATTTAAAAGACGTTGCTCCAATATCACAGGTGGAGCCAACCAGTTGGAATGAGCGAATGATTAACGATCAGCTTTGAAGGGGGTCACGCTATTGTGATCACCATTGTAGGTTTTCTTTAATTATGAATTACAGACATGAAACATTAATTTACTATGATGTGTCAACTACACAATGAGCTAAGATGATTTCTGAGTATTATAGATCCCAACTTCATGCAAATAAAGTAGAACTTATTTAATGCCTGACCGCCTGGCAAAAATAAAATTTAGTTTTAAAATGCACTCCTTTGATATTTTATCAAATTTTGTCCGCCCGTGCATGTTTTGGGCTTCCTTGTTTGTCGTTTTGTAATTTTCTACAGATTTAAAAGAGCTACGTCACGGAAATCTCGCAGCTTTTTTGTCTGAACTGTTCGGAAATTAGTGGTGGGCAACTTAAGCCAAGAAAAACATTATCTTTGAACATCTGAAGGAGGATATAACCTTTATTTTCGGAGAGAAATGAAACCACGGCTATAAATAGAATCAATTTTTCAAGTGGCAATCCATTTCCCTCCTAGCCATCCGCAGGCTAAGACGCTTGTTAACAGTTTCAGTGTTCTAATATAGCCGTTGCTTATAAAAAATGGACCATTAGTTTTAGGTTTCCTACGACATAAATAAATATTTTGGTTGTTCAAAAATTTGTTTAAATTTGTGACAAAGCCCCTTTAAATCATTGTTTGAAAGTTTCTTCTAATTGGTGACCAGTTTATATGTAACTCCATCACCTAAAATGGCCTATTGCTGTAGCCACTTTAATCAGGGCCTCTTAACTTAACACCGGGAACCTCACCGACAAAACATTTTGATGCCCATTGATGTTTGCTGTCCAAAACAGCTGTTTCATTCAAAGCTTAACTGATAAAGACAACAATCAAACGTGGCCACACTTAGAGTTGAGTTAAATTCTTGGTTAAGGGATGAGCCACTGACATGGCGTATGTAAGTGATTTAGGCAGAGCTCCTAGCTGAAGGGGTTTGTATCGTGGTTGGAATTTAAAACTGGTCTTGAGGTTTATACATGAAAAAAAATGTCTTTTTCAACTTTCGTACAAGGTATACAGCAACAGTCTCTGAGTCTCCTCACGTTCATTTGGTCGTAATAACCTTTTGAGGATTCTCAGACTTTGGGAAGACGAGAATTCTTTTGCTCCCTTCCGTCGCCTTTTACTCGTCTTCCCACTTTCGGATTTAGCAGGTACTTTCGTAAGGATCACAATTTTCAGTCAGGTGAAATGTGCACCATGAGTGAAGGCATATTTGGGCCGATCCATGTTAATAATATAGGAAACGTTTTTTAATATAATTATGACGAGAAGAAATGGACGAATGTTGTTGACAAGACTAGAGCAGAATTAATATTAATATCACTTTGGCACAGCTCACTGTGTCTGTATTTCGATTGTTTCTTAACAACAAGTACAGTTACGTTTGAGGATGATACTTTCGAAACGTCATAACTTTCGGAGGGTCACTATTTTCGGGATTTTACGATTAACAGTATACCGGATGTACATTGAGATTTGTGAATTATCATTGAATGCCGGTCTCACCACTCCCTTAACCGGAAAAATAACCGGCTTGTCACAGTATGTAAATGGATAGAAACGAAAACTGAAACAGCGTT
>NC_135761.1:9775356-9822856 GCF_052425735.1 Oculina patagonica | reverse complement strand
TCCTAGAGACAAGAACAAAAACACGTGGTTAGCAAAATGGTTGATGAACAAAATTTCGATGAACAGAATTTCAAAAAACAAAATTTCGACGTACAATATTGTTATCTGAGAAAAAACGAAGAATCATAAGCTCTTATAGTATTTTTTCCATGACTGAAGCTTAGTTTCGTTATTGTGCATTTTTAAGGTATTATGACGAAAGCCTGTACAATATAACACATCTCTTACCACTGATCAAGATGTGGCAATACGACACAACTATTTGTTGGACAAGTATGACATTCGCAATGTTATGTTCAAGTATTTAAATGCAGCGTTGTTTCTTCGTGCCCATGCAGTTCAACTTTGAAGTACCTGTCAAGTGATAAAGACGGTGTACGGCGTTATTATGTTGAAACTGAAAGTGAAACAAAATATCTTACCCAGTCCCCCTCTTCGTGTCCCGACTTGAAGATCCAGGGCTATGCCAATTGAAGATTCTTGATACATTTCAGACTGACAAATAAGGCCGATCTATTTGCATGCACATACATCTCTCAAAGAAATAAACCACATACCATACTTACTTTTCCACCACTTTTACTTTTCTACAGGCTTTGTAGACTGTGCGTGGATAAATTAAACAAGCCCCGTCGCTGGTCATATGGGACAGCCCCGTGTGAAACGCATTTAGGCGGTCGATGACTGTCGCAAAGAGTATTCCTTTCAGAGCTATTCTTTTCTTCAACTCGTCGCCGTTCGCTGGCAATCTCTGCGCACGATGACACATTCTCACTCGCTTTCTCACTACACTATACTCCAGCCAAATTTTTACAATCGACATAAATTCCGCTTAAATACCAGTTTCTGTACCACTTCTGCCACTACAGTGTGCTCCCGATGGCTTAAGAATGTGCCCTATTTGCATTGTGAGAATCGAATTTCGAAGGAGTTCGCAGTGTTGAGCTGTTCAAGATTTCTTAGAACACCCATTGTTTAACTAGTTGGTTTGCAGCTTTCAACCAATTACTGGCTCGAAAATGTGACCTTCTGATCTTATGCCCACACGAAGAAATATATGCGGATGTATTAAATATGGTATGGTTATAACTACTGCATGGTGCGTCTTTCAACTCAGATATAAATATTTGTGATTTGTATGATATAAATATTTGTGATTTGCATGTGTTAAAAGAATTGAAAAGAAAGTTTAATCTTTAATTTGATGCCTGCTGTTGGAGGGATTCTATTGATGATCCATAGTGACCTTGATATTCTCTCTTGTTATTACTGAAATGAAAACCAATCTGCATAAACGTATCCGCATGACAGAATATCAGTTCAGTTATGCAACCAATGACACATACGGTACGTTTTGACTGTAATCTTTGACCAAGAATAACTTTAAGCCAACTTTTTTAATCAAAAAATTCCTTTCACTTTTGAAACAAAGAAAAAAGATACGGTTCAAGGCAGTCTTATAGTGTGTCTTTGGAATGTGCATCGAAAACAATTATAGGTTATACAGATGATGAGTTCATTTTATTTACAGATGGAGCGAAAATTACACCAGAATCTATTTTGAGTAACGGAGTTTAACTCCTGCTGTTTTGCGAATTTAACTGTTGTTTCTTAGCAACGTACCTGATACAATTTTCTATTGATGAAAACCAATTTCCATAAAAAATCTTCTGTTTTTGCACCGCGTGAGAGAATGTACCCTATACAAATGGCAGATGCGCTGCTTGCCTTCATGTTAACTTCATCAAAAGTTACGGTGACTGTAAACAGTCGTATATTAATTTTCCTACAGTATGCTTGGTCGTGAATCTGTCATCTTGAATGTGATGACAAAACATCTGAGGGCGTTGGGTAGAGTGTGACACAAAGTTGTTTTGTCACGATACTTAAGTTGTAGTACATTGTTAAAGAAAAAGTCTGAAATGATCTTAACGTTTCAAAAATCCAACAACTCGCTATATTTGTTTGCTTTCTTTCCTCTTTTATGTTGAAAGAGTTATTTCACCGAAAGGTAGAACAAAGTCAGGCATTCACGAGGCTAGATCACACTATCCTGGATAATTATATTTCTTGGAAACTTTTCTTTAAAAGCTCTTCATAACGGTGTTGTAAACCGTAAAAAAACAGCAGCAGATCGTTAGCAATCTCAATTAACAAGACTGGAAGATATCTCAGTGTTAAACGTTTAACTCGATTTGTAAAAAGTGGTAATAGGGGTTAGAATTGGTCGAAATAACAAAGGAAAACAAAGTTATCCACTATTTTGTTTAATAACATCATAAATAATAATAATAATAATCATTTCTATAGCGCTATTTAGCTAGTCTTTCATAGCGCTTTACAATCACTATGCTAAATCCATCACATTCCGTCATCTATCGTTGACAGTTGAGGGATCGTTGGAACAAAATATTGTAAACCGTAAAAAAACAGCAGCAGATCGTTAGCAATCTCAATTAACAAGACTGGAAGATATCTCAGTGTTAAACGTTTAACTCGATTTGTAAAAAGTGGTAATAGGGGTTAGAATTGGTCGAAATAACAAAGGAAAACAAAGTTATCCACTATTTTGTTTAATAACATCATAAATAATAATAATAATAATAATAATAATAATCATTTCTATAGCGCTATTTAGCTAGTCTTTCATAGCGCTTTACAATCACTATGCTAAATCCATCACATTCCGTCATCTATCGTTGACAGTTGAGGGGGCCATAGTGTATGCCTTGGCCATGGTTACCTTGGCCATTGTTGCTTTGGCCATGGTTGTCTTGGCCATAGTGAATGCCTTGGCCATGGTTACCTTGGCCATTGTTGCTTTGGGCTTGGCTGTCTTGGTCAGAGTGGTTGTTTTGGCCATGGTTGTCAGTATCCTGACTATGGTTGTGGCTGTGTATAAACCAAAAATGGGAAATAGATATCCTAACATAAAAATAGCATAATTATGAGGCGCAAAATCTCCCAAAGAAACGGAAATTTCAGTTGGGTATTGCATACACCCAGAAAAATAATATTATTATTATTATTATGTTCCAGATACTTTTTGTCCAATACGAGCAATTGTTAAGGATACTTATTGTAAAAATTTGTTTAATTGCGACAAGACAACTTAAAAAATTATACAAGACCACATAGTAAATGTATTCTTGTTACATTGACTTGGTTTAGCAATGTTACAATCCCTTTTCTGGTTGTCTTAAGCATATATAACAATTTCAATTACCTGGTATAAGTGGAGAAAGCAACTTCTGCAGTTAGTGATTCCCTGAAATAGGTCTGTTGAATTATGATTAAGAATTACAAATGAATATATTGTTCCAGTGGTCAAGTGGTCCAAGTATAGTGTTGTTGCAACAAAAGATGTACAACAATTTCAGTTGCAGGCGATCAGGTTTTGTTTAGCAAGCTAGCTAATATTCTAACAGTTTCATAGAACTGAACAATCAGATTTCTCAAACATATTTTTGAGATAGATTTAACCAATACACATCATTTTAGATTAAATTTTTATATATATTTGCACTATTTAAGAAGAATGTAAGAAGAATTTTCGAACTATTTAAGAAATTTTTAAAAAGGACCAGAACTTTTTGAAAGGGTATTTGTATATGCAAGCTATAAACTTTCCATAGTTTTTCATGTTGTGGTTGGAAACACTGCAGTACTCCAAATTGCATCAGACGATTAAAAAGTACTTTATGTATTGTGTTGTCGAGCTCCAAAAAAATCAGGTCTCTAAGGTTATTTAAAGAAACTTTTAATATATATATTGAAAACTATTAGTCAACTTAAAACGGACGAGAGAAAAGGCCCAGGTTTCATTCATGTGGTTAGTAGTTAGTTATTTACTTACCAAATGTATTGTTTCCCAGCGTTCAATTTGGTTTAAGCTGCGTGATTGATAAGCATTTAAATGCATTAGAAACTTGCTTAATACATGGCAAAAATTGATTACTGTTAAGTATGATAAAAAGTTGTCATAGCTTAAGGGAAAACTGAAATAATACTTAATTCACCTATAAAATATTTCTCTCCACTATTGTCAGCAACAAAAATGCAGTGATAAATGAATAATGGAGATACCAGGTTGGAAAATCAGCAAGTTGCAATGTGCTTTATAAGGAGAAGCAATTTTTAGAACGTGGATTGAATGCTTTACAAAAGAAAACATTTTACACGCTTGACAAGTTCTAAACACTGGTTAGCTGTGAGAACTATTTGCTATAGCTCATTAAAAGCTATATTATCGCTCTTCCTAATAATTGCCAAGTTATAAAATATTTTTCTTTAATAGTGGCAAAAAAAGTACTGATAAACAAGTAATGAGGGAAGTAAGGCTGAACATTAGCAAGTTCCAATGACTGCTCAACAGGAAGAGAGTACTTTCGTACCCTTATGACGTTTGACCCTTGCTCGTGTATATGATAACAGAGTTATGTATTTCGGTTATTTATCGTAACTCGTATAATTTTAACAACACTTTTAATTACTGACCCATTTCCCTCGCTGGAGATACAAAATGTCATGGAACACTGAATGTAGCTCAATCCTTGACCTCCGTCGTAATGAAAGAAGACGAAGTCCCAGGCAAAAGTGAACGATCCTTGTTCAGAATTCTGATATATGACCAACATGTCATAGTAAAATTCCTACAAAAGTGGAATAAAATAAATGTAGGCTAATGAACGTTTTGTTTCTTTAATTTAAAACGCAATGTTAACAGAACGTAAAATCTCTTTTACTGGACACATTTACCGCAATGCCTTCCGATGCGTTATGAAAGGGTTGTGCATTCATTTCAACTTGAAACAGCCTGCAAACCAAGCATATAATGAAATAAACACCGTTGTTATCCTCAGAAGACAGTGCGTGTATAGTTCATTTCTTACAAACTCTTCGTTAAACAGACGAAACACAATTCTAATATTTGCTCAATCCTTTTTTGCTCCATTACTTTCAATTGGCGCTTCGTAAAGCAAAATCCTCGTTGTCAAAATACACCACAAAGTTATGTTTAACCTCGTGGATTGCTGTAAAAAGGCCTTAAATTAGAAGAAAAAAGAACCTTAACTAACCGTGTCTTGGCTATATCTAAGATCATCACACTGCAAGTCTCTCTGCAATGAAACGCTGGCTTAATGTCAGTTTCGCATGGAGGGAGGGGTGGGCGGTGAGTGGTGGCTTGAAAGCAAGTGTGTCTCATGCAAACTGTAAGTTACACCAATCTTCCTCGATATGCTCTGGTACTTGGGTCTATAATGTTGATAATTATGAGTGCTGACGACTACTTTCAAAGTACCTCAATCTTACCCTGTTAGAAAATCAAACTGACCAGCTTCTCTTTCTTTACATAAAAAAATAACATTTTAACTTACCTCTGATGTAATGTATATGAAATGATTCATATATGAACTGCGGATGTATATGAGAGTGATAAACATCATTTATCACTCTTAACTTACCTCTGTTGAACCATTATACTTAATCTCGACTTCCATGTGTTAATGAATGCAATCCCAGGCCACTTTAGATCTTGTTGAATTAGGAAAACGTAAAGAATGGTTGCCATTGTTAAAATATACAGAACGTATAAGAATTGTTAGAATTAATCGCAGCAAATTGTTTGACTCCTTGCCCTCCAAGTTGGAAGAGATTAACTTGTTCTTCAAAATACTTTGAAAGACATGGTAAAACAACATCGTAGTATAAATAGGAGCACATGATATTCTTGTGGACAAAACTTTCGAACGTTGTAGTTCTGTTTGCATGGCGAAGCAATAAATACGTTTCGGTTGAGATCATGCAGTAACAGCAAGTTATGGCTCGTTGAGTATTACTCATCTTTCAGGGAAACCAGACAACAATGACGTTTGTAATAACCTAAGTGTACGAAGGAGGAGCCAAAATTGCCCAATAACATAATAAGTATTTTGGGGGGAGGAAATGTTTGGGTTACCGCCATGTATAGGGTCAAGCCGCAAGGCGTTAACTGTGAAAGTTATTATGGTCAACCAGTGCTTTTTAGGTGTGATTAGGTATATGGATATGTATATATATATGTCTGACATGCAGTCAATGCCGATTCGAAAACTATAAAAACTAAGCAAACTTTAAACAATGAATTGTAACTGCATTTATAGAACGTGTCTAAAGCCTGTTTTGAGGAACTTAGGTAATGACCCATTTAATGACCTTGTCAGTCTTTGTTATTCAATGCGTGAAACTGATCTGCTTGACAAAACACATGACTCAAGCTGTTTGGCATGTAACAGCGGCGTCTATTTTTATTTGTATAACATTCTTGAACTTTCGACTTCGTTCCTTTACACTGTTTTCGATGACCACAACTGAGCTGTGACGGTTTTTTAGAGGAATCTGTAATCTTCAGTCAGAGTAAATATTAAGAAAGCCCTTCCCTTTAAGTGATTCTACAGTTTAAAAACAATGACAAAAGGAATAGCATATGTAGTGATCCCTGGTTACTTTTTTAGCCGTGTTAAATGGGTATCCCAGCGGCAAATAAGACGTTATATTTTGGCGCGTCTTGGTAATGTATTTATTAAACTGTAGTGAGATGAGTAGTATTCTTTTATATGTTGGGCTTAGAATGCTGTCGTTCAAGCGGAACATTGCAACTGTCGATTTGAATGGACTAATAATCGATTTTATAATTCCATTGCATCGACTGTTTATCGATTGCAACAGTTGATGACATCGACTGTGTATCGAATTTCAGCAGTAGAATACATCGGCTATTTATCGAAGTTTAATTGACATTATTTTCCGCTTTTATTCCCAAGGTCATCATCGAAATTTTCAAAACCGCTTGTCATACGTTTTCGATATTATCAAGAGGAGAATTTGATTTTTAATCAAATGCGTTTATTGTTCCTAACTACGTAAAAATTAAGGTAATGGGAAGTTAAGAATCACTCTCGGCTAGTCTTTATACGCTTTAGTTACTGTCCTTCACCAAACTGCTTATAAGAAAAGCCGAGATTAAAGAAAATGTTACCAACATTGTTTTTCATAATTTATATATAATTTTGTTTCCCCTTTGCATTTTGCCCCTGGTATTTTTTTTTTTGATTATCTAGAAATAAGGTTAAAATTGCGCGAGAATACATAATTGGCTT
Source organism: Oculina patagonica (assembly GCF_052425735.1). Lineage (NCBI taxonomy): Eukaryota > Metazoa > Cnidaria > Anthozoa > Scleractinia > Oculinidae > Oculina > Oculina patagonica. Next base: position 9,815,717 of record NC_135761.1, on the reverse strand, counting down.
AGAAGTTGTTACATACAAAAGAATAAACAAATAAACTTTCAGTGATTTCTTACTTTTTATTTAATCCTCAGTAATTTTGATTGAACGAAAACAATTAAATATATATGTCTGAATTTATCAAAACCAGGTCAAGGAAATTTCACCGTTTTAAGCGCAAATCGCTGTAAACGCGTTTTTTTCTCGCCAGAAACTCGATGATATAAAAACTAAAGGGAATGTCAGTCTTTTTTTCTCTTCTCCTCTCTTTTCTCTACCTTTCATCGCTGTATTTCTTTTTTTTTTCCTTTCTTGTGGCGTTTTAAGCCAATTCGCGCAGTAACGTACTTGTTCAAGAATACTGACGTCACTTTTCTTTGACCCGGTTTTGATAAATTCAGACATATATACAACATTAGTGTATGGTATATACCAAACTAGTGAATGATGTTTGTCACACACTTCAGCTGCAATTTAACCTCGGATTTCCTTGTACATTCATTGGCAACAAAGACCTACCAACAACAAAAATCTACAATCATCGCGCCCTTGCTATTAGTTATTCACTGATTTGAATCTAACCAAAACAACTGTTTATCTCGATATAACTAATTATCACCTCTTATTCTTTATTTTCCTTATTTCTCTGGTAATATAACATTTTTTTGTAAAGTTACTTAACATTTGCAACAGAACAATAAATATTTAAACAGTAACAATGTTCTCATGGTTTTTCAACCAAGTCACACTCTTATAAATAGTCTTTCGGTTTTTATACATGTCTTCAGAACCTGCAAAATAAGTGAAATCAGGTTTAATACTACATAATCATCATCTACGTAGCAACCGGGTTTTGTTTGCTGATTGCTTTTTATTGTTATTCGTTTGCTTGTTTATTTGTTAGTTGGTAAGATGGGAGAAGTCAATTGGGTGGGTGCTTGAATAGGTGTTTAGGTTGGGAAGGTGGGTGGGTTGTTTGGTGGGTTGGTTGGATGGGAGGGTGGGTTTGGTGGGTGGATAGATGGATGGGTTGGTTGGTTGGTTGGTTTGGTTGGTTTGGTTGGTTGGTTGGTCGGTTGGTTGGTTGGTTGGTTGGTTGGTTGGTTGGTTTGGTTGGTTGGTTGGTTGAATGGTTGGTTGGTTTGGTTGGTTGGTTGGTTGGTTGGTTTGGTTGGTTGGTTGGTTGGTTGGTTGGTTGGTTTGGTTGGTTGGTTGGTTGGTTGGTTGGTTGGTTGGTTGGTTGGTTGGTTGGTTTGGTTGGTTGGTTGGTTGGTTGGTTGGTTTGGTTTGGTTTGGTTGGTTGGTTGGTTGGTTTGGTTGGTTGGTTGGTTGGTTGGTTTGGTTGGTTGGTTGGTTGGTTGGTTGGTTTGGTTGGTTGGTTGGTTGGTTGGTTGGTTGGTTGGTTTGGTTGGTTGGTTGGTTGGTTGGTTTGGTTGGTTGGTTGGTTGGTTGGTTGGTTGGTTGGTTGGTTGGTTGGTTGGTTGGTTTGGTTGGTTGGTTTGGTTGGTTGGTTGGTTGGTTGGTTGGTTAGTTTGGTTGGTTTGGTTGGTTGGTTTGGTTGGTTGGTTGGTTGGTTGGTTGGTTGGTTTGGTTGGTTGGTTGGTTGGTTGGTTGGTTTGGTTTGGTTTGGTTGGTTGGTTGGTTTGGTTGGTTGGTTGGTTGGTTGGTTTGGTTGGTTGGTTGGTTGGTTGGTTGGTTTGGTTGGTTGGTTGGTTGGTTGGTTGGTTGGTTGGTTGGTTGGTTGGTTTGGTTGGTTGGTTGGTTGGTTGGTTTGGTTGGTTGGTTGGTTGGTTGGTTGGTTGGTTGGTTGGTTGGTTGGTTTGGTTGCTTGGTTTGGTTGGTTGGTTGGTTGGTTGGTTGGTTGGTTTGGTTGGTTTGGTTGGTTGGTTTGGTTGGTTGGTTGGTTGGTTGGTTGGTTGGTTGGTTTGGTTGGTTGGTTGGTTGGTTGGTTTGGTTGGTTGGTTGGTTGGTTGGTTGGTTTGGTTGGTTGGTTGGTTGGTTTGGTTGGTTGGTTGGTTTGGTTGGTTGGTTGGTTGGTTGGTTGGTTTGGTTGGTTGGTTGGTTGGTTGGTTGGTTGGTTTGGTGGTTAGTTGGTTGGTTGGTTGGTTGGTTGGTTGGTTGGTTTGGTTGGTTGGTTGTTTGGTTGGTTGGTTGGTTGGTTTGGTTGGTTTGGTTGGTTGGTTTGGTTGGTAGGTTGGTTTGTTTGGTTGGTTGGTTGGTTGGTTGGTTTGGTAAACGACTGTCTACAAACCAGTAACCCTACCTTTGTTTGGATACAAAGGAATAGAATGACAAGAGAAATTCTTGTAAGCTTTCTTATTGTTATAAATATTTCTACCAAGCACTTGTGCTTTGTAAGGTTGCTGTTTAGCAATCTTTTGTTTAACGTGTTCAATTTTTTTCAATATGATATGATTGTCGGTCCTCTTCTGGCTTAAGCAATATGAAAAATTTTTGTCAACTTCAAGAAAGTTTGTATCAATAGGCTCTCTGAGTATTCTTTTCTTATACTGATATCAATTTTTCTTATAGATTGCCTCGATCCAAAAGGATTGCAGCTCGAACAAGGAGGAAGAGGTCATGAAAAACAAAAAAAATGTTTTCTCGCACCATCAGGAAAGACGCAAAAAAAGGTGTAGTATGCCACCACGACCTGCGTGTATGTGTTGGAAAGTGGTTTCAGCTGAGATTAAAAGTCTTCTTTTCATCAGTATTTTACAACGGTGACCTCCTCAAGAATACCAACCTGAATGTATTGGGAATAGGAGAAAATTAACCACATGGAAAAAGGGAATAAAGCTTGATGTATTGGTATCTATGAACGTTTTGGTAAATGTTTAAATAAACATTTTTTGGTCACACCGTGGTGCTAGTGGACACGACAGTTATTCTGCATCTTACAGTGTTGATTATACTCACTTCTGATATGGTCGTTATGCCATGAGAATTTTCCCGCGAATGATAGCTGCCTCGTACTGGAAAATAAAGTTAAAACAACTCCAGTGAGTTTTACATGCTTCTATGAAATGTTATAAATACAGAAAAGATTTTGTTCAAAAGAAATTTAACGTATTTGGGATGCGTACCTGGAGCTTTGCCCACATTCTTTGCTCGTACCTGTGGGAAATCAGAATATATTTGTATGACTGTTATGAAGATACAGATCTAACATGGTGGTAAATGACGAAACAGTGACGAACTATTGGGTAAATATCAACAACAGTTTGGTTTCAACAGCTCTGCTGGTTTGCTTAGTCCTTTGCTTTGAGACTCGTGGAAATGTGTAATACAAAGTATTCTTCATCAAAGGTTGAATGATTTTATGGCCAATGTTCCAAGGGTACCAGGTTCTAACTAAATAGCGACCAGGAAGCTCAGTTGGCGAGGTGTGAAGTGTCTTTATCACAGTGCAGTGCTTTTGATAGATGAGGTTTCTGGAAACATGCCTGCACAAAAGCGACGTTTTGGTACTCAGCTGCAGTAGCTAAACGTGCTATCAAATTTTCAAGATAGTTCACTACCTAAGGGAAACAGAGGCTACCAGGTTTTCAGAATGTGATGAGAAGTTGAAAGGTTATTCTTGGACTAAAGAATGGGTGCAACTATAATTTGTTCTTGAAAGACAGCTAAACTATTGGTGTGGATGCCTTTATGTCTTACTTAGTTGTTTTCAAAGAAGAAATAAAACAAGACATACATTCTTCTGTGGTAATCTCCCAACAAGCTTCTTCTTATAAGAGACATCTCTTTCTAAAAGAAAAGAAACTCCATCAAGTAATGTTCTACGAACAGATGCTGTGGAATTGCCACATAGGTGCAAACGACTACTTACAATAATGCAGTACTTACATAAACGCGAAGCATGGCGCAGTTTTGGTTGTCACTGAAAGAAAGAAATACCATGATGTTAGTAGGGTATAGTAGGATGCCATGGAGTTGTTGGGTCTCTGGTAATGGTTTAGGCAAATTAAATTTCTCTTAGATGCGAAGTTAAATTTCATGCACCTCACAGCTTTCTGGCGCACAAGAAAGACCAGGAGTTGGATATTTTCCAGAGAAACAGTGTTGTTGTTATTTACTTAATTAAATTTACTGATAGATGTATAGTTTAGTACGTCAAATCCAACCTGTTACACAAGCACAAACGTTCAAAGTCTAGGGAATTTGGTATTCTTACCCTGTAACATGAGCTCTTATTTTCATGGCTTCAGCCTGCAAGAGAGAAAGTTGTTTCTTGAGGATTGTGAAAAAAAAACGCGATAATCAATTGGCTTCTAATTAATATTTGATTGAGTTGTAGTATGTAACCAATAAGGTTAACTTTTGTATCGGTCAGGACATCAATTTTTGCCATACGGCAGATCAACAAGAACTCTGGCTTGGACAATAACAGCGAAAAAATAACATAACAACCTGTTGACTCGTTGTCATTTTTTTTTTCGCAAAAACAAAAACAAGTTTCAGCTGATAAAGGAATAGTCCTTACCACAATCTCCTTTTGTAGCTGACTGTCCATCTGAGAAAAAAAAACAATAACCTGAAGAGCAAAAATGGATTTTGCTGTGCCGATTTTCGATACAGTTGTTACACACGGATTTTCTACATAAAGAACAACTAGCTCTTATAAATGCTAAAATGTTTTCCTCACGGACTAAGAAACGTGTATCAGATGTGAATGGACTGTAAACTAAAATATAAACGAATCTCGAGAAGAAAATTACAAAACACTCACCTCAAAATGGCCGAAATCCTTTGGTATATCATATACGCATGCTCTGTAGGTACCCAATGACGTCAAATTAAATCAATAACAATTCGCTTCATCAATTAATTCTCGTTTCTGAGCGTCGTTAACGAGAAGTTCGTTGACCATCAGGAATTTACCCAAGCCATTGACGACTTTACGATTCATCTCCATCTTTAACCGTGTCATGTTTGATTCTCTGGAGTTCCAACTATCTTGGACTATGCTCAGGTGGTTGTGATGTGAAGCTTTTAGTAAGTCGATGAATCCTTGTTTCACTCTACCGTCGATTAACGTAATTTGGAACTTTAACCAAATAAACCATTGGGCTTCAGTGTGACGCCAATACTTTGTAATCATTCTGTCCTTTTCTGACCAGGCTCAATCAAAAACTGCGTTCACTTTGATTTGCTCCTTGTAGTCAAATGACGAGTTTGTCACGTCTTGAGTCTTTAACAAACAACTGAACAATGAACGCAACGGGAAATTGCTACCCTTGTTTAAGCAGGAATCCGAGATTGACGTGTCATGCACCGATTCAGCCAAATCCTGGTGATAAGGTCAATGATCTGGGATGACAAAAATACTACTGTCGGCATTTCTATCTCTCTTAAGGTCTGTCAAAAATATGTTTTGTTCACAAATGTTTTCAACAAGGTAAATTACAGTTATTTCATTCTGTTTATGATCGAGCAAACGCTTGTACGTTATAGTATGCCTCGATTTATACTTTTGAAACGTAAAGCGATAGTGCGGAACTTGTGTTATTTTGTTGACGCTAAGTCATGGTAATGCAAAATCGTTTCTAGTAAAATTTATAATCGGAACGGATGTGGATGCCACATCAATCATATTTCGTGCATGACGGTAAAGACGCCGTCGTCTCGTGATCAAAGGGTGGTTTATTTTTGCAACCTGGTGGGAAACAGAACTTTCGACGCTTATAAAAACGACCTCTGACCAGCTTATTTTATTGTGACTGAGTCATACTCTTGTCAACTGTGTAGAAATATGTTAGTACAAGTTGTCAACATCTTAACGACTGCATCAGTTGGAATAAAGTTGACGTTCTTGTTTGTCTTCCTTTTATTCTACTCTAAAATACATTTAAAAGTAAGCAGTGCAGTTCCCACTGTCCCAACTTTGTTTTTCAGGGATATTTCAAGTTTGTTTGGGTGAGGAACACGTATATCCGTTTTGAGTCGAACCCGTCCTCGAGAATTTGCAGAGCCAGTGGGTTTTGCTTCTTGGTCAGTGAAATAACCATGACGTAAGTGTTAACGAGGCGCATGATCTGGTTGGTAGTTTTCACTATTACCCAACGGGCGCAAGCTGACGTCACTGATTTGTTTCCGCGCGCTTTTTGCTTTACTGGTCGCTTAGTGTGTGTGCTCGACATATCGTAATAGCAGTTAAGACATACTTAAACTGTCTTTGATACTCAAAACTTCATTTTTAAGTCACCTGCATTTAACTGCCTCCTTCAGGGTCAAAAGATTTCGCAAATTCCTGCAACTCAATTCTCTATGAAAGCAGGTCTATTTTACTTTACAGGTAGGCACTGGCCATAAAAAATAAGTGCAATGAAAAAACGATTAATAACGGCCGAAGAAAAAATATGCTCCACGGTTGTCTGCGTACATGACTTAATCCATGATGGTTTGTCAAGTATATCCAGCATTACATGGGAAATTTGGCGTAGAAACTCTGTAAGTACAGTAATCTAAAGCCTCTTCAAATGTTTCGAAGGAGAGAAATTTGACATGATGATCAGAAGGTCATATAATACATAGAAACATTCAAAGGGTTTTATCTTGCTTCTTTGTGGCCGGCCAGGGAGAATGTTGATCTTCCGCAGAATTTTGATAAAGACATTTTTTCTTCAATTGTCAATGTAGCCTGAAATGGCCATCATGACACTTAAAATGTGTGAAAAACCACTAGTGTTGAAACGCTAATAAATTATCTATTTTATACTTTTTTTAAAAACTAACACAGTTAAAAGAAACAACTGCATCATCCTCCAATTTCTTGAAAGATGCCTGGAAGCGACCGCTAAATTTTTAAAAAGATAAAGTCTCATTCGGGCCATACTGAACCTTACTAACCCACCTTGCTGGAGCTTAGCCCGGTTTGTAGAATGGATGAATAGGAGGAGTACTCTCAGTCCCTGTGGATGGGATGCTGATCCATCGCAGGTAGGGAAATGGGGCTCCATTCCAATCAGCTGTGGAATACAAATAAATGATTTAAATCTTTTAGTCATGTCACATAAAGGAATAATGTGTCCAGAAAAGCCCAAACTCGTGAACTTAAATCATACGGTATCGGCAAAAGATTGTTTTAACAGCACATTCCTAGATTGGCAAAAAGCTTGTATGGGATAGAATATCAAGACCAACAGCAGTGCCATCGAAAAAAACATTCATAAACCACCCTCTTTAAAATACATTTCTTATTTCTGATGCATTCTATGCCTCGGCACCGTTTAGTCCGTAATTAACCAGGTCGAAAAAGAAAAATTCTAAATGCGACTTGGAAATGTTTGAATGCCCTAGATTCACTTTCTAAGAAATGTCCAAAGCAAGATGCCAAATCCAAGATGAGCAAATTCTAAGAAAAAAGACTCAAGCTGAGAGGTCACAGCTTTAATTCAAAAGATGCTTCAAAATAACCTTTTGTTTCTCTTCCGAAGTTTCTCTTTCGTGCCAATAAAAAGAGAAGCTAAAAGTGAGAAAAGGCAAGACTTGTTAGACTTAAAGTTACAATGAGAGGTAAAAATACATCTGGTAGAAAAATAAATTATGGAAACTTAACATAATCATAGAGTCTTCAAATCTGAAGAAAGTAAAATGTATTGTACTTTATCACCACAATGATGTCTTATAAGAGAATACGTTTAGCCTGGATACACGAATTAAGACATACGTTTCTGTTTTACTCTAATGGAGAGATCGGACGTCAGAATGCTTGCAAAATATTCTAAGGAAAGCCTGTTATTTAAGTAAAAATTATTACAAGAATAGGCTTATAAGTAATATACCTGACCAAAATGTGCCATCGAGAACCATTTGTGACATAGCTTTTTCTTCGTGCTTGTTATTCGAGAGATGTTGATGCTACATTGCTGTTTCACTAGCAAACCAACCCGTTAATCGCGCGTAAGCAGGCTGACCGTTTTGAAATGTTCAATTTCTTAGAAACGTCAAAAGCAAGAGGCTGCCGAGAATCGCAAATTCCAAGAAAAAATATTTAAGCTAAAGAACAAACAGTTTTAATAATTTAAAAGAATCGCTTGAAAACCTTGGGCGGATTTACCTTTTCATTGATCTATAAAAATTCTGAAAATGAAAGAAATATTTTGGGCGAATAAAAAATGGGCAGAAAAACGTAATGCCACTCCGGGGTGATGCCGACGAATCCGTAATCAGGCAGAACAAGCCATTTATTGTAAATAATTAAGCAACCTAAGTGTTAGAAACCGCAAACTAAGATGCTGAATCCAAGATGAGCAAATTCTCGGAAAAAGTACTCAAGTTGAGGACAGCTGGAAAAATTAAACCTTCGCCGAAATTCTAACTATTTTCTACTTTTAAAATATGCGCATAAAACAAAAGAGTTTTTGGTTTTCGAATAATCTAAAGTTGAGTAAAAAATGAAAAAGGAGGCGTCCAAGTTACAACGGAATTTAAACCTGCTAAAATGGACATAGAGAAAAACTAGTTGTTTTAATCTACAGCGAACATCATTGTGGACAAGGTGGAAATTGTTACTAAAATAAGTTGACAGTTTAATATCTGACCAACAGTGTCAACGATAATTACTTTTTTTTCCTTAGCAATCAGGCTGAAAAAGCTAGTCAATACGGATAAACACAAGCCTTCTTAAAGTTTTAAAATGTTCTGGGTGAATCCATACTCATAGCAAGTCTTTTATATTGAGTAAGATGCTGAATCTGAAATGAGAAAATTCCAAGAAAAAGAATTTAACCTAAGAAAAACCAAGTTTTAATAATTTAAAAGATGCTTGAGATTCGATTCTTGGTCAGAATTCTAATTACCTTTTCTCTCTAAAATTTATGAAATGAAAAATTTTGCAGAATAAAACATTTCATGCCGCTATGTCGAAAATCAGTAATTTGGCAGAACTAGCCGTTAACCTGTTTTGTAGATAACCAAAGTAAAAGATAAAAATGACTGAGTGTGGACTGTTTGAAACAAATTATAATAAATGTCAAAAAGGACGCCGAATCTGATATGAGCTGTTGAAATTCCTAGAAAAAGGACTCAAGCAGGAAAAATTGTGAGTTTCCATTTTGAAGGAAATTAAAAGTATTGATAACATTAGAAATGAGGCTTTCAAGTTATAAGGTAAAAATAAAAACATCTACTTGTTCGATAATGGTGAAAACTATTCATATGCAGTAACATGAAGTTGTTTCGGCTCAAAATCGTGGTACTGATTGAAAAAAGATATTATGCAAGAAAACAGATTTTTGCTCTATTTAACAAGTCATTAAAACGCCCACAAATTTTCGACGTTAACAAATAAAAAATATATTATAGTCCAAACAAACTACATGACTGTATCAATCACGGAAAAAAAGGCTGAAAGTTTGTGGATCCAATAAATTTTTTTTTTATAGAATCTGAGATGAGCAAATTCCAAGAAAAAGGACTTTAAAAACTAAGGGACGCACTGCTTTTAGATGCTTTAGAACCTTGGACGGAATTCACATTACCTGCTCCTAAACTATCTGCGAATGAAGGGAATATTTTGAACGAGTAATAAATCAAACTCGGAAAATGAATTATGAAAATAAAGGGCAGACATGTCGAGGTCCGGTATATATCGATTGGTCATCGTGTCGAGTATTACTGTCGGGTAAATAAATGCAATGTTCTCTTTCTTCCTTTTTTCATTAACGCACAAATATATATTTTATAGTTTACAAAAAAAAAAATCATGTTAACATCATTTAGCAATACTAGTAACAGTTCTCACTATAGCTGCCCCGCTTTTATCTAATCTTATTCTCCACTAGTAATCAAAGATTTGTGGAGCGCGTAATTCAGTTGAAACACCATAAGTTATTAGTAGCCCCAAGTCCATGGACTACCCCAATTAACTACCCTTAAATGGCAAATCCCATTTACCTGATGTAATACAAGGGTAGTAGACTATTGTTGGGGTATTAGTTGCATGACACCGCCATTTTTCCAACTGGCAAATCAAAAGTCATAAAATTTTTATTTGCATTTAAAATTTCTATTTGCAAAATACTGTCACTGTTAATGACCGAGATAAACGGCCACGGGGAAGAAAGAGTTGCATAAAGTTCTCCAAGCCGAAAGCAGGTGCCCTTGTAGTCCCAGGCGTGGAATGTGTAAACAAACTCAGGGAATGTTCGTTCTGAGTAGTCATTGGCCTAGATCTTAAAACCTCGTTTTCATGTTACGATGACGTCACAGGCTACGCATAATAGGGCAGACCGGAAAAAGTGTTCAAAAGTATTTATTTTTCAAAAAACTTAAATTGATTACACTGCCGGACGTTTGCTTAGGTTCCTGGTGACCGGCGCCTGACTTACAAAAATATCAACAGAGCGTGTGCGTGCCTTGAGTGAGGGATCACGAGGGTGCAAAGTGTGTTTTGGATACACGTTTGTTTTGTTTTTGTTTTTACAAGTCGCACAAGACTTCTAGCATCTCTTCGTCTTCGGGATCTCAATGATAGTAGCCGTACAAGTATTTGTACAAGTAGTTCGGGAAACCAAAAATAGTTGACCAATAACTTAATTTATCTCACTTAAATGTAAAAAGATGAAAACCATCAGGAAAGGAAATAACACTTGTGAAAAGGAAAAAAACAAGAATCCTGGGGTACATGTGGCATTGACATGAAACCCATTACATTTTAGGGGCGCAGAAGCGATTGCTTTCTGCTTCATGATCACCAAGCAAATTGTTAAAAGAAAAAGATTGGAGCTAACATTCATTATCCCTTCTGCATCTCCGTTGAAGTCCATGGTGTATAGATGTATTTGTAGTGCAAAAAAGTTGCTTGCTGGTGGGACCGTGTACACGCGCAAATAAATTGTACTGTAAACAGGATAGTGGGTATTTTATAAATTTTGGTGTATGGCGTTGCGCAGTTTACAACGAGCCTATTTGAAGTAAATAACTAAAATATTGGATTATCGTTTCCTTCACAGTTAATAGGCTTTGTCTTTAGGGGAGCCAAAAAGGGCAAGCAAAGGAAGGAGCTTTGAAGAAGAGAGAGAATCGCCAGCTTTGGAGCCCGCACATGCTTACGATGTTGCGGAAGAGAAGCAACAGAGGATTTTGATTGGCCAGAGGCCCCTTCAAATGATTGTAATAAAAGCGAGTTCCTGAATACAATCTGGGGTTAGTAGAAAAATTACAAGAATGAGAGGGGAGAGATTCGTCTAGTGCTCGAACTTATCGGCGCTTAGCGCCACTTATTTCACGCGTCGGAGATGGAAACGTCCAGAGGAAAATCAAGAACAAGAATTTGACTGTTTTTCAGTCAAATTGAATGAAGACAAAACGGTGAATAGAATTTGGTTCGCCCACACGTTTCTGTTCCTTGCATCCTAGCCGCGTGCCCCCACCCGCTTTTATTATACATAATTAATCAAGCGATTGGTTGAAGTGTCGGCACTGAAAGGAGATAGTAACTCGGGAAGGTTGCAATTCACCAACATTAGTCATAGCAATCGCAATTTTTTCTCGGACAATTCCGTCCATGGGGGGAAGACGCAATGAGGTAAACCCTATGTGAAGCACCGACCCGTGAAACCAGGCCAGACTACAACACCAGGAACTCCGTGCTCTACTCTTTGCAATAAGTGTGTGGGTTCTTTAATGTCCCTGCTGACCGTAAAACACTGAAGATGTAGGAGATGGTCCCTACAGTTTATCGTCCTTATCCGAAAAGATTAGAACATCTAACCATTTGCAGATGTCATTGCAAAGGCAGTACGTTCTCCTCAGTTATTTTAAGACACTGAGTGTTGATCCGGTCTGGAAGACGAACCCGAGACCTCTCGCCCAACAGCCCGGCGCTCTTCCAACTGAGCTAACCAGTCGGCGGATAAACATCGGCCATTTTATTTAAAATTGAAACTTCAAAAAGGCGATCATTGACACAACAAACATAAGAGATTGTGACAGATAAAAGTTAACGTTTAACAAGCTTCTCGCACTTTGCCATCAATACAAAAAATACAAGAATCAAAGATCAAAATTTATTTACAATTTTTCAAACTAGAAACCACTAAAATAAACAACCGGTAAACATAACAACCAGTGGTTGCCAGGCATAACATGATTAACTGATTACAAAGCCGGTTGTATTAACTACACCAGCTACAACTGAAACAAAACTGAACATCACTGACTACAATGCACTGTTCCATGATCAAGCAATAAGTTAACGGCTAGATTTCTTTTACATTTCCATTCCACACCCAGAAATCCAAACAACTGTTTTTTGCTACGTTTTCGAAAAATGTAGAAATTAGACTGACCTATCGGCAATAAAAGCGAAACTTACTTTTTTTACATCTGTTAGAACTTAAGCGGTTTCCTTTTTCCCTCTTGGGATAGGGTAGATTTCAAACAAAAATGAATTGTTTGTCTCATTCAAATGCACCTTCAGGGTCTCACTTAATCAATGTTTTTCGTTATTTGTATCGCATGAGTGTCCAAAACATGACAAAATTCAAACTGGTATCAATGTATTGAGCTAAGCATCAGCTACGCGGTTTCACCTCTCTTTTGCAATGCTTTCGTCATTTCCATGGCATCGTTAAAAAGTCTATCGTTCAAAAAAGCATCTAGCAGGAGACGATAAGTTTTGTAGAGTTTCACACATTCGTGAGCAATGCTCTGCTGAATTTCTTTTACTTGTTCCATTACAGTTGTTTCAGGGACGATTTGACATGAGTCCCTTCCCATAGTATTTTCATCAAAAAACGAAAGCGATAACTTTATAAATTCTTCATCGAGGTGAGAACAGTTTGTGATATCCTCTCTTACAAAAAGAGCAAACGTTTCTCTATTCTTACTATGCTCGCTGCGCTTCCCGTTTTTGGCAAACCAAAGCTTGCAGTAACATCTTGCTAAAACTGACTCATGAACGCGCAGCCGGAGAGGCGAGAGATTGGCAAAAATAAGATTCACTACATTTCTTGCCTGGATTAAAAATTCCTTTGGAATACCTCTCAGCTTTTGTAGAAAAAGAGAAAACATGACCAATGAATTGAAATGCCTGACATCAGCGACCTCGCCGTCCTCTTTTAAAGTCTGAACAAAGTGTTCAATTAATTTAGACTGGCTTCGTTCTATTATGTTAGCAGCAAGGTCCTGCAAAATATACCACAAGTGAGAATTATTTAGTACATTATTAACCTCTAAATTTTTAACACCATTTTCCAGCTTTCGGAAAGCACCTTGAAATTTTGAACACAATGAGGTCACATCAAAACTTTTCAAAGAGGTTTGGGAAAATAAAAATTCAGTTGAAAACTGATCCACAGAGTCAAAGACGGAAAATAAATCATCTATGATTGAAGTAACTTCTTGAGTTTTCATTGCATTTTCGTTTTTGTTTCTGTGTTCGTCTGCAATAATCTTTTTAAACAGCTGACAAAGAGAGTATAACAACTTGTCTATTTTCTCGTCTGTAATCAGCTTGCTACAAACTTTCAAGTCGTAAAAGTCGCTAGTAAACTCTTCTGTTTGAAACATCGTTATTTGAAGCCTTGTCAGAAGAGCAACAGTTTTCTGAAAAACGTTTTCTTTCAAGTCAAGCACTGATTTGGCTGCTTCATGCAGTTTCACTGGGTCGCTAGACATCAGAAGATTACTTTCTGGCATAAAGTAATGGGGCAGGTGACGTTTCTTCAAACACTCTACAAGGCGATCCATTAATGACAGTAGACACTCGGCAGAGTTGTCCTCTCTCCAGAAATCATTTTCTCTGTTTTCACATTCCCAGAAAAAAATATTTTTTAGATGATACGTAGAGATCACATCACAATCACTCAGGTAGGCTTCCTTTATTATCTTGAGCAGAACCATAATGTGTCGCTGCAATGGAGACAGGCTTTGGCCAAGTTTATTTTCGGCCAACGAAAAGGATATTCGCCACTCACTTTCGTCCATAGTTTTTTCGTCCATTTCTTGGCTTTGCTTGTAGGTTACTGTCGCTGGGTATGCGATGTAGTCTTCTCTCTCTCTTGGTTCACAGGTACGTTTGCCCCTGCCGACAGGAGCCAAATGGCAGCCAGAATAAAAAATGTCCTGAACAAGTACATGCGAAGGCCAACCACTCTTACGCGGACGGATCAGCCAATCCATGGCAGATTCAGGCCATTCATCTGGGTATTGAAACACAACCGTTTTATCTAATGGCGCAAAACTTTTGTCTCCAAAGAAAATTTTACGTGCGGGACCATGAATTCTGTCGTGAATAAAATCTAGTTCCCCAAACAATGTACTAACACATGAGCCAAGAAGTTCTTGCATAGCTCCAGCAGTCAGAAGAAATGGCTGATTAAGATAAACAGAGTCACTAAAAGTTGCATTCAGTTTCTTCCATTGCTCAGTAAGCCGTAAGAAGACGTACCTGGGGTCATTTCCACTTTGAATAACATCAAAAATTGGTATTTTTTCGTCGCCAATTACTACAAAGGTTTCTTTGACTGGCATTACATCCAGATCAGAGCTTAAAATTTCCATCCAATTCTCTTCCGAAAAATTGCTACCGCTTTTGTATAGAAAGCTGCGAGGGATGCATAGCCCCTCAGCACGGCTTCCAGTGACGTGCTCACGTGACCAAAGATGGTCTGGATCAGACTGCTTTGCTTCATTTATTCCTTGGAACCAGAACATTTCACCAATCAGATATTCCACTGGCAGCAGAAGGTTGAATAATGTAGAGAATGTATGTGGTTGTAGACAAACTTCAGAATTGTCATTAAAGTCTGGTGGAGATAGCTATGGGAGAATAAAAATAGCAGGGAAAGTCAATACTGTACTTGTACTGTCGATTACATAACGTATCCGTATCATAGGTTCAAAATCATACATTTTAAATTATTGCTCAATTCCGATGGAGCTTTATTAATTTCATGCAACACGACTGCCTAAAAACATGGCGAATGCAAAGTTACACGCAAGGGCGGGTCAAGAATTTTTAATTGAAGACGAGGATGACTACTAAGAATTTTATATTTTTATTTTATTTTATTTTTGCTACAAACAAGGATGATTTTACAGTTGCCTAGTGTGCTTGTATGTATTTTCTTGTTCGATGTATTTATATTTGCAGTCATAGACAGCTACGATTTATTTCTGAAGTAATTCTGCTTAAAAACTGCCGAAGTGAGTAAGTTTACCATGCATTTTAGCCCCCGCTCTCTTTTCAGCTTGCTCGTTTCTAATGAGGTTGTCATCTGAATTTTAATGCGAGGTGAGCAAATTGTATGTGATGTTGGAAGTTTGTAATGAATTTGGATGTGTGTAGTACGCTGCTGCCCACTAATTAGAAACCTTTTTCACTGCTTCGTCGACTGATGTGCCAAACATGACTGCATATTCATATAATGTAAAAATGTCTATCTTAAAATGTGTCATGACATACTGATTTTCAACGCGAAGAGCCATTTTGTACACGGGAAACAGTGACAATTTCTAAATGTTAGCTTTGATGGAGCTGAGAGGCTAAGGCTACGTTTACACGGGACCGGACCGGATCGCCTACTGTTTACATGGAACCGTTTGGAACCCAACCAGGTGTTTACATGGTACCGATCTGGAACCGGTCCGGTCCGGTCCATAACTGGACCTGCAACGGTCCCGTGTAAACAAAAGGCCTATCCGGACCGGATCCGTTTGGAACCGTTCCCGTGTAAACATAGCCTTAATTATTCAAAGGTTCAAGGAATTTTTCAAGAACACTTGTTTGGTACCGCACAGCCGTATACAAATATCGTTGACCACAAGTCGAAGTCATTCAGAGAGAAAATAAAACATGCTGGCTAAAAATCATCAAAATTGACACGAAAAGGATGCTTAAACAATGTTTTGACGTTTCTCAACCCCAGGAAGTAAGTGTTGTCTCGAGTGGTTATGTTTACATAAAATTTATCCCATTCCCATTTGTAACATGTTTTCCCATTCCCAGTGACCAAATCCCAGTCCCAGTCACCTAATCCCATTTTCCCAGGTAAAAAATAGGCCAATCCTAGTTCTCATTTTACCCCTTCAGGACCCTCATATAAAGTAGTTGGAATTACATAAGGGTTCGATGTAAGAGAAAATCCTCTATTTGGGAAAAATGCTGCTGTCTATAGGTATCTCCCTCGCAAACCTCCTTTAACGATTTGATAAATAGATAATCAACTCAGTGCGGTGACATATTCCGGTCCATCCATTTATAGCTATAAAGCCAAACTTCCAAACTGCACTTTGCAGTATGCCCTCATCTTCCATGAAATATTATTTATCAGTGTATCTTGTTCAAGTTAGGTTTGAGATGCATGAGAACATTGTGTTCAAGTAGCTTTTTTTAACAACTCGGTAGGCTTTTACCAATTTCACGGTTTGTTGTTTGGCCACTTAATTAACAGATAACAAGGTAAAAAAAGTATTGCCGCGCTCTTCTCCCCAGATTATTGAAGTTATGATAAAACAAGTTTAATTGAGGAGGGCGCAAAATCAAGCCAAAACCGTATCACTATCACTATTAAAGCTGTAATGATGTGCAATGTGTAGTGTATTTGTGTAACCTCAGATGCATATTAGCCATAAAAAACCAACTACTGTACACCAGACGTGCGTCGAATATGAAAACGACAACAACTTACCTTTAGGCATCGATCGAGTTTTGCCTTCAGATCCACGATAGAGACCAAGATTTCCTTGAATACCTCCAGTCGCTCACAGTCAGAACACACCTCCTTTGGCAAAACAAAAAACTTCTCTTCTGAATCTGGAGAGAAAAATAAATAAGCCCAGGTTGAGTACAAGAAGAAGCTTTTCGTAATGAACAACTTTTGAAGTGTTTAAATTATTCAAAAGTCAGTACAGTAAAGTACAGCACAGCTTTTGAGTACAAATTAACTTGACGATAGACAGTCGTGCTACCAAACACTTGAGATACCTTGTTATTGACAGCTCGTACGGTAAGTACCGTGCACTTTCCGATCTTCGCTGTGCAATCAGAAATTACGACAGCATTCCTAAATTGTTCGCGCTAGCTTGGCAACAAAAGGAATGTTATGCTTGGCAATCAATCATTAGTTTGTCTGTTTGTGTTATTTTTTAGAACTAATAAAAGGGACTATATCACGAATTTTAACAGATTTTTTAACAGCCAAAATTTATATTTGTGTCGTAGGAAACTTAAAAATAATGGTCCATTTTTATTAACAATTATAGCACTAGAACTGTTTAAAAGCGCGTTTGGCTGCGGATGGCTCTGATGAAAATGGACTGCAATTTGAAAACGTTAGCCAACGTTTTCAAGTTGTTTTCGCGCGCCTTCAAAAAATTGATATTTTTTAGCCGAAGTCTGATTTCTATCCTCAAATAAAGATTATATCTTTAGTTACATGTTCAAAGATAATGTTTTTCATGGGCAAAGTTGCCTACCACTTATATCAGAACAGTTTAGACCAAAAATCTGCGAAATCCCCGTGACATAGTCCCTTTTTAACTCCAGCCTAGTCCGTAGGCGTTCTCAGCTAGGTGAAATCTGGACCTACTGTGAGCCGTGATGTCACCGAGTGAGTCTCAAACAACGAAGACAACAACAGCAATACTTTATTTACCCTTTTTACAACTATTTATTTTAAAACAAAGCAACTTAAAAAGAAAAAACAAGGGTACTAACCATTGGGTTATTTTAGGCTGAAATAACCCAATCATGCAGGGTTAGAAATTGGTGGTAAATCAAGACAATATCTAGTTGTGGAGTTTATAATCTGCCACTTGACATGGAACAATATTTAAACATTTCGTAATTGTACCTTCATCTGGAAAACCTTTGTATTTAAAACCACAGGCGAGAAGAAATTCAGTTGCTCCTTTGACGGGCGCCACACGCTCCTAAAAGAACAAACAAGAAAAAGTCAGCAAAAACAAACTGACATAGAATGCAGTTGATACACCACAATTCGCGCATGACAAATTAAGGTCTTTCCCAAACAGAGACTGGTAATCGAGCCTAAAAGGTTTTATTTAGAGGTGATTCATCACATAACAAGTTCAAATGAGGCAGCCCACAATACATCAAGGCTAAATTCCCGTAATGAACTGCGCAATTAATGGGTTTATTAAAGATCTTTGATCAATGGGCTAGACCTTAAGTCGTGCTAGTCTAGTGCTTGATAATAATTAATGAAAAGAAAACTTACAGTTGTCGCTGTTGTTGGTATTGTTGTAGTTGCTGCTGTTGTTCTTTTTTCACTTTGCTGTGTAAACAATGGCTTCTCCTGTGCACTAACGCTCGAGATAACTTTCAACTCGGAAGCACGTACAGTATTTCTAAGACTTATTTTTTTCTTTTACTTTTTTATTCAATATTTTATTTCAAGAGTTTTACGTGCTTTACCTGGGCTTATCTGATTTTGTTTAGTAAACACACCTTCCCCACCCCCACCAACACCCCGCCCCCCCCCCCCCCCCACAACGGATCACTGACCTAGACATGGAAAATGCAAATGAATAGGTTGTTAAGTGAGAGGAATAAAGCGGCGTGTTAGAAATTTTTTCCCATATTTTCTCTTTACTTGATGGTTTGAGAGGGGCTGCTGTAAATCGATAATAATCTCGACATCTTACCTGAAAGATTTTATTGCTTTGTTTTATTTTTTGATACTTTTCCTCTTCAGGATCCTTGCGGATGTTGTCAAGGTATCTAGGAAGACGGAGCAATCGAATATTTTAATTTTCCAAAATATGTTAATTTATAGGAAGCGCGATAGCCCGCTGGACTCTTGATCTAGAGGTCCGGATTCGAACTCAGAAGGGGGTCTTTCCGTTGCGTTGTTCGGCAAGACACTTGACACTCACAGTGCCTCCCTCTACCCCAGGTGTATAAATGGGTACCGGCAAATTTAATGCTGGGGCATAGTTAGTAAAGGGGTCCCCTCTACAACTATGAGTGGGGGTAACTTTGTGATGGACAAGCAAGGAATACTCCTAGTCGCTGAAGGCTGTGAAAACTGAAGGAAAATGATCTTAGAATTTTTTTTTTCAGAGATGAGAGAACTGTTGTGAGACGGCTACCTAATGCGCCCGTTAGAAGTTAGTTTCTTGCAGAACTGGATATGTTGAATATATTATCAGTGCTTACCTACAAAGTGTGTCGACACATGCCTTCACCTTGTCCTTATCTTCGTTCAAGTACATCAATGAACAACAGGAAATCAAGGAGTCTCCATTACAACGCTGGTAAAAAGAATTCGTGTTAATTTGTATCTTCAAAATTAATAAAAGAAAGTATTCATTTCAACAAAACAAACTGTGCTTCATACTACTCCACCCTTGATGGATTACTCTATTTAGAAGGGAAAAGGGGGCTGCTGATGTCTGGAAATTGTTCATGTTGTATCGCATGCTCACCAATTTTGACGTTCCATGGCGACCTGGTTTGATAGCTATTTTTTAAAATTGTATAATTTCTATGCTTTATAATTGTGTTTGTATTTCTAAAACCATTGTTTATTAGTTCAGGTTATTTAAAGGACCCTTGTCAGCCACGCCTTTGTTTTTGTTTACATACGGGAATTTCGGTATTATATTTTTGCGCAGAGCGTGTCTAAACAAAATAGATCACTGTGCAACTGCTAAATTTAATTAAACAGACTTCCAGTAACACAGCTTACAGCAATGCAATAAGCTTTTGCTTCGCTGTGCAGTTTTCATAATTTCGATGGCATCGAAAATGGCAGAGGCTGACTAGGCCCTTTAACGCTAACTTGAGGAACTTGATGTGAACTTAAAAGTCCAAGGTGGCAGATTGATCTTGTAACAGGATCATTTCTCTTTGAACTTTTTCTAGTGGTCTATATCCTTCTATGATGAAACTTATTATTCATAAGGAACTTTCATTCATTCCACTTACTTGGTTTTGCTTGGCTATAAATGAACTAAATAAATCTAGAGAAATTTTAAGTGGCCGATATTTAAGTACATATGGTGTCTTATGATGCCATTGTTGTATGCTGCTAACGACAACCAAAATGTTAGCAGACATCCCAATGTTATCAGACACGTTCCTTTTAAAGTTTTGTGGCTACAGATTCATATGTAATTGAAATATTGATAAGATGATTTCAGCCTACAAAATCCAAAATGCGTCGTAATGACTACATTGCGTTTAAAAATCATTACAAAAGTTATATAAGAATAGGGCTTTAATTAACTTTATTGAACTAGCATCATAGGGAGCAAAAGAGCACACTAGTGACAAAAAGTTTTAAATGTTATGGGTTTATTCTTTTACGAGACAAAAATTTACTTCTGTGAATTTGTCTCGTTAACTTACTCTGTCGGTTTACGTGTGGCGGCGTTTGTCACGAAATACTTACTGAAATCTTTTCCTTGAGAGCAAAGTAGTGATTTCCAGTGTGACCGAAATAAAGCACATGGGGCGGAGTCCCACGTTGCTGAGCAGGGACAATAACTTTAACATACGAATCGGGTGTATCCTGTCAATAGAAAAGTTTCGATATAGTGGGTTATAAAATATCTGAGATTCTTGCGCGAAAATTTCGAATGAAAAAAGGCAGGTCATGTCATAAAACAATTATGATCACACAAGCGTCATGCAAGCTCACTCAAAAGGGTTCAGTCACACACAGCGATATTAGTGTTTGTTTACAAGACAAGTAGTTACGATCAAGAAGACTTGGACCAACGCAACAATATAAGCTACTGGGGAGAGGTAAATGCTTAAGGCTCCTCAAATGTTTGAGTGGTTAAGAGGACTTCCTTTCCATTTTGTGTCAGCGAGTCAAGAAATGTGGAAATGGCATGGCTATTGGTAGTGGCAATAGTAGTGGGTAGTGGTGACAGTTTTCCTAAGTATCTTAAAGACATGCTTACTTTGCGTCAGTCTGAATACTCTTTAAGAGGAACTAATATTTTATCACTATGTAAACCTGTTGTTACAACTACTTATGGCCTCAACTCTTTTCATTATTTGGCATCTAAGACCTGGAACTCCTTACCTAATAATGTAAGATCTGAGCCTACTTTAACTGGTTTTAGAAGACTCCTAAAAGTAATCTCCTTTCAGGCATAATGGTATATCTTAACATTTTTTTCATGTAAATAGATGTAAATAGATTTTGAATGTAAATTTCAATTGTATACAATTTATGTTCTCTAAGATATTAGCCTTTTTAGGCTACTCTAAAATTCAAGTTTAAATAAAGTTCATGTTATGTTATGTTATGTTATCGAAGTTGGTAATAGATAGTAGGTTGTAAGAGTGGGTAGTGGCAGTGGTAATGGTTAGTGGCATTGTGAAGTGGTAGTGGTAGTGGATAGTGCCAGTGGTATTGGGAAGGATGCAGTGGGTAGTGGAAGTGGCAGAGGTAGTGTTTAGTAGAAGTGGGCAGTGGCAGTGGATAGCTGCAGTGGTAGCGATTTAGTGGAAGTGTGTAGTGGCAGTGGCAGTGGTAATGGTAGTGAGTAGTGTGTAGTGGCAGTGGCAGTGGTAATGGTAGTGAGTAGTGGGTAGTGGGCAGTGGCAGTGGGTAGTTGGAGTGGTAATAATAAGTGGAAGTGTGTAGTGGAAGTAGCAGTGACAGTGGCAGTGATTAGTGGTAGTGGGAAGTGGGTAGTGGGTAGTGGCAGTGCCAGTGCCAGTGCCAGCGGTAGTGGCAGTGGCAGTGAGAAGTGGGTAGTGGAGTGGCAGTGGCAATAGCAGTGGCAATGAAGGTGGAAGTAGTTGTGGGTAGTGGCAGTGGTAGTGGCAGTGACAGTGGCAGTGGCAGTGGCTATTGCAGTGGCAGTGGCGGTGAGAGTGGCAGTGATTAGTGGCAGTGGCAGTGGCAGTGGCAGTGGCAGTGGCAGTGACAGTGGCAGTGGCAGTGACAGTGGCAGTGGCAGTGGCAGTGGCAGTGGCAGTGGCAGTGGCAGTGGCAGTGGCAGTGGCAGTGGCAGTGGCAGTGGCAGTGGCAGTGGCAGTGGCATTGGCAGTGGCAGTGGCGGTGGCGGTGGCGGTGGCGGTGGCGGTGGCGGTGGCGGTGGCGGTGGCGGTGGCAGTGGCAGTGGCAGTGGCAGTGGCAGTGGCAGTGGCAGTGGCAGTGGCAGTGGCAGTGGCAGTGGCAGTGGCAGTGGCAGTGGCAGTGGCGGTGGCGGTGGCGGTGGCGGTGGCGGTGGCGGTGGCGGTGGCAGTGGCAGTGGCAGTGGCAGTGGCAGTGGCAGTGGCAGTGACAGTGGCAGTGGCAGTGGCAGTGACAGTGGCAGTGGCAGTGGCAGTGGCAGTGGCAGTGGCAGTGGCAGTGGCGGTGGCGGTGGCAGTGGCAGTGGCAGTGACAGTGGCAGTGGCAGTGGTAGAGGGTAGTGGCAGTGGCAGTGACAGTGACAGTGGCAGTGGCAGTGGCAGTGGCAGTGGCAGTGACAGTGACAGTGGCAGTGGCAGTGGCAGTGGCAGTGACAGTGGCAGTTGCGGTGGCAGTGGCAGTGGCAGTGGCAGTGACAGTGGCAGTGACAGTGGCAGTGGCAGTGGCAGTGGTAGAGGGTAGTGGCAGTGGTAGTGGCAGTGGCAGTGGCAGTGGCGGTGGTAGTGGTAGTGGCAGTGGCAGTGGCAGTGGTAGAGGGTAGTGGCAGTGGTAGTGGCAGTGGCAGTGGTAGAGGGTAGTGGCAGTGGCAGTGGCAGTGGCAGTGGCTGTGGTAGAGGGTAGTGGCAGTGGTAGTGGTAGTGGTAGTGGTAGTGGTAAGTGATTAGTGGTAGTGGCAGTGGGTAGTGTCAGTGGTAGTGATTAGGGGAAGTGTGTAGTGGTAGTCGTAGTAGTGGTAGTGGTTGTATTAGTGTAGTGGTAGTTGCAGTGGTAGTGGGTAGTTGGTAGTAGTAGTGCTACTGGGTAGTGGTAGTGAGTAATAGGTAGTGGGTAATGGGTAGCTTGTGGATAGAGTAAGAGGAACTATGGTAATGGAAGTGGACGTCAATGTAGGAAGTGACAGTGGTGGTGTAGAAGTGACAGAAGTGATAGTGGCACTTGTGGGACCAGTGCCAGAGCTAAAGATAGTGCTAGGAATCATTTCTATATTACATTTAGGAAACGTGAAAACAGCTTACCCCAGAAGCTGTAATTATTGTTATTTTGCAGTGCAAGCTTTCAGACAATGCTCTGATGACCATCTCGTTTGCCCAGCTTTTGCGTAACAAAGTGAGAGCTTCACACCAGTCGGAGGGAACATCTTGATTTTGAATATCGCCACTACAAACAAAGTCGAGCCTGTTCTGTTCCTGGAACTAAAACAAAAATTGTATGTTTTCGTAGTCTTGTAAAGTAATATATCAAACACGAGAGACAGTGTTTCATCGGGATATCCAAACACCGAGAAGAGAGTTGAAGATACGACGCGCAGCGGAGTATTTTTGACGAAATTCGAAGTGTTTGGATAGCCAATTAAACACTGTCTCGAGTGTTTGATATATCTTCTCAATCGAAGCAAAAACTACGGAGTAAACGGAGAAATAAAATCGTAAAAATCTATGCTAATTAAGATCGGGTATCCAAACCACCGTCACGGTTATGATTTTCTTTGTTTTGACCTGATGAATTATTAATGAGTTTGAGAATGTGAGATCATAAATGGTTTCAGCTTCGTTTTCGTACGCACCCACTTTATAATTTAAATCGTGTAATTTTACACAAAACGAAAAATTAAAATCAATTTAATTCTCTAGACTTATATTGACCCATTTAAAACATACAGTGGGTATTATTAATACTATTAATATAAATCTAGACGGCCAGAGACGAGCCAGTAGTTTTACATTTGAGATTACTCAGAATATTGAGCAAATATACAGCATGAGCGTCATAAGTATCAGGTTAGATTGATAATATCCCTTTATTAGCGAGACACCTTACACAATTTATTTCAAGTAAAATTGAAACTGTTGATTACATTGTCCTACAGCCGTAAAAACAGTTTAATTCTGTAGACCTATATTAACCCATTCGCATGCCAAAATGACAAAACAACATGCAATACAGTACAGTTAGCCTGAATATCAGACATCCCTCTGTGCTCGCCTGCTTGCCAGAAGGAACGTCTGAACACATTTGAGCCTGATGCCGTCCGGTGACGTCACTACCCGAAAACCGGGTAGTGATTTTGATTGGTTGATTTTAAAATTATTTGCATAATTATGTGAAATTATGACTGAATTTTACCGCGCGAGGATTGTAATTTGAAAACGTTTGGAAAGAGTTCGAAGGAGTTACCTTCCCAGAAATGAATTTATTAGTCATTTACCTTGAGTTTATTACTTTATTAGTTTACCTACGGATGAAGAATAGTAATGGAAATCGGTAGGTTTTAAGTTGGCGGCATTCGTCGCTTCGACATGCAGTGTTTTGCCAAATTTATATATGTATTCTTGTTTTGTCAACAAAGCCGCTCGACGCTTATGTCCTGCAGCCTCGATGAGCCAGTGATTTCTGAACTCAGTGCCCATAGTCAAGTAGGATATTTTTGTATTGAATTCCGTTTCTTGATGCCTCAGTAACCGTCTAAATTGATTCATTTAAGTACTCACGAGTGTGTTGTATTTGCTCGCTGCGTAACATATTATATTTTGATCGCTAGATAAGCTTCAGTTCAGATTAAATCGGTTCCGTAAAAGAATATAGCCTGCATGCGATTAAAATCTTATTCATTTGTCTCAAGTTTTCAATAGTTTACTATTAAAACAATTTTATACCCTGCAATCCTTTATTGAAGCGATTTTTCTTTCACAATTTCATGGCCTCGACAGAAACTTTTCCGCATGAATTACAACCAAAGTGTAGTGACGTCACCGGACGGCATTAGGCTCAAATGTGTTCAGACGTTCCTTCTGGCAAGCAGGCGAGCACAGAGGGATGTCTGAAATTCAGGCTACAGTACAGTAAGATAGAGATAAAATTGTCTTTACAAAGGAGCGACCATTATATAAACAGACACATGAGAAAGATTTTTTTCATTGCCACACACCCTTCTTATATGTCAAACTGTTTTTGCCCAAGCATGGATGTAATACTGTAAACTTTAAAGCTAAGTAATGTTAAATGTTTGTGCAGTACAGTCAGTGAAGTGATAACAAATGATTACTTACATCATATTGGTTCTGGGCCAGAAAGTCAAATATTTCCTTCTTCAACTCAGTTCCATCTCTTCCTAACTGGAAAGCAGCTGCCTTGTAGAAGCAGTCACCGTCCCCTTCAGGGTCATAAGATTTCTCAAACCCCTGCAACTCAATTCTCTGAGAAAGCAGGTCCATCTTGCTTGTGACTGTTAAGTTCCAGCTGTAGCACTCTGTAAATGACTCTGTCTAGATGGCTCTGTCTAAAAATCATGATCATGGCATTAAAGGAGCACCCAACAAGTAGAGCAATCAAGCATGGAATGTCATTCTTCAGTACTTTCCAATATCATTTAGTTATTTGCGTAGATTAACAGTTTTACTTGCTCGGATTTTTAGCTGAATTTTAAAGTGGTAGAAAGGTGTCGGTAACGAAATCTTATTATCCGAATTTGCGAGCTGTTAATTCCCTTCCGAAAATCGAAGCAGGCGTTTCACTCTTCATGACGGCATTTTCGTTTTCTCCAAGAACAAAAGGCATTATATTTCGCATATCGCGAAAGCTCGTAAACGAAACGAGGGAACAAACGAAACGAAACCGCCGAAATACGGAAACAAGCGAAACGGGCAAACCGAGAGAACGGAAACAAAATCACCAGAACGAGGGAAACACATTATATTGAGAGCGTAACCATAAACACGCTAAGCTAAGCGTTATTCAGACTACCGGAGCGCTATTCAGGCCAACTGAAGCTCAAGCAGACTACAGATTTACAGGCTGACAATCCCGGGCTGACAATCCGGTTAGCCTGAAAAGCACTCCGGTTACCCTGTTCATAGTTAGCTTTCAACATTGGTAAATTCGTTTCGCTTATTTCGGTGATTTCCTTTTGGAGTTTTCGTTTCGTTTTTTTGGATTTTAGTACATGCCATTTAATGGTCTACAAAAAGCTGAGAAGTTTGAGATAAACACGCTGTAAACTTGTGTCAACTGTTGTGTGCAATGTCTTCCGGCCCAGCCTGAAATTGCCATTACAAACCGAATAGATGAACCGAACAATGGCATTTAGAGACTAACAAGTTATTGCTCTGTATATGCTATGGTGATATTAATGATGAAAACAATGTAACTAAATATGAAATTCCACTAAAACCTGCTTCGGTGCGCATTGCGATGTCTCTTCTCGATGAATTCGGATGTCCGAGCTTTCTCAGGTACTCATTGTAGTCATTTTAGTGCCGATCACTAGAAGGAAAAATAGACGTTATTTCACTTGCTTAGGGCATTTTTCTTTGCCCGTGTCAGGAAAATTCCACTGTTGCTTAGGGCTTTTTCCCTTGCCCCCACCGTGACACGACATAACATTTCTTTGTGTTCGTCTTGATTTTGTGGTGACGTATTTACATTGTAAAACAATAGTGAACATATTTTAACCTAAAAGACAGCCGTTTCTTAGAAAACCAGACGAGTTTACAAAAATATATATTTATAGCTCACTGATGAATTTCCGCGGCTCTCATTGGATCGGGACAAAACAATATCGCGTGGTATTAAATCGGTAACTGTAACTGTAACTACTTTGAGGAGTGATGGAACGCTTTTGGAAGGATTCCTTTCAAAAGCGTTCCATCACTCCTCAAAACATTAACACCACTAAGAATAATCTCTCCATTGCAAATGTCACCGCTAAAAGAACCCGCTTTGTGCTCGCCAATGATGCTTTCACCCCGCCAAACGTAGAATTTAATCTCATAAATATGCATCGAAATCCAACTTCCACTTACAAGTTGCCTTTCAAAATAACAGTAGAAAATAGATTGAGATGCTTTCAATATAAGGTAATAAACAATATACTCCCCACAAACGATATACTTCATAAAATGAAAATTAAGCCAGATCCAATGAGTAATTATTGTGAGTCTACTTGTGAAACTTTAACACATATGTTTTTTGAATGCCCTAGAGTAAAGCAATTTTGGCTAAAGGTTATTGACTGGTGGAACAAAAAAAGAGCGGATGACGTAACCGTAACTTCAAGCGATATCTTGTATGGTTACAAACCTGAATCTTCTTCTACGTGTACCTTTAACCATTATCTTTTGATAGCGAAATTTTTCATCTTTCAAGCTAAACAAGCCAATCACCCTCTGTCCTTCGAGGCTTTCTACATCCTCCTCAATGATAAAATTCAAAGCGAAAAAGAAGTCGCTATGAGAAACAACACGCTTATGAAATATACATCAAAATGGACTACACTTTGTGTATAATTGTACAATCTGAGCACGTCACGTCTGCTTCATCCCTCTCTTTTTTTCTCCACATATTATAATTTATTTATTTATGTTTTCCTTCCACATGTAGAATAAGAATATTTGTAAAAATGTTTGTAACGTATTTATTATATTGTAACGTAATAACGTAACGTAGCATTTGTAAAAATTTTTGAAACGTATTTATTATATTGTAATGTAATAACGTAACGTAGCATTTGTAAAAGTTTTTGTAACGTATTTATTATATTGTAATGTAATAACGTCAAATGTCAAGTGTCAATTTATAATTAAATAAATAAAAAAAATTAAAAAATAAAAAAAAAAACTGTAACTGCCGCGGGCCTATAAATTTTAAAAATCAAATCAAGTCTGCCGTCGAGAACTATCTCGGCAGAAATGGGATTATTTGTGATTTTAGTATCGTCGAATTCAACTGCTGCATGAAAAACATCAAATGACGCTATTCGAAAGCTCCTTTGTTATCTCAGTCTGTTTTTCGCAGATATAGTCCCTCAGTGATGTTTCATCTGTGCTCAGGCCAGAAAAGCTATCTTGAAAAATGTTTCTAGATACCCTTGAGACAAGTTCTTACATGGAAATGTCAAAATGGGATGCTAAATATGCGAGATGAACTAATTCCTAGAAAAAGGTAGAGCCTGGACCGAAATTACCTTCTATCTCAAGCACGTGCATGAAAGAAATAAAAATGGAAAACATGTAAATAAGAAACTGAGTCATAAATGTTCCGAACTGATGTAAAACATATCTCGATCTGGTAGTGAATTAACTCAAAATATCTTCCGTAGAAAGGGGCCTTGGAAAATGATATTTGGGTCTCTGTAGCTGGGATTACACACAAAAAAGGACTGGGACTGGGATTTGGGAAAATTTGGGCAAACAATAGGCTGGGAAATGGAATTTATTTATGGGAATATAATTTAATGGCATCATATAATGTGCATGTCCTGGTCGAGGTTGAACGATCTTAAGCAGGACATGCGCATATTTTTTAATCAAGGGATTTAAAAACGCTTTCCACACAATAGACCACAAGATAATGTTATAAAAGTTAGCAAACTTTGGAGTTGATCATAAGGCCCTTAAGTGGTTTGACTCTTATCTCAGTGACCGCCAACAAGGGTGCGCAAGCATCCAAGGAGATAAAATATACATGTTTCAGTTATTTTCAAAGCAAAGGTAAAGAGCTAGTAACAAAAGCATTGTTTGATGGCGTAATCCACATTTTCGCGTGAATTCCCTGTAAAAGTCACCACACCATTGAGGCACTCACAATATTATCTTACAAGTTATCAAAAAAGCAAACGACAGTGGAATCCCGATCTCTCAGTCCTCCATTAGTTCCCAAATAGGGAAACAAAAATTGACTTGAAAAATAGGAAGTAAAATTCAGTAAAGCAAAACCAAAGCAAAGGAATTTTGGCTCGAATCGTCAGGAAGTTTTTCTGGAAATGGAAGGCTCGAGAAATCGGTATTCCACTGTATCAGTATTCTCACCTAAACGGGTTTGCACACAGGTCAGTAGTTCCAAATGTAACTTTTAAGTAACTTAAAAGTTTCAAATTTCGACTGTCATCATCCCTTCCGAAACACATAATTTTAACAACCTAAGCACGAAAACAATTGGTACATACAATCCAATAACACGTTCTATTTTTAACTGCCTGTGAGTCCGAATTATTATCGACAATAAAGAATCAGAAGTGTGGGATGGCGAAGTAATCGATTTTACCACGATAGGGCCATCCTTTAACGTCATTTTTGATATGGAATATGTATAGAATTCACATGACGATAAAACATCAGTGCAACGCAGTATAGACACTATACAGCTAAATCATAAACAATAAAGCAACAAAAAGCAGAAAAGATGTACAAGTCACGTTTTTCAACAACCGCGTCATCTACAATCACATTGTCTACTCTGTAGTCTATGACCTTGAATGCTTTCAAAACTGTACCCATTATCAAATATGCTTGCTCAAAGATGACTCTAACAGCAGTAGAACCATTGCGCAATTTACAGAAAAACACGGTATAGAAGGCTGTGTAATAATTGCACAAAATGTGTAAAAACAAGCGAGCGGAGGTATTGCATGAGCGCATCCTCGGAGCACCAGGAAAGGTGATCGGAAAAAAAATCTCTTTTTGGCTAATGTCTTTGTTACTTGCTTTAGCTTTCGGTTACACTCCGCGTCTTCACTGGGTTAATTCATTCTCTGATAACAAGTAACCACAAAATGAACGAGCTTAAACTTTGTATTTATTCATCATGCTTTTTACCATACTCGACCATAGCTTTTCACATTCTTGTTCCTATCAGCACGAGGGAGGTATTTCACATTTATTTAAAAACCAGTAAATGGCCTAGCTCGTCACAAATCTCCTATAACCCAATGATTAGAGTATCGGGGCAGTGTGGAAGGTTGTAGACTCAACTCTCAACGGAGAATTAGAATTTTTGTCCCATACAAAAATCCATAAAACTTTCTTACATTTCTTACTAATGTTGTGTATACAAAAAACATAGGGAGTGGTTACTTCAATAGTGGACGTTTGGCTTGATAGCTATAAATGGGTGGACTGGGATATGTCACCGCAGTTGATTATCTACTTACACACTAACTAATTTAAAGACGTTTATGCACAAGAATACCAGTAAAATTTCGACATAAATGTCCTGGTTCAACGGTTCCTTGGCATCGTTCAAAAAAGTTCTCCTGTATGTTTGTTACCTTTATAGGTCTTAGATTATAACCTGGCCTTTTCAGCCCCTCCGTTTTGGGTAGCTTTTCTAATAAATTCCGACTTGCTTGTAAGTCATTTTTGTTAATGAGATGTTTTTCCAGTTAGTTAACTGTCATTACAAACTCTTCCTTTTTATTCCTACATCTTGTCTTCAAAAAGCGTTGCAAGCTCCTCACTGAAAAACCTCAAAACTTCCTCATTTGTAACTGTCATAAAGTCTACCTCATTTTGGAGTTTCTTCGAAACTTTCTCTTCGATCTTCTCGAGATCACTCCTCTTTAGCGAATCGAACAAAGTTCCTTTCAAGAACTTATGTACTTCTTCCATGCCCTCTTTGGCGATTCCCATCTGTTCCTCTCTCAGAAGATTCATTACTCTTGTATAAGGAATTGCCAATGAGGGCTCCATGCCATTCCTAGCTCTGGCAAAGAAAACGAGCGCCAATGCAAGGAAGTCTTCATCAAAGGAAAGATCTCTAACTTTCTCCTTCACGAATAATTTGAACTCGTCTTCACTCTTCCTCTGGTCGTTGCGTTCATCAGTATGGAGAAGCCATAATTTACACATAGTTCTTGAAAGCGTCGATTGGTAAGCATACAAAGACACGTTTACCAACTTTTCTATCTTTTGGCGCTCCGCAGGCGAGATTCTTTGTAAATCTGTTATCACGTCTTTGCACTTGCTAACAAAGACTGAGTGGAGAGAGCATAGCAGCTGTCTGTGATCTTTATTTGAGATATTTCTGTCTTGCATCTTTAGGAGATGGTCCTCCAACAGCAAACCGAGACCCTGAAGATATGAGTTTGACTGATAAGTCAGAGACTGCAGCCGTTTCAGTAAATTCACTGTCTTCGGCAAAATATTTCTTCTAACTTCAGCGACAATGGCAGCGGCTTCATTCATTTTGGACGGATCTTCATATTCCAGAGTGTTGCTCCGTGGAATGAAGAAATGCGGCAGCCGATGTGCCTCCAAACACTCTTGGAGACGATCCAAGATCAACAGAAGGCAGTTAGCGGAGTTGTCCTCTCTCCAAAAGACCGCCTGTCTCCTCTCGCTTTCCCAAAAGAGCAAGTGCTTCAAGCAGTACGTTGATATCACCTTAGGAAAGTAACATGACTTAATCATTTTCAACAAAACCACGACATGTCGTTGCACTGGAGACACACTCTCGCCAAGTTTATTTTCGGCCACTGAAAAGGACGTTTTCCATTCTGTGTTGTCCATAGTCATTTTTCCTTTTTTGCATTCCTCCTGTAGACCTGCGGAACTAGCACCTGACAGCTCCGGATTTTGGCAATAACTGAGCAAATCAACGGGATCATCAATACGCTTTCCTCTGCCAACCGGGGCCAAATGACAACCAGCGTCAAATATTTCCTGGACAAGTTCGGGTGAGGGCCAACCACTTGGCCTCGGTCGGACCAACCATTCCATGGCAGGTTCTGGCCACGCTATTGGATATTCGAAAACGCCTGTCTGATCTTCCTCGTAACTTGGAAAACCTTCGGACTCAAGTTTACGCACAGGACCGTGGAGATCGTATGACCACGAACCCTTTTGGCCATCAAATTGATTTGATTCAAGGCCAGCCATGGAATGATATTCATCCGCTGAAGGCAGCAAAAAAGAATGGTGCAGATAGGAAACGTTCTTGTAACGCGGTCGATGATCTTTCCATTCTTTGGTCAGCCTGAGCTTTGCATACTTTGGGTCGTCCTCGATATGTTCAACAGTGAATATAGGTATCAGTTTCTTTTCACTATTTTCAACAAAAGAATCATTGGCTTCCATCCTATCAAGATCAGGCTGCCAATGTTCAAGCACACTGCCACGAAAATCAACCACACTACCGCGTTCAACATCAGTTTTTCGAAGGAAAAACTGAGGGATACAAAATCCTTCAACTCGACTTCCAGCCACTATGGTTGCTTCCGATGGACTGACGAGAGATTCTTGATCTTCCCGCTGTGCTTCGTTCCATGTTTGCCACCCAAACCAATCTGCGTACACATATTCTACAGGAAACATGCAGTTGATCAGCGCAGAAAACGGCTGAACCCATATGTTTGACGTTTCATCAAAGCCTTGCGGGCGATTCTGTAGAAAAGAAGGCAATATGGTTGCGTTACACTCAGAGGGTCACACGAACTTTTCTTCCCAACCAGCACGTGCGCCTTACTTGTATCTAACTGGAAAAATGTTACTCTACAACTTAAAAAGCTAAAACCAACTAATAAAGCTAAAGCTATCAAGAAAAAAAAAACTCCAAAACCTTATATAAGAACGCTAGCTAATTCTGAACACATTTGTCATGAAGTTACAGGGTAACTGTTTATGTAATTCAATTTTACACAATTCTGAGCTACCTTAGATTTATGGATACAAACCCTTTTTAATAAAGTGTTGGTAAAGTTCAGTTCCCAAGTTAGCTTTATATTCGAAAACTAATTAATGCTCATTGTTCAAAATTAAATAGTTACACAAAAAACACACATTTAAATTAAGGTTCAATTCAGACAGTTAAAAGTCAGATTTTCAGTTTTATCTGGATCAGACACAAACACAAGTACAAAGGAAAATATCAACATAAAAAGAAACACTGTGGTTTCCGCAGACACTACATACCGATACTGCCCCAACCATTTTGACTGCAAGTGATTAGATCTCAGGCCTGTAAAAGTAAGTTGTGATATTGTTCGCATCAGAATTGTCAGGGATTGTAAGCTAGGATGTTTATTGTTTTCGATTTACATAGTTACGTGCAACTAGTAAATGAAACTGGCGTAGAAAGGGGAATAAGAGGAAGACTGAAACGGATTTTCTACCTTCAAAAATTAAGGCACATAATTTTTTGTGATCCGCCATTCGTGACAGTGAAAAGAAGCAGTACTTCAGAGAGAATTTAAACAGAAACCTTTCGCTACACTTGTTAATCGTCTAAGCTCATGATTTTAATCCCGGGTGGGCTTGAACGGTTTTGAACGAAGAACCTCAACGGGTTGTGTTATTTAAAGCACCTCAACTTTCAAAATAGCCGCAAGAGCATTTTCCCATACCCACTTACAGAGCTACGTACACCTTCGGCACGGCACATGTTATTACCATCGCAAAAGTAAATGTAAACCCCTATTTAAACCAGCCGTGCGCCTTAATCCTGCGCGAGTTTTGTTAAGATAAATCAAATGTTCCGTGAGCTTCAACATACAAAAGTATTCTATTCAGCAACATTCATATTCATGCTCAGTTGTAATAAGGTGTGGGAAAAATGATTGATCAGCGGATTAAGCCAAGCTGGAACAGCTTGGCTTAGGAGGTGTTCAAGATACGACCCACGCGATTTTTGGGTGGGAGGGTGGGCCGTTCACCTCTTCGTGGCTCCGCTGAAAACTGAGCTAGAATGAATTATTTTCGCGCCAAACCAGAATTTATCATTGGCAGTTACGTAATTGCACGTGAGACTGCTAAATAAGCCATGAAATACCCATTATTAAGTGTATTTCAACTTCGCATATCATTATTAGTGTTGTGAATAGTACTTTGGTCACCTGAACCGTAAGGTAATACTCGAGAATACACAAACCACCTATAATATAAACAGTGAAAAGAATTGTTTCTCGCTTATACAAGACCATGGGTTCAATATTAACAGTCATCAAGTTGAAAACACATTACATTCTTCTCTTTCCTCCCTTTTCCTCTATCGATGTTGTATTAATGAAGCGAAGGCAAAAAGTGTACGCGAAAGCCAATCTGGAAATATTGGTCTCTAGAAAGTAGTCGCGTTTGCTCGGTTCGATGACATATGATTGGAGATTTGAACTAACCAAGCAAACACGCTGCTGTTTTCAAGTTTAGCTATTTTCAAATAAGGGCAAATAAAATAACGTCTATAACTGTGTTATAATTGTTATACATACTAATACTTATCTGAAACTAACACCGCCAAACCCGCAGACAGAACACCTTGAATAGATTCGGTACCCTTAATCACAACTGAATACAAGACTTAAGATTAAACTAAATAAGAAATTTAGAACTTCAACCATGTTTTAAAAAGGGAATGACAGGTGTTAGTAGCATATAGGGGAAGTATAAACAGGCGAATACTTGCAATAAAGCAGATCTACATATTATTTGCGAATGCTTTTTGCAACTTTTTATAAAGCGAACTAGATTACCAAGCTGTTAATGTATTACATTCTTATATCTTACTTCAATGGAGACTTCACGCTCACTGTTGTCTAAGCTTAAATTCTTTGGTACCCCTTTCTGCAGGTTTCCGCGTTTAAGTGGATCTGATCCTTGCAGGCAATTCTCTCTTTTATTGCGGTCTTAATGATATAATGATACTGCAATAGCTTACTAATAGCACAAGCGTGCAGTTGCTTCAGCTCCTTAATTTTTTTCGTGGAGCTAAAAAAGGAAATATAAAACGTTACTCAAGAGATTATTTTTAGCAACCACTAAGGCCACCCATGCAAAAGAGTCTGAAAACCAAGACTCATTCCAGCTTTTCTCAGCGTAAATTTAAGCTTATGTCGGGAATTAAACGTTCGCTCTAAATTCACAAATTGAGCAAAGGATGACAAAGGCTACGTAGTGGAGATGAGTAGAATTATTTATTCTAGGTTTCAGCTTCCAGTTAGCGACATCAAGGCATTCAGTTTCGGAAATTTAGGAGTTTACCTTTCAGTTTTTAGTGTTACATTGTTAGCTGTTTTTTTTTTTCGAATTTGGCTTTGAAGGGGTTACGTTTTAGATTTCAGTTTTCAACATGTAGGTTTAAGCTGCAGTTTTCTGCATTTAGCCACGGTTAAATTTTAGTTTTGACACGGGCGACAGCCAGGACAGCCGAAAGGGGAGAGAAGATGATAGAGATAGTCCACGTGCTGTTATCCCCGCTATATCAACAACGGGAAATTGAAATCTACTAAGCTTCCAGTGAGCTTGTGCCGGCAACATTTATAGAACCAAACGCATTTTTCATTTAAAGAACTATCAGTTGACCTAATAACCATTCTCTGACGCATTTTAAACACAAAGAAACCACTGAAAAAGGTCTTTCGATGAAGACAGAGCAAAATAAATTAATCTAACCGCGTCCTCGATCATTTCCAGGTCTTTTAATCCTTTAAGTATGCTATCTTTATCGATATTTTCAATCATGGTACAAAACATTGTTTTTAACTCAGAAGAAACATCAAAATAATGCATAGTACCGCATAGAAAGAGCTATCAATGAGTAGTTCCGAAAGGAAATTATGTAACTATGATAATCGCAATACAGTCAACTCTCGTTATAGCGGACACGCTCGGGGCGTCGTTTAATGTCCGTTATAGCGAGAGTCCGTAATAGCGGGAGTCATTTCCAGTCGAACCTTATTCGCCGGGGATCTGGATTTTGTCCGTAATAGCGAGTGTCCGCAATAGCGGGGTGTCCGCAAGGCGAGAGTTGACTGTACAGTCAACTCTCGTTATAGCGGACACGCTCGGGGCGTCGTTTAATGTCCGTTATAGCGAGAGTCCGTAATAGCGGGAGTCATTTCCAGTCGAACCTTATTCGCCGGGGATCTGGATTTTGTCCGTAATAGCGAGTGTCCGCAATAGCGGGGTGTCCGCAAGGCGAGAGTTGACTGTACAGTCAACTCTCGTTATAGCGGACACGCTCGGGGCGTCGTTTAATGTCCGTTATAGCGAGAGTCCGTAATAGCGGGAGTCATTTCCAGTCGAACCTTATTCGCCGGGGATCTGGATTTTGTCCGTAATAGCGAGTGTCCGCAATAGCGGGGTGTCCGCAAGGCGAGAGTTGACTGTATACCGTAAAATTCCGATTATAAGCCCTGGGCTTATACAACTTCGTAAGGGGTTTTGGGTGGCCTTATAAACGGAGGGGCTTATATCGGAGGGGGACAAAGTCTTAATAAAAGCATTTATGTTTAGCCCTGTTCAATGCTGTTATCCAGCAGTGAAGGGCTTATATCTGTGGGGGGGGGGGGGGGGGATTATGACCGGATATATTTTTTGTTGTTGTTTCCAGGTAGATGAGCCTATACTGACCAGGGAGGCTTCAGTAATTATAAGCGAATGGGGGGGGGGCTAGAACCGGAATTTTACGGTATGCTGCAGTTCCTGTTAGGACCTTTCTACGTTAAAATGTTTGACTACAAATAATAAAAGGAACGAATCTGGAACAAGCGTTGAATCGGGTGCAGCTCAATCCTTTTAAATTGGTTCACGCATAAAAGTTGGCTTTATATCAAATAAAATTGATGAATCATTCATTCTTTTTTTCATCAGGAAAGCTAACATACCTATTACTGATTTATGCTTAAGACTTTCTTTCATCCTTGTACTAGCTTTGCGAACGTTTTGACCGCTTGTTTGAAGAAATCTCGTATTGTTCACCGCGCGCCCTAATTGGTCAAATAATGCTTCCCTGGACCAGAATTCAGATGTGTTTTCAGATGTTTTTGCTTCGTGAAACGGTTACCGCAACGGTAGTTGCCTCACAGGATTATAAACTAAGCGTAATACGCGATCATCGAGTCCATTTTATACCTTTGCCTAGTCGTGTTTTCGACACTACTGATTCTCTCGGGATTTATTAAATTTTTCCTTTCTTCAAAATTGTTCTTATTTTTCTGTTCTTACTTGTTCTTTTACTTAGCTGTCTTCAAAAATGTTTCATTGTTTGTCTTTCATTCGCTCTTGAAATATCGCTGTAATTTCCCTATTAAATAAGCCCTCCATGTCTTCTTGCGTAATGATAGCCTCTGTGCTTTCCAACTTTCCTTGGAATTCTTTGGATAATTTTTCTGTAATATCCTTTAAGTCGCTTCTCTTCAGCAAATCCAAAATTCCTTTAAATTGTGCTTTTCCTTCTTCCACGTTCTCCTTGGCTATTTGCATCTGTTCCTCTCTCAGGAGCTTCATCACTCTTGTAGTCGGAATTGCCAACGAGGGCTCAGCTCCATTTTTCGCTCTGTCGAGGAAGACAAGTGCCAGTGCAAGAAAAGCATCATCAAAGGAAAGATCCTTGACTTCTTTCTTTACGAATGACTTGAATTCGTCCTCACTCTCGTCATGGTATTCATCAAGCTGCCACAATTTGCACAGATTTCTTGCCAGCATCGATTGGTAAGCATTTAAAGCTACATTTAACTCCCTTTCGATGTCTGTCGAGCTCTCCTGAATTCTTCGTATACTTGCTATGACATCCTTGCACTTGCCCACAAAACGTGAGTGGAGAGATCTTAGGAGTACCTTTTGATCTTTGTGGTTTTGTTCTTGCATTCTTAGGAGATCGCCTTCCAACTGCAGACCAATATCTTTAAGGTATGTGCTTGACAGATAACTCATTGACTGAAGCCTTTTCAGTAAGCTGACTGTCTTTGGTAAAATGTTACTTCTTACTTCACCAACAATCACAGCAGCTTCCTTAAGACTGGCAGGATCTTCATACTGTAAAAGGTTACTCTCGGGCATGATGTAATGTGGCAGATGATGTGCCTTCAAACACTCTTGGAGACGATCCAACAGGAACAAAAGGCAATTGGCGGAGTTTTCTTCTTTCCAAAAGACCTCTTCTTGTTTCTCGCATTCCCAAAACAACAGATTCTTCAAATAATACGTTGAAATCACATCGGGAAAGTAAAACTTCTTGATCATCTTTAACAAAACCATGACGTGTCGTTGCACGGGAGTGACACTCTCTCCAAGTCTATTTTCGGCCAGGGAAAAGGATATCCTCCATTCCGTTTCATCCATGGCATCTTTTCCTCCGTTGCCACTCGCAGATGGCACTGTGGAACTGGTTACTGACAGTTCCGGCTTTTGGCAATAATACAGTGTTTCTACCGGCTCATCAGCGCGCTTTCCTCTCCCAACAGGGGCCAAATGACATCCAGCGTCAAATATTTCCTGTACCAGTTCAGGTGAGGGCCAACCACTTGGACGCTGTCGGATCAACCATTCCATAGCAGGCTCTGGCCACGCGATTGGATACTTGAAAACGCCTGTCTGATCTTCCTCGTAACTTGGAAAACTGCCTGATTGAAGTTTACGTACAGGACCGTGCAGATCGTAGGACAACGCGCTCTTTTGGCCGTCGAAACGCGTTTCTTCAAGGCCTTTCATTGGATGTTCTGCTGAAGGCAGCAGAAACGAATGGTGAAGAAAGGAAACATTCTTGTAACGCGGTCGATGATCTTTCCACTCCTTGGTCAGTCTGAGCTTTGCGTATCTTGGGTCGTCTTCGGCATGTTCAGCAGTAAAAATAGGTATCAGTTTCTTTTCATTATTTTCCACAAAGGAATCATTTGCTGTCATCGTGTCACGATCAGGCTGCCAATGTTCTTGTAAGACCTGAAGAGGGTTGACATGGTCAATGTCACTTTTTCTGAGTACAAGTTGAGGGATACAGAATCCTTCAACGCGACTTCCAGACTCTTTAGTGGCATCCGATGGACTTGTGAGACATTCTGGATCTGCCCGCTGTGCTTGGTTGTTTGTTTGCCATCCAAGCCAATCTGCGTAGATATACTCCACAGGAAACATACAGTTAATCAACGCAGAAAATGGCTGAAGCCATATGTTTGATGTTTGATCAAAGTCAAACGAGGAGTGCTGTAGAGGTAAAAGGAAATTGCTGAGTTACACAACGCTGGCACGCAGTCGGATTTGGCGTTGTGTGACGAATCAAAAACAAAGGGCGCTTTCCATTCGACCAAAAATTCCGGAAATTTCGGAACAAGGACAAATGGTACAGAAATTTCCTGGAAAAGTTTCCAGAAAATCCGGAAAGTGGTGACATTCCGAAATGCGAACCATTCAACCGAAACCCCCGGAAATTCCAGAAGCAAAATCAAATGGAACTGAAAGTTCCCGGAAATTGTGTTCGAAAATTTGGGTCTACCTTGCGAGGTTGTCCTCTTTTCAGAAAATTTTGGAAAAAGCTACCATTTTACACTCAGCCTAAGTTCCTTCGGCAGAAAATTTAGCGATTTGTGCAGCTGAAAGCAGCTACATGTGTTAAGGAAGCATTCTTGAAACTCCAAAAAAAATGTAGGTGAACTCGGTTGTTTTTCGTTGTTGCTTTGCAGGCGGCAGCAAACTGAAATGTACAAATATTTATAACGCGCGTGCAGGCTACGTTTTGCTCATCAAACATTTTGGGTTGGGGACGTTTTCGTTGCTTGTAGTGTGCCTTTTGAAAGGTCCCTGTATTTGTCACCACGATGTCATTCATGGCGTTTATATTCAGTGCTCGGAATGCTTTTTATTTACAAAAATATCGAGTTATATTTGCAGGAAACTGGCCACAGTGCATTATTTTAATGCACCGTAGAAATTTCCATAGTAGACGCACTACCTGACCATATGCAAATTTTGTTTTGCCTTCCGTGCAGTCAACCGGAAAAGTTGGAAAATACTGTTCCATTTGCCACTGGAATTTTCCGGAAACTCAAACCAGAATTTTTGGTCAAATGGAAAGCGCCCAAAGGTTGAGCAAAAAAACACTTGGGACACTCGTTGCTCACCGTTGCTCTACAGAGATCTGTAGAGAAACGTGAAATGTTGGCCTGTGCTCTCGGTAGTAGTATTCTGTTTATGTAATTTTCACTGAATTTATGGCCAAACATACTACTTTTGTATGTGCATATCTAGCACCACTGGCCTCTCTCTTGACTGTCTTTAATACGTTTGTGCCAACTTGCACGTTAACTATAGTTGTAATTGAAGACTAATTGACCTCGTACCTCCAGTCATCAAATTCAAGTTTCTGCTTAATAAAGGAAGTAAATTCGGACTTCAAACAACGAAATGAACTACCATTTTGTAAAACAAAGTTTCCTTTTTTTCTAATATATGTGTGAATATAGTTCAATTTAGCTCGTTTATCAAACATAATGTGTTCAGAGAACTCGATTGCTCAAAATGCGGCTTTTTGTAAGCAAAATAAGTCAGTCTATAAATTGACGACCAATGACCCTTAAGGTGAATTTCCACTGACGCGTAAATTTTTGCGTGCGTCAAAACATTTAGAGATAATGTATGAACCACTTGCGTGCACGTTTACGCGAGTCGTTCATACATTGTCTCTAAATGTTTTCACCCACGTAAACGCCCGTAAAAAAATACGCGTCAGTGGAAATCCACCATTAGAGACAATGAATAAACAACTTCCGCACACGTTTACGCAAGCCGTTCATAAATTGCCTCTAAATTTTTTCACACACGTAAACGCACGTAAAAA
>NC_135761.1:9670277-9774856 GCF_052425735.1 Oculina patagonica | reverse complement strand
TGTTGACGCGTGTTAACGTACGTAAGAACTGTAAACGTACTTAAATATGAAATTTTACGCGCGCGATTACGTGCGTCGAATTTACGTTGTCCAATTTCCAGTGCCACGTTTTTTTCTTGGTATTTACGTTCGCTACACGCACGTATACGCACGTAGCGATCGCGAGTGTTTTCAAAAAAGTTGAACTGAGTTTAACTTTTTTCGCGGCTGTCTGCGGTTACGCAGCGATTTACCCAATCATACTCTTGGATTTTGTCACATGACACCACTTACCATGTGAAAAACCATTTTGTTTTTAATTGCCGTCGATTTACTTGAGAAAACATTCAGATGTAAAAGCACTTCTCATCGAAAAAAGTTTGAACATTTCCAGCAATAATCTATAGAACTGACTACAGAACCAAATTACACGAACGCAGTGGTGAAAGAAAACGCCTGGCGTTAGGTCACGTAGGCGTTGAAACGGCAATCCGGGAAGGTCGCTTCAAATCTATTTTTACTTGATGGTGTCTTTCGGAAGTATTTATAAAATGCCTCTTGATCATATTCACGCATTTCTTACTAGCGTGTGGTACAAAGTGTTTTCATGTCAGCCATGTTGGAAGAGTCAAGCAACGAGATATTTGCATAAAAATGTTAATGATTTTTTTCCCAAAGGAAAAACAATTTATTGTTATACTCCTCCAATATGGCCGACAATCACGCACTCTATTAACCAACTTGATAATTCAGTATGGCGGGCATTTACGCACGTTCAACGCGCGTAAAAAGGAAACGCTTTTTATTACTTTTTACGCGACAGTGGAAATTTGCCTACGTATCTTTTTTTACGCACGTTTTACGTACGTAAATATTTACGCGTCAGTGGAAATCCACCTTAAGGGTCATTGGTCGTCAATTTATAGACTGACTTATTTTGCTTACAAAAAGCCGCATTTTGAGCAATCGAGTTCTCTGAACACATTATGTTTAATAAACGAGCTAAATTGAACTATATTCACACATATTAGAAAAAAAGGAAACTTTGCTTTACAAAATGGTAGTTCATTTCGTTGTTTGAAGTCCGAATTTACTTCCTTTATTAAGCAGAAACTTTAGAATTTGATGACTGGAGGTACGAGGTCAATTAGTCTTCAATTACAACTACAGTTAACGTGCAAGTTGGCACAAACGTATTAAAGACAGTCAAGAGCGAGGCCGGTGGTGATACGCACATACAAAAGTATGCTTGGCCATAAATTCAGTGAAAATTTACATAAACATAATACTACTACCGAGAGCACAGGCCAACATTTCACGTTTCTCTACAGATCTCTGTAGAGCAACGGTGAGCAACGAGTGTCCCAAGTGTTTTTGCTCAACCTTTTGTTTTTGATTCGTCACACAATGCCAAATCCCACTGCGTGCTAGCGTTGTGTA
Source organism: Oculina patagonica (assembly GCF_052425735.1). NCBI lineage: Eukaryota > Metazoa > Cnidaria > Anthozoa > Scleractinia > Oculinidae > Oculina > Oculina patagonica. Next base: position 9,773,437 of record NC_135761.1, on the reverse strand, counting down.
ACTCAGCAATTTCCTTTTTCCTCTACAGCACTCCTCGTTTGACTTTGATCAAACATCAAACATATGGCTTCAGCCATTTTCTGCGTTGATTAACTGTATGTTTCCTGTGGAGTATGTCTACGCAGATTGGCTTGGATGGCAAACAAACAACGAAGCACAGCGGGCAGATCCAGAATGTCTCACAAGTCCATCGGATGCCACAAAAGAGGCTGGAAGTCGCGTTGAAGGATTCTGTATCCCTCAACTTGTACTCAGAAAAAGTGACATTGACCATGTCAACCCTCTTCAGGTCTTACAAGAACATTGGCAGCCTGATCGTGACACGATGACAGCAAATGATCCCTTTGTGGAAAATAATGAAAAGAAACTGATACCTATTTTTACTGCTGAACATGCCGAAGACGACCCAAGATACGCAAAGCTCAGACTGACCAAGGAGTGGAAAGATCATCGACCGCGTTACAAGAATGTTTCCTTTCTTCACCATTCGTTTCTGCTGCCTTCAGCAGAACATTCAATGAAAGGCCTTGAAGAAACGCGTTTCGACGGCCAAAAGAGCGCGTGGTCCTACGATCTCCACGGTCCTGTACGTAAACTTGAGTCCGGAGGTTTTTCAAGTTATGAGGAAGACCAGACAGGCGTTTTCAAATATCCAATCGCGTGGCCAGAGCCTGCTATGGAATGGTTGATCCGACAGCGTCCAAGTGGCTGGCCCTCACCTGAACTGATACAGGAAATATTTGACGCTGGATGTCATTTGGCCCCTGTTGGGAGAGGAAAGCGCGCTGATGAGCCGGTAGAAACACTGTATTATTGCCAAAAGCCGGAACTGTCAGTAACCAGTTCCACAGTGCCATCTGCGAGTGACAACGGAGGAAAAGATGCCATGGATGAAACGGAATGGAGGATATCCTTTTCCCTGGCCGAAAATAGACTTGGAGAGAGTGTCACTCCCGTGCAACGACACGTCATGGTTTTGTTAAAGATGATCAAGAAGTTTTACTTTCCCGATGTGATTTCAACGTATTATTTGAAGAATCTGTTGTTTTGGGAATGCGAGAAACAAGAAGAGGTCTTTTGGAAAGAAGAAAACTCCGCCAATTGCCTTTTGTTCCTGTTGGATCGTCTCCAAGAGTGTTTGAAGGCACATCATCTGCCACATTACATCATGCCCGAGAGTAACCTTTTACAGTATGAAGATCCTGCCAGTCTTAAGGAAGCTGCTGTGATTGTTGGTGAAGTAAGAAGTAACATTTTACCAAAGACAGTCAGCTTACTGAAAAGGCTTCAGTCAATGAGTTATCTGTCAAGCACATACCTTAAAGATATTGGTCTGCAATTGGAAGGCGATCTCCTAAGAATGCAAGAACAAAACCACAAAGATCAAAAGGTACTCCTAAGATCTCTCCACTCACGTTTTGTGGGCAAGTGCAAGGATGTCATAGCAAGTATACGAAGAATTCAGGAGAGCTCGACAGACATCGAAAGGGAGTTAAATGTAGCTTTAAATGCTTACCAATCGATACTGGCAAGAAATCTGTACAAATTGTGGCAGCTTGATGAATACCATGACGAGAGTGAGGACGAATTCAAGTCATTCGTAAAGAAAGAAGTCAAGGATCTTTCCTTTGATGATGCATTTCTTGCACTGGCACTTGTCTTCCTCGACAGAGCGAAAAATGGAGCTGAGCCCTCGTTGGAAATTCCGACTACAAGAGTGATGAAGCTCCTGAGAGAGGAACAGATGCAAATAGCCAAGGAGAACGTGGAAGAAGGAAAAGCACAATTTAAAGGAATTTTGGATTTGCTGAAGAGAAGCGACTTAAAGGATGTTACAGAAAAATTATCCAAAGAATTCCAAGGAAAGTTGGAAAGCACAGAGGCTATCATTACGCAAGAAGACATGGAGAGGTTATTTAATAGGGAAATTACAGCGATATTTCAAGAGCGAATGAAAGACAAACAATGAGACATTTTTGAAGACAGCTAAGTAAAAGAACAAGTAAGAACAGAAAAATAAGAACAATTTTGAAGAAAGGAAAAATTTAATAAATCCCGAGAGAATCAGTAGTGTCGAAAACACGACGAGGCAAAGGTATAAAATGGACTCGATGATCGCGTATTACGCTTAGTTTATAATCCTGTGAGGCAACTACCGTTGCGGTAACCGTTTCACGAAGTAAGCGGTCACAAGCGGTCAAAACGGTCGCAAAGCAAGTACAAGGATGAAAACAAGCCTTAAGCATAAATCAGTAATAGGTATGTTAGCTTTCCTGATGAAAAAAAGAATGAATGATTCATCAATTTTATTTGATATAAAGCCAACTTTTATGCGTGAACCAATTTTAAAGGATTGAGCTGCACCCGATTCAACGCTTGTTCCAGATTCGTTCCTTTTATTATTTGTAGTCAAACATTTTAACGTAGAAAGGTCCTTACAGGAACTGCAGCATACCGTAAAATTCCGGTTATAGCCCCCCCCCCCCATTCGCTTATAATTACTGAAGCCTCCCTGGTCAGTATAGGCTCATCTACCTGGAAACAACAACAAAAAATATATCCGGTCATAATTCCCCCCCCCCCCCCACAGATATAAGCCCTTCACTGCTGGATAACAGCATTGAACAGGGCTAAACATAAATGCTTTTATTAAGACTTTTGTCCCCCTCCGATATAAGCCCCTCCGTTTATAAGCCCACCCAAAACCCCTTACGAAGCTGTATAAGCCCAGGGCTTATAATCGGAATTTTACGGTTTATTGCGATTATCATAGTTACATAATTTCCTTTCGGAACTACTCAGTGATAGCTCTTTCTATGCGGTACTATGCATTATTTTGATGTTTCTTCTGAGTTAAAAACAATGTTTTGTACCATGATTGAAAATATCGATAAAGATAGCATACTTAAAGGATTAAAAGACCTGGAAATGATCGAGGACGCGGTTAGATTAATTTATTTTGCTCTGTCTTCATCGAAAGACCTTTTTCAGTGGTTTCTTTGTGTTTAAAATGCGTCAGAGAATGGTTATTAGGTCAACTGATAGTTCTTTAAATAAAAAATGCGTTTGGTTCTATAAATGTTGCCGGCACAAGCTCACTGGAAGCTTAGTAGATTTCAATTTCCCGTTGTTGATATAGCGGGGATAACAGCACGTGGACTATCTCTATCATCTTCTCTCCCCTTTCGGCTGTCCTGGCTGTCGCCCGTGTCAAAACTAAAATTTAACCGTGGCTTAATGCAGAAAACTGCAGCTTAAACCTACATGTTGAAAACTGAAATCTAAAACGTAACCCCTTCAAAGCCAAATTCGAAAAAAAAACAGCTAACAATGTAACACTAAAAACTGAAAGGTAAACTCCTAAATTTCCGAAACTGAATGCCTTGATGTCGCTAACTGGAAGCTGAAACCTAGAATAAATAATTCTACTCATCTCCACTACGTAGCCTTTGTCATCCTTTGCTCAATTTGTAAATTTAGAGCGAACGTTTAATTCCCGACATAAGCTTAAATTTACGCTGAGAAAAGCTGGAATGAGTCTTGGTTTTCAGACTCTTTTGCATGGGTGGCGTCAGTGGTTGCTAAAAATAATCTCTTGAGTAACGTTTTATATTTCCTTTTTTAGCTCCACGAAAAAAATTAAGGAGCTGAAGCAACTGCACGCTTGTGCTATTAGTAAGCTATTGCAGTATCATTATATCATTAAGACCGCAATAAAAGAGAGAATTGCCTGCAAGGATCAGATCCACTTAAACGCGGAAACCTGCAGAAAGGGGTACCAAAGAATTTAAGCTTAGACAACAGTGAGCGTGAAGTCTCCATTGAAGTAAGATATAAGAATGTAATACATTAACAGCTTGGTAATCTAGTTCGCTTTATAAAAAGTTGCAAAAAGCAGTCGCAAATAATATGTAGATCTGCTTTATTGCAAGTATTCGCCTGTTTATACTTCCCCTATATGCTACTAACACCTGTCATTCCCTTTTTAAAACATGGTTGAAGTTCTAAATTTCTTATTTAGTTTAATCTTAAGTCTTGTATTCAGTTGTGATTAAGGGTACCGAATCTATTCAAGGTGTTCTGTCTGCGGGTTTGGCGGTGTTAGTTTCAGATAAGTATTAGTATGTATAACAATTATAACACAGTTATAGACGTTATTTTATTTGCTCTTATTTGAAAATAGCTAAACTTGAAAACAGCAGCGTGTTTGCTTGGTTAGTTCAAATCTCCAATCATATGTCATCGAACCGAGCAAACGCGACTACTTTCTAGAGACCAATATTTCCAGATTGGCTTTCGCGTACACTTTTTTCCCTTCGCTTCATTAATACAACACCGATAGAGGAAAAGGGAGGAAAGAGAAGAATGTAATGTGTTTTCAACTTGATGACTGTTAATATTGAACCCATACACCGAATGCAAATATGGCGGATCACTCGGTTGGTGCCTGGGACGAGCTGCATAAAAGCGAGGCTAGTCAGGCTTCGGTGTTTTGTTTTGACAATGCTTTCGTTCTGGTGTGTCTCTTTTCGCTACTCCTATGAGTTGCTGTGTTTCTGAATGCCACGAGAAGTGATAGAAGTGTTCACTGTTTGCCTCTTAGGGAAAAATTGGATCAATGCAATTCGCTGAGACGAAAGAAAGGAGTACAAAGGAGTTCACGATCGCCGCGAGAACTGTTAATTTGTTCGCTATGTTTCAGGTTAGAAGATCTTAGAAAAATGTGTAAGCGATCACATTTAGCTCCAAGTCTTTCTTATTTGGCTCAATGTTTTCACTAGCTTTAACTATCGGGGCCGTTGAATTTTATTCACTTGGTTAGTATTTGATCGTGCGATTCCGTGCGAGTGGATCGTACGCGAACAAAGCCGGACATGAACATCTTCTTTTGAGACAGAGGATGTCTTGGAAGTGGAGCTTTCCTTTACCTTGGGAAAGGTCCTGGCCATGTAACTCGTGCTGCAACACCACCAGACACCACATAAGCTCGTCATTTAAACGAAATTTTCTAAGATCTTCGAACCTGAAATGTAGCGAACAAACCTCAATACCGGTAGTTCCCGCGGCGATCGCGAACTCCTTTGTTTCGTCTCAACGAATTGCATTGATCCACTTTTTCCCTTAGAGGCAAACAGTGAACACTTCTAGAAACACAGCAACTCGTAGCAGCAGCGAAAAGAAACACACCAGATCGATGAATAAGCAAGACTTCTGTACGAAAGCATTGTCAAAACACAACACATTCTCGTCCCCATAGCCCTTTCGATTCTCTTAGCCGGATTGGCACGAGAAAACGGAGGGCTCTGGGGACATATGATTTTTGAATTAATTCGAATTTTTTTGATTGGCTGTTTCGAACAAAGAATTCCTAAACGGAAGTCGAAAATGTAACGACTCTCTCATACATTCTTTTGAAACGTCATGACTGCATACATGAAGACCGGAAGTCCTAGAATCTAGGACTGGAAATCCTGTGTCCCCAGAGCCCTTTGTTTCCTCGTGCCAAGGCCCAGCCGGCTAAGAGAAACGAAAGGGCTATGGGGACGAGAATGAACACAACACCGAAGCCTGACTAGCCTCGCTTTCATGCAGCTCGTCCCAGGCAACAACCGAGTGGTCCGCCATATTTGCATTCGGTGTATGGTCTTGTATAAGCGAGAAACAATTCTTTTCACTGTTTATATTATAGGTGGTTTGTGTATTCTCGAGTATTACCTTACGGTTCAGGTAAAACCAAAGTACTTTTGTATGTTGAAGCTCACGGAACATTTGATTTATCTTAACAAAACTCACGCAGGATTAAGGCGCACGGGGTATGTAGGGGTTTACATTTACTTTTGCGATGGTAATAACATGTGCCGTGCCGAAGGTGTACGTAGTTCTGCAAGTGGGTATGGGAAAATGCTCTTGCGGCTATTTTGAAAGTTGAGGTGCTTTAAATAACACAACCCGTTGAGGTTCTTCGTTCAAAACCGTTCAACCCACCCCCTCTCCACGCTCGTGATCGGGATCAAAATCAAGAACATAGACGATTAACAAGTGTGGCGGAAAGTTTCTGTTTAAATTCTACCTGAAGTACTTCTTCTTTTCACTGTCACGAATGGCGGATCACAAAAAATTATGTGCCTTAATTTTTGAAGGTAGAAAATCCGTTTCAGTCTTCCTCTTATTCCCCTTTCTACGCCAGTTTCATTTACTAGTTGCACGTAACTATGTAAATCGAAAACAATAAACATCCTAGCTTACAATCCCTGACAATGCTGACGCAAACAATATCACAACTTACTTTTACAGGCCTGAGATCTAATCACTTGCAGTCAAAATGGTTGTGGCAGTATCGGTATGTAGCGTCTGCGGAAACCACAGTGTTTCTTTGTTATGTTGATATTTTCCTTTGTACTTGTGTTTGTGTCTGATCCAGATAAAACTGAAAATCTGACTTTTAATCTGAATTGAACCTTGACAGCAAAAAGGATAATAGCCACAACATCCTTAATTTAAATGTGTGTTTTTTGTGTAACTATTTAATTTTGAACAATGAGCATTAATTAGTTTTCGAATATAAGGCTAACTTGGGAACTGAACTTTACCAACACTTTATTAAAAAGGGTTTGTATCCATAAATCTAAGGTAGCTCAGAATTGTGTAAAATTGCATTACATAAACAGTTACCCTGTAACTTCATGACAAATGTGTTCAGAATTAGCTAGCGTTCTTATATAAGGTTTTGGAGTTTTTTTTTTCTTGATAGCTTTAGCTTTATTAGTTGGTTTTATCTTTTTGAGTTGTAGAGTAACATTTTTCCAGTTAGATACAAGTAAGGCGCACGTCCTGGTTAGGAAGAAAAGATCGTGTGACCCTCTGAGTGTAACGCAACCATATTGCCTTCTTTTCTACAGAATCACCCGCAAGGCTTTGATGAAACGTCAAACATATGGGTTCAGCCGTTTTCTGCGCTGATCAACTGCATGTTTCCTGTAGAATATGTGTACGCAGATTGGTTTGGGTGGCAAACATGGAACGAAGCACAGCGGGAAGATCAAGAATCTCTCGTCAGTCCATCGGAAGCAACCATAGTGGCTGGAAGTCGAGTTGAAGGATTTTGTATCCCTCAGTTTTTCCTTCGAAAAACTGATGTTGAACGCGGTAGTGTGGTTGATTTTCGTGGCAGTGTGCTTGAACATTGGCAGCCTGATCTTGATAGGATGGAAGCTAATGATTCTTTTGTTGAAAATAGTGAAAAGAAACTGATACCCATATTCACTGTTGAACATATCGAGGACGACCCAAAGTATGCAAAGCTCAGGCTGACCAAAGAATGGAAAGATCATCGACCGCGTTACAAGAACGTTTCCTATCTGCACCATTCTTTTTTGCTTCCTTCAGCGGATGAATATCATTCCATGGCTGGCCTTGAATCAAATCAATTTGATGGCGAAAAGGGTTCGTGGTCATACGATCTCCACGGTCCTGTGCGTAAACTTGAGTCCGGAGGTTTTCCAAGTTACGAGGAAGATCAGACAGGCGTTTTCAAATATCCAATAGCGTGGCCAGAACCTGCTATGGAATGGTTGGTCCGACCGAGGCCAAGTGGTTGGCCCTCACCCGAACTTGTCCAGGAAATATTTGACGCTGGTTGTCATTTGGCCCCGGTTGGCAGAGGAAAGCGTATTGGTGATCCCGTTGATTTGCTCAGTTATTGCCAAAATCCGGAGCTGTCAGGTGCTAGTTCCGCAGGTCTACAGGAGGAATGCAAAGAAGGAAAAATGACGATGGACAACACAGAATGGAAAACGTCCTTTTCAGTGGCCGAAAATAAACTTGGCGAGAGTGTGTCTTCAGTGCAACGACATGTCATGGTTTTGTTGAAAATGATTAAGAAATGTTACTTTCCGAAGGTGATATCAACGTACTGCTTGAAGCACTTGCTCTTTTGGGAAAGCGAGAGGAAACAGGCAGATTTTTGGAGAGAGGATAACTCCGCTAACTGTCTTCTGTTGATTTTGGATCGTCTCCAAGAGTGTTTGCAGGCACATCGGCTGCCCCATTTCTTCATTCCACGGAGCAACACTCTGGAATATGAAGATCCATCCAAAATGAATGAAGCCGCTACCATTGTCGCTGAAGTGAGAAGAAAAATTTTGCCAAAGACGGTGAATTTACTGAAACGCCTTCAGTCTCTGACTTATCAGTCAAACTCATATCTTCAAGGTCTTGGTTTGCTATTGGGGGACCATCTCCTAAAGATGCAAGACAGAAATATCTCCAGTGAAGATCACAGACAGCTGCTAAGCTCTCTCCACTCAGTTTTTGTTGGCAAGTGCAAAGACGTTATAGCAGATTTACAAAGAATCTCGCCTGCGGAGCGCCAAAAGATAGAAAAGTTGGTAAATGTGTCTTTGTATGCTTACCAATCTACGCTTTCAAGAACTCTGTGTAAACTGTGGCTTCTACAAACTAATGAACGCAACGACCAGAGAAAGAGTGAGGACGAGTTCCAATTATTCGTGAAGGAGGAAGTTAAAGATATTTCCTTTGATGAAGACTTCTTTGCATCGGCGCTTGTTTTCTTTGCCAAAGCTAGGAATGGAATGGAGCCCTCATTGGCAATTCCTTATACAAGAGTAATGAATCTTCTGAGAGAGGAACAGATGAGAATAGCCAAAGAGGGCATGGAGAAAGCACATGAGGCATCGAAAGAAATGTTGTGGGATTGGCTCAAGAGGAGTGATCTCGAGAAGATCGGAAAGAACGTTTCGAAGAAACTCCGAGATGAGGTGGACTTTATGACAGTTACAAACGAGGAAGTTTTGAGGTTTTTTAATGAGGAGCTTGCAGCGATTTTTGAAGAAAGAATCAAGGAATAAAAAGGAATAGTTTTTAATGACAGTTAACTAAATGGAAAAAACATTGGCATTAACAAAAATTGACTTACAAGCAAGTCGGAATTTATTACAAAGTATTAGTAACCCAAAACGGAGGCGCTCAATTATGGACTAAGTCATAATTTAAGAAACAATAAAGTAACAAACATACAAGGAGAACTTATCTACTACTCTTGTTTGATATTTATTTTACCACTATTTCACCTAGGAGATAATTTTACCACTGTTTTGAACGATGTCTTGGAACCGTTGAACCAGGACATTTAGGTCGAACGTTTACTGGTTTTCCAGTACACGAACGTTTTGAAATTAGTTAGTCTGTAAGTAGATAATAAACTGCGGTGTAAAGCCACTGGGGTACCGCCCTTTTGAAGTAACAACTCCCTGTTTTTCTTTAATATGAACAGCATTAGTAAGAAATTTAAGAAAGTTTAAAAAAGTTTTGCAAAGGTATAGGACTAAAAGTCCGATTCCCCGTTGAGAGTTGAGTCTACAACCTTTCGCACGACCCCGATACTGTAATAATTCCAAATCATAGACTACAGAGTGAACAATTAACCTGATTGCAGATGTCGTGGCTGTTGAAAAGCATTACTTGTACATCTTTTACTGCCATTTGTAACTTTATTGTTTATGATTAAATTGTATAGTGTCTATGCTGTGTTACACTGATCTTTGCTAGTCATGTCAATTCTCTGACCTCCATATTGAAGATTGCCCTTAAAGGATGATCTAGAGTTAGCATCGCGGCATAAAATATTTCTACATATTTTATTTAAAGCATTTTTTACTTGCCCCAAATTTTTTGTTTCATTGTCAATCATTTCATAGCGGTGCCGGGCAACCGAGCGTGCGCAGTAGCTATCGAATGGTTGCAAAGAGCGTAGTGAATAGCTTGACAAAGTTTATTGTTTAGTTCGCATGTTTTGGTCTTGACCGTGCTCAAAACACAATACAGTAGCTATTTGCATTTTGTTTGCTCCTTAATTTGAAATGATTTACCATTTTTGGTTGTTAATTATAAATGTCAACAGTGACAAATTTTCTCTTGTTATTCCACGCCACCAAAACATTCTCAGTGACGTGAAACATCAGGTGAGAAATCTGGATGAAAATGCAAAACACTGATCTCAGCTGCGTGAAACATCAAACGCAAAAACCGCCACTATTCGCATTTCACACGCATACAGTCATTGATATTTAAATCTTTCTGAGAAAAACAAACTTTGGGTGACGTCTTTCGTAGCAACGGCTTGATTGACACAGGCTTGCCCTGTTTCCAGGCACCGCTATGCCGTCAAATAAAAGTGCCGACTTTCTTCTCCCCTGAGCCAGGCCACAATCATTCCAATATTTTGACCTGTTTATATATCCTTGTTTACTACCTTTAAGCATTGAGGTACAAAACTCTTCAGAAATACAACATAAAATAAAACAACATTTCGGTGATAATTAGAACTAAATTTAGTTTCATCAGATTTAAAGCGTGTTTAAATAGACTCGATAATTATAAACTGTTTTCACAAGAATAAGACTCTTTTATTTTAGTTTTCATCAAAAGGTTTTCTACGTTTCAATTTTTTTTTCTTGAATTATTCTCTACCAACACGTAACATGTCTTGGGTTGCAAATGTCATGTACCGTACTTACTCAAATAAGCGCAAATTTTTCGCTCCTCAAGTGCGGCGCTTATTTAAAATTTGGACGCCACAAAGGATTTCATTACAGTAATTAAAAATTGCGTTTTTTGACTGTCAGTCTTCGTCTCTTGCTGAAGAGAGAAGTAGCGCTAGCTGTCCTAGCAAAGTTCGCGGCCTTTACAGCATTTACAGAACTACGTATTGTAAGAATGTTGGATAGAAAAACTAATGGGAGAGCAGAAAAACAATCACTTTGAACTGAAAAACAACGCTTGTGATGGAAAGAAATGTCTTAGTTTGTTTTAGAGTGGCTTTGTTGTGCTGTTTTTAGTTTAACAGAATTCCTAAAAAAAACGCCGCATCGGGACTGATCCAGAGCAGTCCCGATGTTGCTCCAGACCTTGTTCCAGAGAGAGACCCTGGGAACGAGGTTGTCGGGACTGCGGCGCTCATTCGGGGCGGCGCTTATTAACTTTTTGGCCCTAAATGCGGCACTTATTCGAGTAAATACGGTACATGTGTACACCATACTGATCATCTCCATAGAATGTAAGAATGAATAGTTTTCACCAGTATTGAGCCAGTAGATGTTTACAAAATTCGATGTACCGTAATCTCAGTTGTCTCCTCGCATCCCCATATTAGTTCTTATTTTATATTAAAAGAATAAAAAGTTATGATTCCTTTCCTTGATGAACACTTTTTGTTAACAGAGGAGGTATTCAAAGTGTCGGCGAAGATTCTAGAAAAACTCTTTAATTATAACAGCTGCCCTCAGCTTGAGTTCCTCTTCTGGGAATTTGCTCATCTCGGATTCAGTATCTTATATTGACCTATCTGTAACAACTTAGTTCGAAGCTATTCCCAAAATTCTCTACCTTTAACCTACATTTTCTATAATAAAAAGCATTTTCTACCTGATTAGTGACAGCTGGAAATACTTCTGCGTTCGCAGGCTACTGATTGGCCAGCATAACGGCATAAAATCTATTTTTACAAAGTGTAAAAACTACACTGAAGGGTGTTCCCTATAATATAATGGACAATATATATTCCAGCAGTATTGATTGGCCTATAATATCACGTGATTTGTTTTTCAGAAGGGTTGATAATAGTTGCAAACTTATTAGTTGCTAGAACTAGTCGTTTAACACCGCAAACCTACGTTGAGAGATAGGCTCAAGCCCTGCGTAAGCCTGCTTTAGGTAAGAATATTGAAAAATGTTTGTGCTGATAACTTGTTAGATTATAACATGAGCCCTCAGCCGAAACCCTGAAAAGGGATATAGTTCAAACAGAATGCTGCTTAAGTAAATCTGTAACGCTGTTCAAGTTGTGCCAGGCATTTTTGTTAACAGGTTTTCAGTTTTATTGAACTGTTATGCGCTATATTTTAGTTTTATGAGATTTTTAAGCCCGATAGTCTACTGTTTAGGTTCAAGAATAGTTTCTACTAGCAGATCTTATTTTCTGATACCCATTTATTTTTTATTCTACTTTGCAACTTGAGGAACTTTTTATTCACCTAAGAAGTTTTTTTTTACTGTGAGTTCAAGTGGCGGATAGAAAGTGACCAAAATTCGTCCGAAACGTCTAAAGAATGTTTTGGATTATTAAAACTATTTGTTTCAATTTAAGTTATTTTCCTGAAATGTTCTGAAAGTGGATTCAGCACCTTATTTTGGAAGTAATTAAAATTCGGCTCAAAGCTCTCAATAATCTTTTAAAATATTGATAAAGCTGTGACTACCACAACTTGCGGCCATAATTCTTGGAGTTGACTTATTTCAAATTGCTGAGAGTGTTTGAAGTTCGAGTATCCACAACCATTTAGCCCGATGTATCTTTGATAACCGTTTGACTGACCCATAAAATGCAGCAGTATGCATTAACCAATAAACTCACATGCTGTTTCTTCGGAAAGGTTGACGATAGTTTCCAGACATTTAAAAGGACTAACAAAGAAGTTTAGAGAACTACAACTCTATGCAAGTCCGCTTTTGGTAAGAACACTGAACTTTGTTGTGCTGGTAAGTTTTAATATTAAAACATGAGCCCTTAGATAAGGAGACGAAATTTATCCTGGACAGAATGCTCAATGCTGCTGAAATTCTTCTCGATTGCATATCCTTGATAGCATTCAAGTTATAGCACATTAAAACTTGGACTGCATTTCACATCGAAGAGGTGCTTTTTATTAGCAAGCTTTAGCCGAACTTCAACGTGCAAGCTGACTCTGTCCGGGCGAAAGTATTTGTCTAGGGAATCTTTATGGTTGTTGTTATGCAAATCTAGAGACTTTGAAACCGATATTTAAACACATTGCATTTTAATTGTTACTCAGGCTTGATAATGGCGTCTTGAATACGCATTTTTGCATTTTTGCATTTTTATGCTTTAGTAAATCTTTTGTATAATGCAAGTGTTTGTTTATTTTAATTAATCAGCTAGACAAAATGCGTCTATTATTGTCTATGGAAAATTTCCAGTTTCCAAGCAAACGTTTTGTCTCGCGGAGAATGTTTGCCCTACTGGTTGTTGGGCACGAACTCATAGTCATTCACGATTAATAAATGTATAAGAAAACATGTTTCCAACAACCCTAATGTGAAGTAATATTTTCATTTCTTGCAGCTTAAATGCTTACGGTAGACTAGCATTTTGATAATACTGTATTTTATTTTAACGTTTTTGACCCTTGTTACATATTATAGATTGTGTGAAAGTTTTTATTTATTTTAATGTTTCATACAGACCAGTGTCCAAGCAACGTTTTGTTTTGGGGAAAATTTTCGCCCCACAGGGCTTGTAACATTGGAAGACTTTTCAGATTCCAAGAAACATTGTCGTGTCTCCAACAATCTCACAAGTAAAAACTAAACAAGCCTTCACATTTGGTTTTGATAACTTTCGGGTTCGCTGATTAATTCGATTGAAATAATCAGTTCCATTCGCCAATAAACTCGTGCGTGCTTATTTTTCCGAAGGGTTGATGACAGTTGCAGACATTTCGCAGAACTAACAAAGGAGTTTAGAGAACTACAATCCTGCACAAGCCCGCTTTTGGTAAGATTCATCTTGTAAGTTTGTTGTGGTGATAAGTTGTCAGATTATAGTAACATGATCCCTCAGAAACAAAAAGAAATAGACCTTAGACAGAGTACTGCTGAAATGCTTCTCGATAGCATATTTTTGTTATAGTATTCAAGTTTGGCAGCCGGTTGGAACTCATCTTTTAGATTTTTTAAGAACTTTCTGTTGTAACATTAAGTTGCTGTCGTGGTGCTACACTTACGTTTTATGGCATGTTTAGGCCTGTTTATGGGCTGTATAGGTTCATGAATAATTTTTAACAGAAGATTTGTTCTTCCAGCAATTCATTTTTCTTCTTACATGCGATTTTAATATTGTTAATCATTTTAGAGACTCTTTATATGCCCAAGATGTTTCTTTTATTCCCAGAGCTTTACGAAAAAACAAGTTAATAAGAATTTCGACCTTACGCTTAAATTGTAAGTTTTTCTTCGAATTGCTGATATCTCGGAATCAGCTTCTTATTTTGCATTAGAAAAGCTTTGTTAAAGAGTATGGATCCCAAAACATTTCATGGACGCGTTTATATTATTCTTGTTTTCTAGCTTTTCAGCCTGATTACTGACGAAACATCATTGATGTGGTAATGACTGAGCAGGAAAGATAAGTCAGTTTTCTGTTCTTGTAATACCATCATCATAAAACATAATTTGGTGATATATTGATCTACATTTTAGTTTCATCAGATTTAAATTGTGTTAATAGAATAGTTTTCACCTGTAGATACTTTAGTTTCGTGGGAAATTTGTGTGCGTTTTAACTGCTTGTTTTAATTTTTTCTTATTTTATTCTTCATCAGTTTTTATCAGGGTTTGGCTAACATATGCCATATACATGTGTATACCATAAATCATCTCAGTGTTTTCTTTCTGAATGAATTATATAGTTCTCGCCAGTATCGATCATGTAGATGTTTGAAACTCCATTTTAAATTTGACGCCTAATTTTTTATTTTAACTTTTTTTAAAATAAAAAAACCTCATTCTTTTTCTTTTTGAATATATTCAAGGAAACAGAAGTTATTAAAAATTTCGGCGAAGGTTCTAGAAGAATTGTTTAAAACGTATTACTGCTGCTCTCAGTTTGAGTCCATTTCTAGGAATTCGCCCACGCCGGATTCAGCATATAAAATAGTTTTACGACTAGCAGACTAGGTGGCTAGGAGGCTAGAAGTTTTCCTATACAATAATTGATTTTTTCCTGATAACCTGGTGGGATATAATTTGAGCCCAACCTAATATAAGAAATTAGAAATATATTTTGATCCGAATGTTGGTGAACTAATTTTTTTATTCGCCAAAATGCTTTTCTCTTTAACAACATAAGGTAATTAAAATTCCGCTCAAGGTTTATTAGAACTGTGTTTTCCAGTCATCTTTTTCTTGGAATTTTCTTATTTTAAATTCATTATCAAACTTTTGAAATATTTTGAAATATTTTAAATATAATATTTATGGGCATGACTGAACATTGAGCTACATGTATAACAAATAAGAAGTAAAAAGTAAATAAAAAGTTGTTTTCGATAGCACTGCCAGGGTCAGATATTTTGTGAAAATGCTTTCTTTACTAACATATATGCTGGCGTCTGATCTCGTCATAAAGGGAAAATTTGAAGGCATTCTTAGATCTGCTAATCAGTTGTGTAGGTTCATAAATCTTTCTATCAGAAGATGTTTTCTCCTTCGAGTAATTTTCTTCTTCCTTGTATAAACTTTAAAATTTGCAAATCGTTTCAGCTACTAAAATATTTTTATGTGCTTAAACGTGACCATGTTGATTATGTTTACCATTAAAGATGTGTGCTCCTATCCTAAATTAGTTTTCCTGGAATTCGTTTATCTCGATCGGACTTACTATTTCCCTTTTAACATTTTTAAGACTTCTTTGAAGAATACGTATCCACCAACATTTCAAAACTTACAGCCTGTTCATTCGTGTTTACTGGCTTTTCCTTTTGATTGCTGAGGTATATCTTATAAATTATTAAAACCGTGTATCCATTAGCTTGACAAAAGACACATGACAAGTTAGAAGTAGATAAGAAATAATTCTAGACGGCAGTGTTGGTCAGATATTTAAACTTATATTAAGGTGACTCGATCGAAATAAATGACGTGCTGTATGCCTGTCAAAAATGTCTAATAACTTCACCATTTCTGACTCGATTTCCTTCAAACTTTCGCATTTTACTCGAAATTTATCGAAGAATAATACGCACGTCAATATGGCGATGTAACTATCGTGAGTTTTGCGCGATGTTAACTTTATTGAACACACCTATCTGGATAAAACTGCTATTTACAGAAAACTGAGCGCTAAGATTTCGTTTAAACTACTGCAATTAGCTCATTATAACATCTTATTATGACTCTCCAAGTTTCCGAGAAATCGTCGGAACAGAAACCTCGATACAATTTGATCATCAAAAAGTTAATCTCGAGCAAACTTCGAGGCTGGGAATGCTCCAGCGCTTCCACATTTCGCCCAAAAGTACCATAACCGGCGGCAAAGAAAGTTCAATTCATCAGTTTTGTTAGCTCTAAATCACATTCACCTATTTGCAGCGATGAAAAAGTTTGAGCAAATACTATAAACTCACCATTTGCGCCAAAATGTAGGAAGGTCGCCAAATTAACGTTTTTCTAAATTACATGAAAACTAACCGTACGAATTGCTTAAAACAACCGGACCATTAAATTAAACATCTTACGCAAACTTTGCGCTGCTTTACGTTTCTGGAGCTGCCTTGATTTGGATGAAATAATGTTTTAAAGTGAAGCACTACTCCAACCCTATTGTGAACACGGCTATGTTGTTGTTTAGATTCTGCAGCTAACGCTATGCAAATTTCCTTGGAATTTATAAGAATTTGAAAAATTTGCACATGGATAAGGGGGGTGCTTCACTTTAAAAATTAATTCGTCCATATAAAGGCAGCTCCAGAAACGTAAAGTAGCGCAAAGTTTGTGTAAGATGTTCAATTTAATGGTCTGGTGGTTTTAAGCAATTCGTACGGTTAGTTTTCATGTAATGAGAAAAACGTTAATTTGGCGACCTTCCTACATTTTGGCGCAAATGGTGAGTTTATAGTATTTGCTCAAACTTTTTCATCGCTGCAAATAGCTAAATGTGATTTGGAGCTAACAAACCTGATGAATTGAACTTTCTTTGTCTTCGGTTATGGTACTTTTGGGCGAAATGTGGAAGCGCTGGAGCATTCCCAGCCTCGAAGTTTGCTCGAGATTAACTTTTTGATGATCAAATTGTATCGAGGTTTCTGTTCCGACGATTTCTCGGAAACTTGGAGAGTCATAATAAGATGTTATAATGAGCTAATTGCAGTAGTTTAAACGAAATCCTAGCGCTCAACTTTCTGTAAATAGCAGTTTTATCCAAATAGGTGTGTTCAATAAAGTTAACATCGCGCAAAACTCACGATAATTACATCACCATATTGACGTGCGTATTATTCTTCGATAAATTTCGAGTAAAATGCGAAAGTGTGAAGGAAATCGAGTCAGGAATGGTGAAGTTGTTGGACATTTTTGACAGTCATACAGCACGTCATTTATTTTGATCGAGTCACCTTAACCATTCCAGTAACGATTATTAATTTACTCACTTGCTTTAGTTAGACCACGTTTCAAACTCAAGTGGAGTGTTTCAAAGAGAGAGAAGTTCTTCTGAAATTTGACAATTGTTTGAATTGTTAGACTAAATAAGAGAATCCGTCTAAAATTTCTTTAAACAGTGTCTTTTTTCCTGGTAGCGTCCACTTTCTATTAAACTAACCTTAATATTTTCCGTTTTTGACAACTCAAACGTTTTCCATAGTATCTGATACCAATTTTTTCCTAAATCACAAATTCTTTGGTAATGTTTTGTTTCAGAAATTTCTGGGTCCATCTCTTATTAGTGTGGTCAAGGAAATTTTTCAAAACATTAAAATAAACCTTCGGGTTCAAAAATTTATGAAACTATGTATATTAAGCTAACGTGGTTTCGAAAATTTCCAAACCTATTTTAAGTTATCCGAATTGTAAAAAATTTCCCAGATAGTCACCATTTCTAGTGAACGTGCCTTCAGAAATTTCTGACACTATTTCTGCTAAATGCGGTCGCAGAAAATTACGAAACCATTTCGAATTATACGTCGGTTTCAAAAATT
The DNA here is from genome assembly GCF_052425735.1 of Oculina patagonica. Lineage (NCBI taxonomy): Eukaryota > Metazoa > Cnidaria > Anthozoa > Scleractinia > Oculinidae > Oculina > Oculina patagonica. Next base: position 9,755,648 of record NC_135761.1, on the reverse strand, counting down.
TCCGAGGTTAGTTCCAACGCGTAGTTCGTAATCGTTGGCAGTTTTCGACATGAATTTTTCACACAAATTTGGTATCGGACATTTTCGAGGCCATTTCAATTGTTTCATATGGCACACGTACACAAACATAATTAAATACGCTTTGAAGAAAGGAATAGTTATACAATACAATATTTAACATAGGAAAGGCCAAGAACTTGTCACTTCAGAAGAAGGGACCTAAAAGTTAAGTAAAACGGTAAGTCAACAAAAAGTCATTTTTTTGAGTTAAGTGTGTTTGACAAGTTAATTAGAAAAAGCTGGAAAAATGCCATAAATGGAATTAAGAATCGCGAGGGACACGATGACATAATACATGTGCCCCATTTTATACTGGTGTATATGTATATGTCACTTTGTCTCACGCTTACATGACCCGCCTACGTCAAATAGTTCAACGTATTTTTAAGTATTGTAACGGGTTTATTTGAATTTTTGTTTAGTGTCCCCAATTAGCCTAGTCGTCTTAATACGTTGACGCTTTAAAAATTAGGGTTTTTACCTGACCTGACCTCACCTGACCTCACCTCACCTAAAAATTGAAATAAAAACGTAAAGACAACAAGAAGTCATCTTTTAGAATTAAGTGTGTTTGACAAGTTCAGTATAAAAAGCTGGTAGAATTGTTATAAATGGAAATACGAATGGCGACAGACACGCTGACATAATACATGTACCCCATTTTAACACTGGAGTTAGTGGAGTACGTGTATATGTCACTTTGTCTCGTGCTGAGTTGACAAGCATACATCAAATAGTTTGACACATGTTAAAGTATTTTAACGGGTATATTTGAATTATTGTTTAGTGTCCCCAGTTAGCCTAGTCGAGCTTAATACGTTGACGCTTTAAAAATAAGGGTTTTTACCTCACCTCACCTAAAAAGTAAAGTAAAAAAGGTAAAGACAACAAGAAATCATTTTTTAAGAGTAAAGTGTGTTTGACAAGTTAGGTAGAAAAAGCTGGAAAAATGCCATAAGGGAATTAAGATTGGCGAGAGACACGATGACATAATACATGTACCCCATTTTAATACTGGAGTACATGTATATGTCACTCTGTCTCACGCTGAGTTGACAAGCATACATCAAATCGTTTAACGTATTTAGTATTGTGGGTTTATTTGAATTCTTGTTTAGTTCCCCAGTTAACTAAGGTTTTTACCTCACCTCACCTCACGTCACCTAAAAATTGAAGTAAAAACGTAAAGACAACAAGAAGTCATCTTTTAGAGTAAAGTGTGTTTGACAAGTTCAGTATAAAAAGCTGGCAGAAATGTTATAAATAGAAATAAGAATGGCGACAGACACGCTGACATAATACATGTACCCCATTTTAACACTGGAGTACATGTATATGTCACTCTGTCCCGCGCTGCATACATAAAATAGTTTAATGTATGTTAAAGTATTTTAACGGGTTTATTTGAATTCTTGTTTAGTGTCCCAGTTAGCCCAGTCGGACATAATAAGTTGAAACTTAAATTAAAGATTTAACCTTACCTCACCTCACCTCACTTACAACACTGTGTCAGTACAAGTTCGCTTTTGGTACGTACGAATGTTGAACGTTTGTTGGGCTGATAACTTGTAAGATTGTAACATTAGTCCTCAGTCAAGAAAATGAAATATATCCTGGACACAAAGCTACAGACGTGCTCATTGATAGCATATTCTTGGTAAATTATTCAAGTTATGTGTGTTCTGTGCTGTGTGTTCTTTAGCTTCTGAATTATTACTTTTTCTTGTAATATGCTCATATTTTGGACTTAGCTTCCTAATTTGCATAGTAAAGACCTTTTTAAGTGTACATCCTTTTCAATATTTTTTCTCGTTTTCATCAAAAGTTTGTGGACGTTTCAATTTTAATCTTTTTAAATCTTTTTTCTTGAATTCTTCTTTATCAGCTCTTGTCAGGGTTTGGGGTATAAATGCCATATACATGTACTGTATGTATCACACATCATTTCTAAGATGTATGGATAGTTTACTCCAGTGTCGAGCCAGTAGAAGTTTACAAAACTTCAATTCTTCATTCCCCATTCCTCATTTTAGTTTAAATTTTTGTTCCCGGAATATCAAAAACTTATGATTCCTTTGCCTTATGAAGATTTTCGTGGAAATAGGAGGCTGGGTATTTTAAGTTTCGGTGAAAAGTCTAGAACACGTTTTCAATTATAATAGCTGTCCTCAGCTTGAGTTCCTTTTCTGTGAATTTGCTCATCTCAGATTTAGCATCTATATTGACCATCTTTAACTACTTTTTTTAGAAACTATTCCTTAAATGTCGAAACTTTCTACATAATAATCAATTTACCAGCAAAGCGGCATAAAATCTTTTACAAAGTGCAAACATTAAAATGAAGGGTGAATAGTTTTTATTCTAGTAGTATTGATCGGTTTATAAACTCACGTAATTTTTTTTTCAGAAGGGTTAATAAAAGTCAAAATCTCATCAGTTGATAGTCGTAGTTCTTTTGTCGCAGAACTACGTTTTAGATATTCTACCTCCCTGAGTAAGCCTGGTTAAGGTAAGAGTATTGAAAGTTGTTTGTGCTGATCCCTTTTTAGATTAAAATAACATGACCCCTTAGAAAAAAAATCGAAAAGAAATATGGGTGAATGCTGCTAAAGTCTATCTGTAATATTGCTGTTGAAATATTATTCACGTTTTCCAGCCCATTGTCACAGGTCTTCAGTTTTATTGTACTGTTAATATTCTATCGCTACTACATTTTTGTTTCATGGAATTTTTTAAGCCCGTTAGGTTCAAGAATAATTTCTACCAGAAGATTTTATTTTCTGACACCAATTTATTTTCCTTTTATCTTGCAACCTTAAAGCTTTAATTTTTACTAACTCCAAACGGTTTTTTCGCACTTATAAAAATGTTTTCGAGCAAGAAAGTTAGTAAAATTCCGCCTAAAGGTCTTTAGCATGTTTTATTTTTTCTGAAATTTTCTGAAAGTAGATTCAGCATCTTGTTTTGGAATAGCTAAGACTCGCCCTAAAGTTCTCAATCATCTCTTAAAATATTGATAAAGCTGTGACAACCTCAACTTGAGGCCTTTATTCTAGGAATTCACTTATGTTCTTATTTTAGGAATCTTACTATGGACAAATCCGTGGCACTTTCCGCCATTTCGTTTTTCGCTTGGTTAGTAGGGTTCGTAAAACTGAATATCTCTTTATTTTATATTTTCCGTTCTCGATAGTGCGATAAAGTTTTGAAAATTTTATCCTGTGCTTTATCCATTTTTTCTCTTTCCTTTTTATTAAATTATCATATTCCTTTTTCTGGTTCAATTTTATCCTTTTCTTTATTCCTTTTTCGATTTTTCATTTATCTTTTTTTCTTTTTTAGTTTTTCTTTATTTCTATTTTCCTTTTTCCTTTATTCCTTTTTCCTTTGTTCCGTTTTTCGTTTTACCTTTTTCCTTTTTACTATTTTCTTTTCTATTTATTTCTTTTTCTTTTCTCCTTTATTCTATCGTTGATTCAGAGGCATATTCTCAAACCCTTGTTATCGAGCAGCATGACACGTGTTCTAACCTCCTCTTCAACCGGCCACCATTCGTGTGACTTGCTCGAACGATGCTGTTTCATTTACTGAGAGTGAGGTATATCTGATAGATGGGTAAAGGTTTACCATCCACAACTTCAGAGATAATAATATTCTTGCGCCATTTCTAAGTTTAAACATGTTCTCTGCTTGACTTGAAAGTAAATTCCCGTCACGAGGGAAGCGACTGTTTCTTACTGCAGCTGGTTTCTCTCTTTTTGCCGCTTGTGCCGGCGGCCAAATAAGATGATTGGTACGAATAACGATTTCCAAAGGGAACGGGTAACTTGTCGATGGGGTCGTGCTTGCCAGTTATTTGCTGTCCATGTACTTCGTATGTGACAGATTAAGGATAATATGCCCGCAACATTGAAAACCATTGTGTCTGGATCGGGCATTACCACACTGTCATCACCGATTAGATAGATCGTTTCGGCCTGCAGGCTAAACACCTTGGACAACACAGTAATCGTGCTATTGTTAAGCTTTACTTTAAGAACTTGTTCTTTGCTTTGGACTTGCACAAAGTTCTTCACGTCAGAATTTGATCATGAAGACCACTAGGCACCAAATGAAGCTCACGGATTAGTGTATCTGCATTTTGTAAGATATTAATAAACGGTATTGATTGAGGCATTAAATGTTTTAAAGAGGAGTATGCATAATCCGTGGCACTTTCCGCCATTTCGTTTTTCGTTTGATTCATTTGGTTGGTAAAATTGAATATCTCTTCATTTTATATTTTCTGTTTTCGATAGTTGGATTATCTTTGTTTATTTTATCCTGCGCTTTCTCCGTTTTTCATATTTCTTTTTTCTAGTACCGTCTAATCATTTATCCTTTTACCCTTTTCTTTATTCAAATTTCTATTTTCCCTTTATCAATATTTTGTTTTTCTTTTTTCCTTTTTCTCTTTAACTTTTTTCTTTTTTTCTCTATTTCTTTTTTCATTTTACCTTCTTCCTTTTTACTTTTTTCTTTATTCTTTTTCTTCCTGTTTCTTTTTCTGTATTTCTTTTTCATTTTACCTTTTTCCTTTTCCTTTCTGTCATTTTTTCTTTTCTTTCAATCGCTTACCCAGTAACCTTTGCTCGCAAATTTCGCGCCATTTTTCGCCATTTCCATGTGAGCTTCATTTGGTGCCTAGTGGTCTTCATGATCAAATTCTGACGTGAAGAACTTTGTGCAAGTCCAAAGCAAAGAACAAGTTCTTAAAGTAAAGCTTAATAATAGCACGATTACTGTGTTGTCCAAGGTGTTTAGCCTGCAGGCCGAAACGATCTATCTAATCGGTGATGACAGTGTGGTAATGCCCGATCCAGACACAATGGTTTTCAATGTTGCGGGCATATTATCCTTAATCTGTCACATACGAAGTACATGGACAGCAAATAACTGGCAAGCACGACCCCATCGACAAGTTACCCGTTCCCTTTGGAAATCGTTATTCGTACCAATCATCTTATTTGGCCGCCGGCACAAGCGGCAAAAAGAGAGAAACCAGCTGCAGTAAGAAACAGTCGCTTCCCTCGTGACGGGAATTTACTTTCAAGTCAAGCAGAGAACATGTTTAAACTTAGAAATGGCGCAAGAATATTATTATCTCTGAAGTTGTGGATGGTAAACCTTTACCCATCTATCAGATATACCTCACTCTCAGTAAATGAAACAGCATCGTTCGAGCAAGTCACACGAATGGTGGCCGGTTGAAGAGGAGGTTAGAACACGTGTCATGCTGCTCGATAACAAGGGTTTGAGAATATGCCTCTGAATCAACGATAGAATAAAGGAGAAAAGAAAAAGAAATAAATAGAAAAGAAAATAGTAAAAAGGAAAAAGGTAAAACGAAAAACGGAACTAAGGAAAAAGGAATAAAGGAAAAAGGAAAATAGAAATAAAGAAAAACTAAAAAAGAAAAAAAGATAAATGAAAAATCGAAAAAGGAATAAAGAAAAGGATAAAATTGAACCAGAAAAAGGAATATGATAATTTAATAAAAAGGAAAGAGAAAAAATGGATAAAGCACAGGATAAAATTTTCAAAACTTTATCGCACTATCGAGAACGGAAAATATAAAATAAAGAGACATTCAGTTTTACGAACCCTACTAACCAAGCGAAAAACGAAATGGCGGAAAGTGCCACGGATTTGCATTCACCAACAACCTTACACGCTTTAAGCATCTTTTTAAAACTGTTTCAATTATTAAAGATGTGTGGTCTTTAGTTTTAACTTGTTTTCCTTGGAATCTGCCTATATCACAGACTTGGCATCTTAATTTGCATTAAAAAGATCGGTACCTTTTTTTAAGATTATGCGAATCCAGAACCATTTCAATGTTTTAATCTGTTTTTTCGTGTTTACTAGCTGTTTAGGCCTGTTAACTGACGAAACAGCATTGAGACCCAAAAGAAAACCTGTCAGACAAGTTCGTTGCCTGTTCTTGCATCGAGACCATCATTACAAAACATTATTTAGGCTCTATATCTACCAGTAGATACTTTCTATCTTAGTTTTTTATTGGAAATTTGCAAATGCTCGTTAAAAAGTATATTTTTTCTAGTCTAATTCTTAATCAGCTCGTATAAGGTTTTAGGATAAAAATTCAATGAACATAAACGGTGTATACCAAACATCATTTTATCGTATGCATCAATGAAAATCACCACCACCAAAAAAAACGAAAAACTTGCGATTCGTCCCTTGTATAAACCTATTCATGGAGACAATTTTTGGCGAAGGTTCTGGAATTTTTTTTCGTACAATAATTTCAGCTGTTCCCAGCTGGAGTCCTTTTCTAGGAATTATTTGGTCACGTCGCAGTCAGCATAATATCTTGACATTTCCAACAACTTGTTTCAAAAGTATCCACAAACATCTCCAAGCTTAACCGAGCTTTTCTACAACAAAACGTCTTTTCTGTGTAATATCTGCTTAACCAGCAAAGCCGCTAGAATTTTTTACAAAATGCAAAAATGAAAAATGAAAAACAAAAATGAAACCGAAAGGTGTTCCCTATAACATAATGGTTAAATTTTAATCCAGCAGTATTGATTGGCTAATAAACTCATGCACGTGATTTATTTTTCAGAAGGGTTGATAACAGTCGTAATCTCATCAGTTGCTAGTCGTTCCACGCCGCAGAACTAATTTTGGAGAAATGCTACAGCCCTGTGTAAGCCTGGTCTAGGTAAGCGTATTGAAACTTGTTTGTGCTGATAAATTATTAGGTTATAACATGATCCCCCAGATAAAACTTCATGGGAAGAAATGTCCTTCAAACAGAATGCTGTTAAAGTGTATCTGTAAAACTGTTGTTGAACAATTATTGAAGTTATGTCATCCCAATGTCACGGTTCTATAGTTTTATCAAACTTGTTAACATTCAGGTGCTGTAGTTTTTAGCTTCAGTTTTTAGTTCCATGAGATTTTTTAAGCCTGTTAATCGTCTGTTTAGGTTCAAGAATAGTTTCTGCCAATAAAGTTTGTTTTCTGACACCAATTTATTTTTTCTTCTACTTTATAACGTGAAAGCTTCTCGTTTTTTATTCGCCCGAAAAGTTTTTAACACTCATAATTTTAAGAAAGTGATTAAAAGAGTGATTAACATTTCGTCCCAAGGTCTACAAATGTTTTAGTGGTAAAGCTCTCTGTTTTAGTTATTTTTTTCTTGATTTTTCTGCAAGTGAATTCAGCATCAGAAGTAATTAGAATTCAGCTCAAAGTTCTCAAGCATATTATTCATTATTAATGAAGCTGTGACTACCTCAGCTCACGTTCAGCTCGAATCCTTTTTTAGACATTTATTTATGTCAGATATGGTATCTTACTGTGGACATTTTGAGAAAGTGTTTCAAGAGTATCCACAAACATTTAGCTAGATGAAACTGCATTAAATAAGACAACTGATGAACGGCATTGACTGAGGAATGTTTGAGAAGTTAAGGTGACTAACATTTATCGTCCCTTCATGGCGACAACTTACATAACAATTTAGAGTCAATATTAGTTTCACGAGATGACGACGATTCCATAATGTACCAGGATGGAAGAATTTATAAATTTTCATTTTACATTTGTGAGGAGAGGATCCCTTCCACGGAGGGAACTTTTTTGACCTTTTTTGATTATTTACTTCGTTAACTTGTCTTTTTCCCCTAGAGAAAACAATACGTTGAATTTTGTCTATACTTAACCGAATTCGTTGTATCACATCGCATATACATTATTCGTGCATTGTTTAAGTGGAGGCGAACGAATAATCTCGCGATGGGAATATTTCCCTTGAGTAATAACAGCTTAAACACGTTTCACTGTGGAGGTATATCACAGGTTAAAACATCAAACTAAGTGGTCCCAAATTCAAGTGTCAACTAAATTCTACTATTGTTACTTTTCGACCAGTGCTGCTGTCAATAAGCTGTCACTTCCATCATGACCGGCATAGCCGTTTAAGAAATTGGAGGATGTCTGCACTAGATGAATTCTACTGGATATCTGACCTTATGATTACTGACAATTTCCTCTCCTTCGATGAACTTGCCTCATTTAGATCATTATAAAAGAGGTTTACCGTTAAATATATTGGATAAACCCTAATGGATTAAGTCATGTAGGTAGACAACCACTTAAAATTCTTTTTCAGGCATAGTTTTTTTTCATACAAGCTATTCTTTTTTAGATCCAGCGCTTACCTGAAAAGCAAGATGGACCTGCTAACTTTAAGAATTGAGATACATGGATTTGAAAAATCCTATGACCCTGAAGGGGACGGTGACTGCTTCTACAACGCAGCTGCTTTCCAACTGGGAAGAGATGCAAGTGACTTAAAAAATGAAATTTTTGACTATCTGGCCCATAACCAATATGATGTAAGTTATATTTATTATCAGCTCGGCCCTTTTTAATTGTTGTTAATAGTGCAAGAGGACCTTTGCATTCCATGGCGCAGTGAGAACGGAAGATTATGAGTAGTGCATGAAGGTGCATGTGAAAGTTCGATAAAAACGTAATGTTCAACCTAAGAATTTAGATTTATTAATTCGAAATACGATAAACAGGATAAACAAACATATTTCAAAATTTGTGATAAACATAATATAACCCTCCGTTAAAAAGATATTTGGGTTTAGAATTCGCATGCTTTGAACGAAGGCAATCTCACATAGAAAGTGCAATTGGCCAACAAAAGCTAAGCTGAATTAAGGTTGAGCATAGAAAATGGCGTCTGATTTCGAGTCCACGCAGTTTTTTTCTGTCATCGTTTCTTGTATAGTGTTCTCATTGGTCATTCAATCATTTATAATTCTCTACTTTCTCCACAAAAATTCCATTTTTTCTTAGTCAAGAGGACAGAACAGACTCGATTTTATATATAATGGTGATATTCAAAATCAAGATGTGCCTTCTGACTGGACTGAAGCTCTTACTTTGTTACGCAACAACTGGGCAAACGAGTTGGTCATCAGAGCATTGTCTGAATGCTTGCATTGTAAAATAACAATTATTACAACTTCCGGGGTAAGCAATTTACTCTTTTCTAAACTTCAATACAATCTAATCTTTTAAAGTTATTGAAAATAGCGTCTTTTGATTGTCACAATTCGTCTCTTGCTGAAGAGAGAAGTTTTGCTAGCTGTCCTGGCAAAGTTCGCGGCCTTCACAACATTTACAGAACTACGTATTGTAAGAATGTTGGATAGAAATTTTATGGGCGAGCAGTGAAACAATCACAATCACTTTTAGAGATGCTTTGAAGTGCTGTTTTTAGTATAACAGAATTCCTCGAATAAGCGCCGCATCGGGACTGCGGCGCTTATTCGGGGCGGCGCTTATTAACTTTTTAGTTCCAAATGCGGCGCTTATTCGAGGGCGGCGCTTATTCGGGGGCGGCGCTTATTCGAGTAAATACGGTATTGCCAAGTGCGAACGATCCATTTGAGTAAGCCTGGCATGATCTACCTTATTCTCACTTAATTTCGCGAGTACTAAATTTCGCGATTTTCGCGATTTTGAAAAAATCGCGAAATTTAATACTCGCGAAATATAGGACACGCGAAGTTTAAAATCGCGAAATTTAATATCGTACTGATAATATAAAAAAATAATGAAACTCGATGTGTTTTATCATAGTTATTCTAACATGTGTGAGCTTCATGTTTAAGAGTTTTATGTTTAATTTTGTCCATTAGTCATCTCCCAGTATTTCAGTCGCACTGTTCGAACTGATCTCTGCCGCCAAGTTCCTCAAAATCTCATATAAATTATTGTGTTACAGTTTCGAGGTCAAAGCTTCATATTAAAGAATAGATAAAAATCGCGAAATTTAATACACTCCAACTGTACCTTTCTCTCAAAATCGCGAAATTAAGTACTCGCGAAATATGGCTCTTGATTTTTCGCGAAATTAAGTACTCGCGAAATTTAGTGAGAATAAGGTACATAATATCATAAAGAACGGGAGCCTCGTTCGCATGACTAGCTTTTTGTTAGGAGTTTTGCGCGAAAATGTCAGCGATTCTTTTATTCTTAAATTAGAAACTTTTGTTTACAGGAAACACCAGATTCATATATTAAGGTTATTGACCCTCCTGAACAAGATGGGACACCACACCATGAGCTCTATTTCGGTCACACTGGAAATCACTACTTTGCTCTCAGGGAAAAATATTCGGTAGGTATTTATATCCAATTGTGTGTATTACAGGATCTTACTTGAAATAACAAATTAATCAATTAATTTTGAAGTCACGGATTAACACGGCTCTTAATCTCTATGATTATCATAAAAGATTCACCTTATACAGTTTATGTGGCTTCTTTTTAAAAGTGAAAGAAATCGCGCGTAAGACCATTTCACTGGAAGGCACCCTGATGTATTAATAGCAACCTGCACAAAAGTAATTGAAATATTTATAAGAACTGAAATCAACTGAGACAAATGAACTGAATTTTTACTGGACAAAAGTCTCGTAAAGAAAGGAGCTTCTCAGGCCGAGGTACATACGTTGGCCATGCATAGGTGGTCATGTCACTGTCGAGAAAAAAAAAATGAGTGTTCTTAATTGTTCAGTTATACTTTAACGGATTGTGAGGACATAACTACAAATTGACGGCCACTTCCAAAATAAGACATCTCTTCCTTAAAATTAACGCAGTCCTTTCATTTTCACATTTTTATCAAATAATTAGAAAATCATTTTATAATATAGATAGGAGTCTACGCGCGCTCTGATTGGCTAAAAACCTATGTTTTATCAGAGTATAAAACATAGAAAAATCATGTTTTATTGTTTTTCGTCAGCTTTCCTCGAGTGCTTCGCGCGTCGTTGACTGTTCGTTGGCTATAACCACTCGTATCCAACAAGGTAGAATGGAATAATTGTTTTATCGAATTCCTTTTTAAGTATAAATCCACTGGACATTTCATTTTGATGTAAACGAAGTGAAATTATGAGGCGGGAAAATTTGTGCCGCGGTGTTCACTTCTTGAGTTGAATGAAACTCGCAAGGAAAGCGAGCGAGAGAGTTTTCTTTCGAAGATTTGCTTCAACAATCTCTACTTAAATCGTCTATTCATGCTGGAACTTGATTGTGACAACAATTATGGTTTACGGGAAGATCCGAAGCAATAGCTTTTTTGGAAATTATACGGCTTGTTCAAGCCGAACGAAGCAAGGGACGGCTGCCATCGAGACTATTATATTATGCTGAGACGAAATTGCATTCAGAGTCGGTGAAGTTTATTGAAGTTCATAAAGACAAGACCAAGATTGAAAGGTAAACAAATTTACCTGAATGTTTAGCCTTATTTTATGTCGAACACTAAATGAAATTGTGTCAGTTTTCTGGTCTTCCCGTAAACTATTTTCTGCTTTTCATCTTTGTTTACTCGCTCTTGTTGTGCATATTTTTAATTAAACGTTTCACTCGCGGTGTCTAAAATCTATATCATAAAGCAAATAAAGAAGCCTAAGCCATGTTTTATTCTGTCATAAAACACTCCGGGCATTTGAGAACACTCGAGAAATGTAGAAAACATTCGCCTGCGGCTCATGTTTTCTACATTTCCCTCGTGTTCTCAAATGCCCGTCGTGTTTTATGACAGTATAAAACATGGCTTAGGCTTCTTTATTTGTTAAATAATCTTTAATTATTTCAGGAAATCAATTATTGGAAACCTCATACTCGCATGCCCATCAAAGGTTTTCATACATCAGAAATCTCAATCGAAATTTGTAAACCAATTAAAATATCAAGTATGTACGGTCATACCCGCGATGGAAACCGCGTGTTACAAATATTAACTTATTAAATTATTATTAATCACAGCAACTGCCGTCGCTTTTAAGTTCATAAAACCTGGATCAGCCCCTGCGTATTTAACTTTGCACTCCTCACACTTTGTGCAGTCAGGTTACATGAAAGCTGCAACCGTTTTTAAGCTTAATATATTTGAATACTTTTAAGATGATCTACCGTAAATTGTAGGGTTCACTTTGTTTTTACATTTCCTGTTTTATTTATATTCTGCCATAGCCATCTCTACCAGGCTTTGACGAGAAATCTAAAGTTTGGCCACAGCTATTCTCTACATCACTCAACTTTATTCTGCCAGTGGAATATCTAATTGGTGAAATGTTCTGGTTTCAAGAAATAAATGAAGCAAAGCAGTTGGATTCATACTACCATCTTTTGCCAGTTGGAAGTTGTGCTGAGGGGCTTTGCATTCCTCGCAGTATTCTACATAAAAGTGGAAACAATTTTTCGGATTCTTTGGATTCTTCGGATTCTGACGAATCTTTTCCAATGTTAGCCGCTGATCTTGACATAATGTCAGTCAAAGAACCCTTTGAAATGAACGGCAACGAAAAAATACCAATTTTCGATATTGTCCAAAGTGGAAATGACCCCAGATATGTCTTGTTACGTTATACCGAGCAGTGGAAAAAACTTCATAAACCTTCTGAAAACTCTGATTTTGTTCCTCATTCATTTCTTTTGACAACTGGAATTTTTGAAAATTTTATTGACCCAGCGCTAGCGGGACTGAAGACGGGGAAAGTTAAAATGATTATGGATTTGCTCTTCGACAGATTGCATGGTCCCGCACGTAAATTATATTTTTTGTATGAAGCTTTTGTGTCATTAGATAAAACAGTTGTCTTCAAATACCCAAATGGATGGCCTGAGTCTGCAAAGGAATGGCCGAGACGTCTCCTCAAAAGTGATTGGCCTTCGTCTGCACTTGTTTCGGACATCCTTCAATCTGGGTGTCATTTGGCTCCTGTCGGCAGAGGAAAACGTGAAAACCTCGCAAATCCAGAGTTAGCAACCTGTGCACAAAGCCCAGAGGTAGAAGGACCAATTATGGACGAACATGAGTGGCGAATATCCTTTTCGTTGGCCGAAAATAAACTTGGTCAAAGCCTGTCTCCAGTGCAGCGACACATCTTCGTTCTGCTAAAGATAATAAAGAAAGCCTACCTGAATGATCATGATGTGATCTCCACGTACCATCTAAAAAATATTTTTTTCTGGGAATGCGAAAACAGAGAGAATGATTTCTGGAGGGAGGACAACTCCTGCGAGTGTCTACTGTCATTGCTGGATCGCTTTGTAGACTGTTTGAAGAAACGTCACCTGCCCCATTACATCATGCCAGATAGTGACCTTTTTATGTCTGCCGACACAGTAAAACTAGATGAAGCGGCTAAAATAGTTCTTGAAGTGAGAGAAAACCTTTTTGAAAAAGCAGTTAGTTTTTTGACAAGACTTCAGCCAATGATGTTTCAGTCAAGAGAATTTGCTAACGGCTTTTTTGACTCAAAATTCCAGACCAAACTGATTACAGAAGAGGTAACAAATGAGTTGATAGATTCTCTCTGTCAGCATTATAAAGAGGTTATTGCAGGCGAACACAGAAACAAGAACAGAAATGCAATGAAAGGTCAACAAATGAAGCTAATCGTCGATTGCATGCTTTGTATTCTTGACATTTTGGATCAGTTTTTCTCGGAAAGTGCATTTTCGCAGACCTCTCTGAATTCGAATATTTCAGATCCAGCATTTTCCAGTTCATTGTGGTCAAAATACAAAGATGCCTTTGTTATCGAGGTGACAAAAATAGAAAGTGTTTTTGATGTTTCACAGTTCACAGAACAAGATTTCCTATTCAATGTTCACTGGTGGTATGCAATGCAAGAAATGTTAATTGTCTTAAGAGAGGTGTACGATTCTCCCTGTGCCAGCAAACTTGTGAACTTTTTTACGAAGATTTTGCCTTTGATATTGCAAGTTACAGACGAAATCAGACTGTTCAGGGTCCTCAACGCACTCGTTTCTGTTGTCGAAAACCATAACGTAAAAAAGGTGTTAGATTCAATTAGAGATTACTGGCGCCAGCTGGGAAATATCGTAAAACTTAGTGTTTGCGAAATCTCGCCTCTCCTTTTGCGCGTTCATGAGTCCCTTTTGGCAAGAAGTTATTGCAAGCAATGGTTTGCCAAAAACGGAAAGCAAAGCGCGCATATTGAGGATAGGGAAAGATTTACTCGTTTGGTTAGAGAGGATATCAAAAGCTATCCCCACGCACTGCACCTTGATGAAGAATTCATCAAACTATCACTCATGTTTTTTGATGAAATGATCATGGGAAGGGATTCATGTCAAATCGTCCCTGAAACGACTGTCATGAAACAAGTAAAGGAAATTCAGCAGCGCATTGCTCACGAAACTGTTAAGGCCGTGAAAACAACTAATTTCCTAGCGGAAAAATTTTTAAGTGATGATTTTTTCAGCAGTTTGATAGAGATGATCAATAAATTGCTAACTTTTGAAAGCTAGAAATTTAAAGCCCTGTAGCTGATGTGTAGCTGTAACGCTTGATTTATGCATATGCATTCAATTTGGTTGTTGAGAACATTGTATTCTTTTTGGGATACTCACTACATGACGAAATCCGTTCAGTTTCAATATACCCTTGTTTCGCGTCTGGAATTTCCGTTTAAACTATAAATCTAGCTGAACTCTTCAGTATGAAATGAGAACGGCTAAGTTTTGGCAAACGGCGAAAAGTAAAGCGCCATGAGCCATGGATATGGCGCTATATAAATCTTTTATTATTATTATTATTATTATTATTATTATTATTATTATTATTATTATTATTATTATTATTATTATTATTAAGTATTTTTTTTCGCTCGAACTGCAAATGTAGCAGCCGAATTTTTGTATTTATAGGAAAAATTGAGAAAAAAAGCTGTTGGTTTTAATTTCTCTAGAATCGAAACATGCAAAAAATTAGCTTTGATAAAATAAGCTTGTGTTGGGTATGCAAACTTGGTGCGTTTTCCGTGTAAAGACGTTGTAAAGTAGTCAGCAGCGTAAAGTACCCTTTTGGCTGTAAGTAATAGTAATTAAGTGAAATGAAGAAATAGTACTTATGACATATCACAGAAAGAACGGGCTTCGATGTAACTTGTAAAATTTTACGCTTTTATCTATTTCAACTACATGTGTTGTTAACTCCATGTGTTTATATCTTAAATAAATATGTAAATAACTTTTTTGTATGTTTTCAATTCTTGTATTGATGGCAAAGTGTGAGTAAATTGGTTTTTTGTAAACTTACAGTTGTTTACTGTGTGAAATAAAGATTTGAACAGAACGCATGCTAAGAGGTTTTAAACCGTTGTAGGACCTTTTTAAAATTTATTTTGTTCCTTTTTTTTATTAACGGAAGTCCTTTTTCATTAACGGAAGACAATTGCCAATGCTGATCAATTTTGACCGTCAAAAGTTACTTTCTCCGTCCAACCGATCGAAGCTCAAATTGATTATCACTCGGTTTGTTGGTAGTAGGGTAAGCATTGTGCTTCTTTCATATAGAATCAAGAACGATCATGTTACTGACATACAAAAAACAGAAAAGTAGGAGCGAACGAAATTCTTTTCATCGTTTTGCTAATATTGAGCACAAGTAAGCTCGTCCTCGGACCTTGCGAGCGGCGTCTCTCCCCAGTCCTATTCGTATCTATTCGCCCGTCCCAGATCCCAGATCCTTTTCTGGAAGCCACGATTGTGCACTAAAATGTGGATTCTGTCATCAAAACAATACCCTTGTTTCTTGCTCTTTTCTTTGCTTTGGAAATACAATATGAATACACTTTTCCCCGAAACCTCTCTTTCGACCTTTTCTTCCCAATCAATTTTTTTGCTAACTCTTTTCGGTTTGCTCTCCTTTTCTCTGGCTTACTCAAAGACAAGGCTCCCTTTAACAGTCAAATAAGCTAAATTGTGGTTAGGTACATTTACCAGCTGCTGCTCGGGAAATAAGCCCTCCCCGAAAAGAGGAACAAAGACTGGACTCGAGAGAGGAGCGGAAATCGACCGGATTCACCGACCAACTCGCATAACACTTGTTTTCAATTGTCGGCAGCGAGGTAAGTATAAGTGGTGGACATCTCGCAGGACTAGTAAACAATTTATGGAGAAATACAAAAACTCCGTGTGAATCTGCAGCCAAGGACGTTGCGATAAGAAGTACAATAATACTTTGTTGGACTGATTATTTACCTTTGACCAATGAATAGCTAGCTTTACTTACCTGTAGATGTTTTTGGCCATCACAAGACTTGAAAAATTCAAAGAGGGTCTGCATGGGGGTGTTTAATTTTCACTGACGAGTTAAATTTTTAGCGATTTCTCAGCTATCAGTCAATTTTTCAGGTGTCATATCTCAGCCAACAGTTACAAAATGGGTCATTTCTCAGCTAGCTTCAGCTGACAGTTAAAACTTTGACCAATTCTTGGCTATCAGTTTAACTCCCTCATCACTAGGTTCTCATCTCAATTTCTGTTTTATTTCAGCAGAAACGAGACTGGACTTATTATTCTTTGTTTAATCAGAAAAGGGGTAGTCAGAATATCAGCGGTTTTTGAGGTGGCTTACTACAGTTTTTGGGGCCTAAATGAGCCCAACTTTTAACTCTTTTTTGAAATGTTCAGAAATGTTTTATCTTTCTATTATTATTTTCGCAAAATAGGAAATTGTGAAAATAGCTCAAATCCTGTCTTACAGATTTGTTTTTAATTTTGCATGAATGTTTAATCAGAGCTAATTTCTGAAATTTTGAGGTGGGGTCATACGTGTAAATTTGAGAAAAACGCCATTTAAACTACTAGTGCCCAGTCCCCTATTTAATAACACCCGGTGGTGTTTATTGATTTTGTATTAGCATTTTAGAGAATTTTAGAAAAATTAGAGAAAGATAAAACATTTCTTAACATTTTACAAAAAAATCAAAAGTTTGCTCATTTACCCCCTCAAACCTTTAGTATACCACCTTTAAATTAACCTAATTCAGCTGTGGACCTTTCCAAGGAATTAAGTTAAATTATCTCTGATCTTTGATCAGTTTTGCCGATCTTTTGACATTTCGTAGAATTAAATTCAAAGTTATCCACAACATTTGTAGTGAAAGTTTTAGCCAATTAACCTGCAATAAATAGTTCAGTCGGCATGATTGCTAACTGTTAGAAAGCGGAGAATCATATTGGAGAGTAATGCCGAAACTAAATAAGATTGTCCGAAAAATGAACAGTTGGCTTTCTCTTCTCTTCGAGGGCAACCGTAATTATAAAGTTTTGAGTACAATCTTTCAGCAAGGAGCATATCGTGTTCCAATACTCCAGCAAGGTAGAATGAGGCTTTTTTTATTTTATCAATTTATTTCCCTCCAATCAATTTCTGCAAGGCGCGATATCATGGTAAAAAGGGAAAAACCCAGTTGGGGTGGGGGTGGTGGGGTGGGAGTGGTACTGCCATATATGAGCTATGTACGTATGTGCCCCTGTGAAGAGTATGATTTTCAAGCACTTTAGTCTGAGATAGGGTATAGTAATCAGAAAGTTTTTGGCTAGAATAGGATATTGTTTTCCGTGAAACTATTCAGTTGTTTGAATTCTAGCCAAAGTATAGTTTCCCAGAAGATTACATTTCAAAATCGGTACGGCGGTCAGAACGGCAACTGTACTGACCCCTGGTGGAACAAATAACAATTAAAGCGTTGTTAAACAGCTCGAGGGAAAAAACCTTCAGTTATAATACCCGTTGTCTGATTTAATACCACGCGACATTGTTTTGTCCCGATCCAATGAGAGCCGGGGAAGTTCATCAGTGGGTTATAAATATATATATTTGTGAACTCATCCGGTTTTCTAAGAAAACTTCAAGCCGACTGTCTTTTAGGCTTAAAATATGTTCACTATTGTATTACAATGTAAATAAGTCATCACAAATCAAAACGAACACAAAGAAATGCGGTTATGTCGTGTCACGATGGGGGCAAGGGAAAAAGCCCCAAGCAAGTGAAATAACGTCTGTTTTTTTTTCCTAGCAGGGGCAAGGGAAAATGCCCTAGGCAAGTGCTTCTAGCCTATCGGCACTAAAATAACTACAATGAGTAGTTGAGCCAAAGCTGGGCATCAGAATTCATCGAGAAGAGACATCGCAAAGCTCACCGAAGCAGGTTTGAGTGCAATTTCATATTTAGTTACATTGTTTTCATCATTAATATACAGAGCAATATCTTGCAAGTCTCTAAATCGGTCAGTCATCGATCGGTTTATCTATTTGGTCAGTTGTAATGGAAATTTCAGGCTGGGCCGGGAGACATTGCCCACAAGTCGACAGCGTGTTTCTGAACACTTATCTTTTATCTCAAACTTCTCGCCTTTTCATAGACCATTTAATGGCATGTACTAAAATCCGAAACAACGAAACGAAGAATACCAAAACGAAATCACCGAAATGAGCGGAACGCATGCTAACCATAACTGCAGGCTAACTGTATGTCAGTCTGTAGGTCTGCAGTCTGAATATCTCTTTGGTTAGTCCGACTAACGTTTGCTTCATGTTAGCTTAGCCTGTTTACGGTTAGCTCTGGATAATGGTGATAGGTTTCGCTTTTTACGTTGATTTTGTTTCCTTTCGCTTATGTTTCGTTTCGGTGGCTGATCATATCGTTGTTTCGGGTTTAAGTACTTTTCCCTTTTCTAAGTCCTATTTCTACGATGACCTTTAATCTCGCTGCGGCAATAGTGAAGCCATTCTGCTTGTTATGATTGGCGTATAGGCATTTGGGATTGTCTAATTTGATCGGTCTGGTAAATATATCTGTTCGAAAGGCCAGCAATCCCGTATATTTCTCTTCAGTCAATTGCCATTCGAAATATAATGCATGTTGTTTTCGGAGAGGCAAAAATGTCGTCTTGGGTACAAGTTAACGCCGGCTACGATTTTTGCAAGGGAATAAACAGCTCGCAAATTCGGGTAATATAACATATAATTAAAATATCTAACTAAAATATCCGCACAGATTAAACGGTTAATTAACGCAAATATCTAAATGTCATTTCATGGCATTTGCCTACAGTTCCTTGTTGTGTGCTCCTGTTAGGATATGTTCTTTGGACAGTAACATTTGGGCACAGTCATCTGTAGAGCCAGTGCTACGAGATGGACCTGCTTTCGCAAAGAATTGAGTTACAGGGATTTGAAAAATGTTATGAACCAGAAGGTGACGGTGACTGCTTCTACAAGGCAGCAGCCTTTCAGCTGGGAAGAAATGGAAGTGATCTAAAGAATTCAATTTTTGACTATCTGGCCCAGAATCAATATGATGTAAGTTATCATTTAATGACACCTCACTGGTCACATTGCGTGAACAAGCTTGAGAGATGAACAAGCTTGCGTGAACAAGCTTGAGAGAAGTGTATGTGGCAGAGGAAATATCTCTTATCAAATAATTATTTATCTACAATTTGGAAGCCGATACGCGTCAACGAAAATAGCTGGGAAGTTCAAATATTGAAATTCTTCCTGCGTTTTTAATAAATCAATTATTCCACTCGCGCTTGTTGGATATGATGATCGTTATAGCCAACGAGGCGCGTAGCGCCGAGTTGGCTATCTACCATCTCATATCCAATTTTATCTCATACTAACCGGAATGTTCTAAATTTTTAGTCATTTTAAAATGTCAATTTAAGTCTAAAGAACAATTGTTTTTTATAGTTTATTCGTTTAGTATAAAATTGTATGAGTTACATTATACAGTAGCTGCGTAGGAAAATAAAGCTGAAACCATTCATGACTCAGATTTTCAAGACTTCACGAAAACATACTTTTTTTAGTCGCTAGGACAGAACAGACTCGACTTTGTATGTAGTGACGATATTCAAAACCAAGATGTTCCCTCCGACTGGAGTGCAGCGCTTACTTTGTTACGGAACAGCTGGGCGAACGAGATGGTCATCAGAGCAATGTCTGAATGCTTGCAATGCAAAATAACAATTATTACAACTTCTGGGGTAAGCCGTTTTCATAACCCACTACCCTTACCACTACTTATTTATAGTACATGAAAAAGCATTATCGAAGTACTTATAGCTACTGCTGGCTAAGTGTGTTAATTATCTTTCCGCTTGTAGTAAACTTATATAAACAATTTTTGGTTACAACACTAACTGGTACTGTTTCTTTTTCTTTTTTTTCACATGTTTTCCTGCTGTTTATCGAAATAACTATTTATACATACTTAGTAACAGTGTACTTAATTGCTTATTACTTGTCTTATTTGACCTTCGTCTTCTTTCTGTAATCATGTACCACCTAGACAAAGCAATTTAATTTTTGTAACTGGTAGTTTTTTTGCCTATTTTAGTTAACTTATTTTATGCTGTAATTTTTTCTACTTATTTCTGGCAAAATGAAATGGTTGTTGCTTTTGTTGTTATTTTAATTGGGTTCTTTTTGATTGATAGCTATATTTAAAGCTAGGTGTCTAGCGAGGGAACTTTTCCCCTCAGGTACAGTTAATAAATTTGATACAATAATAAAGTTATTATTATTATTATTATTATTATTATTATTACCCACCTGCTACTACTGCTCCTAACACTACCCACTATTACTACCTACTACCACTGACACTGCCACTTGCTACTTCCAACTACTAACTACCACTGTCACTACTCACTTTAACTACCTCGCGACCAGTAACCATACCATTAACTCATTTATCGACTCCCTGGCACATAAGTGATTACAGAGATAAAACCCCTACAAACCACTCAAATATTTAAGGAATCTTTCCCCAATACCTTTCCCCAATAGCTTACATTGTTACGTTAGTCCAAGTCTCTTCAATCGTAACTTCATAAACAAACAATGATATTGCTGTGTGGCTGATCCACTTGAGTAATTTTGTGGATCTTCAACATCTCTCTTTTATGGCGTGACCACGTTTATTTTCATAAGAGATTTTCACCCAAGAATCTCAGCTATTTTATAATCCACTTTATCGAATTCTTTGTTGACAGGATACGCCCGATTCATATGTTAAAGTTATCGCCCCTCCTCAGCAGCATGGGACTCCGCGCTATGGGCTTTATTTTGGTCACACTGGAAATCACTATTTTGCTCTCAAGGCAAAGATTTCGGTAAGTATTTCGTAATTATAATAACCAATAAAAAATTTTAAAGCTAAAAGCTTGTGGGGCCGTGTACAAATTAAAAATATATTAAGAAGATAACAAAATTCACTTTTATAACAACAATTTAAAAATTCAATAAAATTTTAAAACATCATCGTTCAGTATGACAGTCTGCGCGGATAACGCCTCGAAGCTAATACGGCATAATACGGCATATTTCGCTTTCGTGAGAAAGGCTCCACAACATGAAACGTAAGAATGAATTTTTGTCTCGTGGAACATGACATTTAGAACGTTTTGTCACTTGGACGCTTATGGTTATAAGAATAAAGCTGGAATTGACTTCTGTTGAGTGAACTATAGACTCTTGAGTGATTTTGACACAATGGAACGTCATAATGACGTCAATATGTCATTTTTTCTTTGGGTGTAATCATTTCATCACATTTACTTACTTATTTAAACGTCTTTGTTCCAAAGTGGAACATAGATCCTTTAAAACTAGTGAGCAACACCTAACCCTATCTTGCAGTGCTCTTTGCCTCATTTCACGTAAGGTGTGTCCCCTCCAACTCTGCCATTGTCGTGCGTCTCCAGGTGTGCTGGGGTCTCCACTCTCTCGCTTTCCCTGTAAGTTCCACTCTAGTGCCCTCTTGACTACATGTCCATCTAGTCTCCTCAGCGTTTGGCCAATCCAACTCCAAGCTCGGTGTCTTACCTCTTCCTCTATCGGTCGCTGCACTGTTTGTCTCCAAAGCTCCTTGTTACTGATTCTTCTAGGCCACCAAATCCGCAAGATGTTCCTCAGGCTCTTATTGATGAACACTTGCAACTTCTGCTCCAATCCCTTGGTCAACCTCCGATCCAAGTTTCAGAGCCATAGAAGAGCACCGCCTTCACATTTGACCGAAAAACTCTCAGCTTGGTCTTGGTTGTTAGTGTCGTGGATCGCCATATTGGTCTCAGCATCGCAAATGCCTGTCTTGCCTTCCCAATTCGTGTCTGAATGTCCTCATCAGTGCCTCCCATCTTATTTACAATGCTCCCGAGGTATGTGAACCTATCCACTTCCTCAATTTGCTACCCTGCGACAGACACATCATCGCCACGTTTGGTAACAATACGCATCAGCTTTGTCTTGGTGGCATTGATCTTCAGGCCTACCTTAGCACCTTGTAACTCCAAAGCCCGTGTCTTATCCCTTATGTCCTACTGATACTATCAAAGGCCTGTGCGAAAGTAGGGCCAGATCATCGGCAAAGTCAAGGTCTTCTAAGGTTTTCGTAAAGGTGCACTGAATACCTGTCTTCTTGTCAAATGCTGTCGTTGTTACCCAATCCAGGGCGTCCAGAAACAGCAAGGGAGATAGCAGGCAGCCTTGTCTTACCCCATTCCTCATGTGCAATGGTGGAATCTTCCGCCCATTGTGTACCACCTGTGCGGAAAACCCTCATAGAGAATTTTAATGATGGTGGCTATCTCGACAGGTATCCCGTAGTGCCGCAACAATCTCCACAAAACGTCTCTACTGATACTATCAAAGGCCTTTTCGAAATCTATAAAGTTGATGTACAAGGAGGACTGCAGCCGATGCTCCGTTTCACAATAATCCGCAGTGTTGATCCGTGCAGATTCGACCAGCTCGGAACCCCGCCTGTTCATCTTTCAGTTTTTCCTCCAGCGTGGTCTTGATGCGCTCCAGGATCACTCTGCAAATCACCTTACTTGCCATGTACAGCAACATGATGCCACGCCAGTTTTTACAGTAGCTCAAATCACCTTTCTTGGGGAGCTTGATTAGCAGACCTTTCCTCCATTCCTTTGGTATCTTCTCCTCACTCCATATCCGGTTGCAAAGTTTCAGAAGAACCTCACCTGACGTGTCCCCGTCCCACCTAGACTTGCCACAAGTCGACTCTTTTCTACCGGAAACGCGCTTTGCGAAAGTCTACCTCCCACCTTAATTGCCTCTGGTGGTATATTGTCACATCCTGCAGCCTTCCCGTTTTTTAATTTGTTTATGGCATTCTTGATTTCAATGCGCGTGATGTGACCTGACCTGATGATAAGCTCATCATTTGGCTCTACCTATGGCGGGTTGAGCGGCTCTTCATGGTTAATAAGCACTGTTTGAAAGTGCTCTCTCCACCGGTGCATCTCCTCCTCTGCTGTCCTTATCAATACACCCACTTTGTTTTTCACTGGCTTACACGTATTCTGGAACCGCCCACTTTGCTTTCTGGCGATCTCGTACAAAGCCCTTACATTGCCTCTCTTTCCAGCCTCCTCAGCTCTCTCAACTTCTGATTCCACATACATTTTCCTGTCTCTCCTACACCTCTTCTTCACCTCCCTATTAAGCTCTTGGTACCTTCTACTTGCATCTCTTTTCTGGTTTCTCGTTCTGGCCATGTTTATGGTGTTTTTTGCCTCCTTTCGCTGCTCGATTCTCTCCCAAGTCTCCTTGCTGATCCACTCCTTCCTGTTTGCCTTTGCCCTACCCAGCACCTGCTCGCAGGTCTCCACGTAACCTTGTTCGATCTGTCTCCATTCATCATCCACTGATAGTTCCTCCTCCTCCACCAACTGCTGTAGACGGCTTTGACCCTCAAACCTATTAACAGCGCTAACTTGATTGCGTTCGTAACCTCCAGATCTCTCTCTCAGCTTGCTGACCTCAAAACGCACTCGGCCACTTTCTCTCTTTCTCACTTTAGCAATCCTTTGCCTCACTTTTGCCATCAACAGCTGGTGGTCCGACCCAACGTCTGCCTCACGCATGACGCGAACGTCCTGCAGCGAGCTCCTTCACCTCTTGCTAAGTGCCATGTGGTCAATCTGGTTGACAATATCACCGTCGAGAGACCTCCATGTTCGCTTGTGACACTCCTTATGGGGGAACAGCGTTCCACCAATTACCAGTTCATTTGCCTGACAGAAGTCTGCCCACCTTTCACCGTTTCCATTCATCTCAGCTCTTGCTCCATGTTTACCCATCACCTTCTTTCATTTAAATGTATTCCAAAATAAAATTTGACAGCAACACTTTGCCGTACGCGTAAGCAACTGCAATGATCACTCTATAAAGTGTAAGGTAAAACAGTTCCTTATAAAAACTGTTTCATCATAGAAACAGATCAGACAGATGAGGTACTAGTAGAGGTGACAAAGACTAATGATCCTGTTAAAAATCTGCAACGTTGGATATCCGTGCCGTGAATTTTTAATTTGTAAAACCGTGCTGTCCAAAACGGTTTCAATATTAGTGTCAAAGTTGGCGAGCACGTGATACACGCAAAACATTTCCAGACGACAAAGCCCTCCCCTCCCCCCTCAATAGAGTTAATCAGTCAAAGAATCGATATAACTCTATCCGCCGCATTTATTACTATCCAATGAAAAGCAAAGTACGTATTGTTAACACGTCGATTGGATAGTCATTTATCCCAGGCCCAGTAATTTAGCTTAATATCGCTGAAGACAGATAGATTAACTTCTAATTAGATGGCACGCGTATGGACCTGCATCTGGCGTGAACTGGTTCAATAAAGCTACTTACTTTTGCATGGAATAAACAAAAATTGCTGCAAATTTGTTCTGACAGGACAGTTTAAATATAAGTTTTAATCTGAAATGAAAAATTACCTAGTTACTTTTTAAGCTTCGATTTAACACGATACTTTTCACCAGCACGTTCAGGGAGAATCCTTGATTTCCTGTTGTTCATTGATGTACTCTCTCAACGAAGATAAGGAAAAGGTGAAGGCATGTGTCGACACTCTGTAGGTAAGCAGTGATAATATATTGAAACTTATCTAAAATCCAACTAGAAATGCACGAAGGCTCTACTAACGAGCACATTTAGATTATTTCCCCTTCGTGGAATGCAACTCTCGTGCAGTGCTTTTTTGGAAAATGTCTTGGTCTGTTTAATTTTAAAAATCGACTACACCTTTCCATGGTCTACACTCTTACCGATCATTGGAATGACGTCCTGAAATTTTCAACTTAAGTGGAAGCACGATTCCTTTGGGACGGACCGTTAAATTTTTTAAGGGGGGGAGGTGGGAAATTTCTATTAAGAAAGAATTTTTTTCAGCATTGGTATTTGCTAGAAATTTTTTTAACGACACAGCCCCCTGCAAGATTTTTTTTTTGCACCATCCATGCTTACTAGGTGGGGCTTGTTTGAATTTTTTCCCCGTATTTACTCGTGCACGATTTTTGCGGATGCCTAAGGGCATCCCTAGATGTTTTCAGGGTGCGTGTGTATTTCCCTTGGGAGTGAGGATAATTGGATTAACAACCGAAATAACCAATAACAGCATCATATATTGGTCCCTTGGGCGTTGGGCAAACCGGTTTTAGCAAGGTTGGGTAAAATTGTGAGGAATTAAGGAAAACAGGTTTTGATGCACAAGATCTAGACAAGGAAATTAGTCAAATGCATGAGCTCGAGAATAACTGGTTTTGCAAGGTGATTGATCGATTGTTTCTATTTTCGTGTTCAGCTATCTCTGCGGGTAAACAAAAGCGCTTTAGTTGCTTTCAATAAACCCGGGAATAAACCGCCCGAACTGGCTAACATCTAAATTTTTAAGTTACAGTTGGACTCTAATTCCTCATATCGTTAGAGCGACTGGCGGAAATACGTTGGCTACGCCAATATGATAAGCAAAAGCGAATTCTTTTGGTATTTTCCTTCGTGAAAGCTAAAATTCCTTGCCGGTTCCGTCAAATGTCTACACTTTCAGTGCGTTGCTAATTAAATCAGCTGAATCAGTTACATGCGGCTGACTTTCCCAATAATATTTAATCAATGCAGTACTGCATGTATCTTAAAATTTAAAAAAACGTTTTATCAACAAAAAAGTGTTTATTTGACTTAAGTGGTAAAAAATACTCGTGAATTGAGACGTTCTTCGCCGCTTTTGTGTCTTACGCGATGTCTGTTAAAATTTAATTAACAATTAAACACTTTATATTTTTCGCCACTACATCGTTTTATTCGAACTTAAAAGCATTGTAGTCGCCGAAAAATTTCAATATGTTTTGGTGTTGTTGAGGATTATCTTTCCGATATTTGAAGAACATGGAAAACGAGTTTGTTTGCCTTCAGTACAAGGTGTTGACATTGTGGTTACGAGCGTTCTTCTGTTTGGATAGTAGACCATGCTGTGTAAATAGTTTCGTTTCTGAGGAAACCAACCAAAAAAAAGCAACGCGACGTTTCTCTCGAGCCTTATTTTAAAAGTAATTTTTTATAATGCGCAGTTTTTTCTCTTAGAATGATGCTCGGAAACATCAAAGGGAAAAATTTCTGCGGAATAGTTTGAATAATAATATCCAATATTACAAACTTTTAAAATGCTTCCTGACAAACAATTCGTTTTCCATTGGAGGAGGTTGCCACTCGCCCACAGGTCGCCATTTATAAATATAGTGGACAACCAATTCCAAGAAATTTCCCCGAGTTTAAGTCTTTTGTCGATCTTATTTTTTTTCACTCCTAGCGAGGTGTGTCGAGATCGAGACATGCACTCCTCGCGAGGGACAATAAGAGGGAGGTTAATCAGGTTCTGCACAGTAGTACTCCCCTTTAGTGTGTTGTAAAGGCACCTTGATTTAATTAATTGAGATGTCGTTCATGTTTGCGGTCCCTAACTGTTCTCAGTTTTAAAATACTTATCCTGAACTATGACGGGAACACTTTGGCGGGTGACGTCTTCCGCTGTTGCTCTTATCATAAAAAATACTATAACGGAACTCTTCCGACCAATGCAGGCTACGGTTTATCATAAACCATAAAAAATCTTTACGGCATCCCCATTTGTTGCTATTTTTCCAGCAACAAATCTACTTATTTCTCCTACTTTTCTAGTGAATGAAGTTTTTTCGTAAATACCCAACCCCCCCCCCCCCCCCTCAAAAATTATAGGTTTCGTCCCTTAGATGAAAGGTGTCATTGCAAAGTTTTAGGCATGTTATGTGGCGTCATTTCTGTGGTCTCTAATATAAGAGTGTTGACCATGGAAAGATACAGTCGATTTGTTTTTTTACAATAGCATTAAAATTTCACTGGAGAATTAAATGGAAACTCAGGGTGAAGTCGTGTGTGCGTGTGACAGCTCGTAAGATTGCAGTTTTTTTTTTCACTTGAAGCTCTTGAGTGTGTGGAAATTTCACCGCAAAATGTTTTAGTTGACTTTTAAGAACTTGCTGCATTTCAGTTTTTGAAAAAGATGTGACAATTTTTCAAGTTTTCGAAATTTGTCTTTCTTTACGTTACAGATACCTTGACAACATCAGCAAGAACCCTGAAGAGGAAAGGTATCAAAAAATAAAACAAAGCAATAAAATTTTTCAGGTAAGATGTCGAGTTGATTATCGATTGACAACTCTCCCTCTCTCCGTCCAGTGAAAACAACACAAGGAGCAAAATTTTTTTTTTGGCATTTTTCATGTCTCGGTCTGTGATCCACGAGGGAGAACAGTTTTCACTTCTACCAGATAACCGCAAAAAGAACTTACAGATAAGCCGTACTCGAGTTAAGAAGGTCAAAATTTGGATATTAAATGTTTATTCAAGAAGTTAAGGATTTAGTCTCAGGAAAGCTGCTCTAGAGTTGAAAGTTTTCCCGAGCCTCAGTGCACAGTGGAAGAGCAAAGCTTAAACAAGAACAACATCACCCAACACATCATCAACACTAACGATAGTGGCAACTGTAAGTTTAAGTTTTCATGAAATATTTGAGGCTATCACGTCTTCGAGGATATTGTGATGTCACATTATGGCGAAAAAGTAATTCATCAGACATTTAAACATCAATGCGAAGTTCACGACGGGACATAAGGCCATTGAAAATGGGTTGGCTTATTTAGACTTGTTATGAGATGGACCCCGGCCCAATACCCATATAGGGTCATGGCAATTATTCAAGTAAGTCATAAGATGGATAACCCTTGGCGAGTGATCGTATTGGCTCAATTACTAGTCTCTGTTCGGAAAAGACCGTGGTAATGAGCAAATTGTGGTGTCATACTTCCCTTCTCATTTAAATCGTCAGTTTTAATTTGCTAACTTTCTTGTATTTTTGTGTGTTCACTTAGGAGCGTGTGGCGCCCATCAAAGGAGCTACTGAATTCCTTCTCGCCTGTGGTTTTGAATATAAAGTTCTTCCAGTCGAAGGTACAGCATTTAAACTTGTTAACTAGCAAACGATTAACTTGACACTCCACAGATGGCCCAAGCATAACATTTGCATATCAAATAAAATAGCGACTTTTAATAATATTAGAGTTTGTATGGGTTTTAAAACCCATAAAAACTAATATTATTAAAGGGTACCATTTTGTTTTAATATATGCGAATGTGATGCTTGGGCCATCTGTTGACACTCTAGGTATGCCCTGATTTAACAATTAATTCTTTAAAATGAACGAAAATCAGTGAGATAGCCTAGCCTTCTGCGCAGACGTTCTTTGGGCTCTTTGCGAGCCGAAAGAACGACTGCCTAGGAGGCTACACTACTCAGGAAAAAAAAAACACGAACAAACAAACAAATAATTGATTGCCAAGCAGGAAAGCCCCGCTTTCGAGAAGCCGGCATGAACAATTGCCGAGTGCTGGCGCTATTTCTGATATAACAGGGAGGATCTGGAAGTCTATGATACTTACAAGAGCTTTCAACGAGACGGTATCTAACGTGTTCGTTGCCGAAGAATGGCTATCTATTGTCAAGTTAATTTGTATTCAAAAACAATTATAGCTATGTTAAGTTGAGTAAATCGTAATGATTACGAACAAGGAGTTTTCTTGTACTCTCTAAACCTAGGCCTTATTTTTGGTCACCAGATTCAGAAGAGAAGTTTTTTGTTTTGCCAAAGGAGACGTGTTCTGACTGCGAGCGACTGAAGATGTTCAAAGAAGTCCTGGTCTCAATAGTAGATTTGAGGTCAAAACTCGATCGATGCCTAAAGGTAATTAAGTTCGTCTTTTTTACATTTGACGCACATCTGGTATATCTTGGTTTCGTATAGTTAATATGCCTTTGAGTTCAGATACAACATAACTCGAATAAAACGAACCAGTTAACAGCTGTAAGAACGACAATGGTACCGATTGAGCACCTTCTTTCGCCCTCCACCCATTTGACCCGTTTTTTTTTAATAATTACCCCCTTTTCCGATAAATGCCTTTTTCTGTGTGCGCACATCTTTTATATTATTTTTCTATAATATTTTTGTTCAGTGTACCGAGTTCAGTTTAGGTTTGTGTTGAGAAAATTGTGTTTTTATAGCTTTGACTTGTTTACAAACAGTTTGTTAGGTTTTTACCAGTTGTTTACAAACAGTTTGTTAGGTTTTTACCAAGTTCACGGTTTGAGTTATAAGAGAGCAAGGTACAAAACATAGTACACTTTTCCCGTCCCGAATATAAGCGTTCTTGCTCGCTAATCAAAGTTTACGGCATAATTTGCATGTATACTTTGTATGCCCTTGCGTGGTGGTCGTGCTACATGGAATTAATAAAGTTTGATTCCTTCAGCTCATCGAAGTCGAGTATTAATTTTAAATGTATGATTTTAAACCTATTATGCAGATACTTTACACAGTCGACGGTATATGTACGAGATTTGATTTTTCCTATTTTTTTTTTCTCCCATAGCCACCTCCACCAGATTTTGATGACAAAACTTACGTTTGGTTACAACCACATGCATTCTCTACATTACTCAACTTATTTCTGCCAGTGGAATATCTGATTGGTGAAATGTTCTGGTGGCAAGGAATGAACGAAGCAAAGCAGCTGGATCCAGATCAACTGTGGTCACGTGAGCACATGACTGGGAGTTATGCTGAGGGGCTGTGTATCCCTCGCAGTCTTCTACATGAAAGCGATAACAATTTTGAAGGAAAAAATTTTGAAATATTGAGCGCTGATCTGGACTTAATGCCAGTCGAAGAAGCCTTTGTTACAATCACAGATGAAAAAATACCAATTTTCGATATTGTCAGAAGAGGAAATGACCCAAGATACGTCTTCTTACGGCTTACAGAGAAGTGGAAGAAACTGAATGGAACTTTTAGTGACTCTGTTTATCTTCATCAGCCTTTTCTTCTGACTCCTACAGCTGTCACAAAATTGTTTAGAACAATGTTATCGCCGCTGAAAGACATGGAGTGCGGCATACATGAGGGAATCCATGGTCCCGCATGTAAATTTTTCATTCAAGATGAAAGTTTAATGTCATTGGATATGACGGTTGTGTTCGAATACCCAAACGCATGGCCTGAATCCGCCATGGATTGGCTGACTCGTCCGCGTAAAAGTGGTTGGCCTGCACCTGCACTTGTTCAGGACATTTTTGATTCCGGTTGCCATTTGGCTCCTGTCGGCAGGGGCAAACGTACCTGTGAGCCAGTTGAGAGAGAGGAATACCTTGCAAACCCAGTGACAGTAACCTCCAAACAAAGCCAAGAACGAGACAAAACAACTATGGACGAAAGTGAGTGGCGAATATCCTTTTCGCTGGCCGAAAATAAACTTGGCCAAAGCCTGTCTCCAGTGCAGCGACACATCTTCGTTCTGCTCAAGGTAATAAAGAAAGCCTATCTAAGTGATCATGATGTGATCTCTACGTATCATCTAAAAAATCTATTGGGAATGCGAAAAAAGGGACAATGATTTCTGGAGAGAAGACAACTCCACGCAGTGCTTACTGTCAGTGATGGATCGCCTGGTCGAGTGTTTGAAGAAACGTCACCTGCCTCATTTCATCATGCCTGAAAGCAATCTTATGGTGCATGAAGACCCAGTCAAACTAGATCAAGCGGCTTCAACAGTTCTTGAAGTCAACGATGTTCCAAGAGTCTGTTTGCGACTTTAATGGCTCAAAAGTCATAAACAAATTGATTACAGATGGGAAAACTAACGAAGTGATGTACTCTCTATGTCAGCTTTATAAAGATGTCATTGCTGACGAACAGAGGAAAAACGAAGGAAGTGCAATGAAACTTCAGCAAATAACGTCAATTATAGATTGCACTCTTTCTTTACTTGAAATTTTGGATCAGTTTTTGTCGGAAATTTTATTTTTCCAGTCCTCTCTGAGTATTTCAGATTTGACCATTATTCGTTCATTGTGGTCAAAATACGTAGATGTTTTTGCTTATGAGATCAAGAAAATGGATAGCGTTGTTGATCGTTTAGTACAGGAACAAACTTTTCTAAAGATCGCTCATTTGGGTTATGTAATACAAGAAGCTGTCGTTTCCATGAGAGAGCTTTTCACAAAGATATTCGATTCTCCCCTTGGCAGTGAATTAAGTGAAGTTATGAATCTTGCCGAAAAAGATTTATCTTCGACTTCGCAGGACGAAGTCAGACTTATTAGGTGTTTTGAGGCACTCATTTCTATTTCCAAAAAGCATAAAGTAAAGGTATTAGCTTGTGTTAGAGATGTCTGTGTCCAGTTGGGAAATGTGGTAAAGCTTATTTTCTGCAAAATCCCGCTTCTCCGTTTACGTGTTCACAAGTCACTTTTAGCAAGATGTTTCTGCAAGCTATGGTTTGCCAAAAACGGGAAGCGTCGCGAGAATAGTATGGACAGGGAAAGTTTTACTTGTTTTGTTAGAGAGGACATCAAAAGCCATTCAATGGATGAAGAATTCATAAAGTTATCACTTACATTTTATGATGAAATGATTAAGGGAAGGGACTCATGTCAAATCGTCCCTGAAACAACTGTCATGGAACAAGTGAGAGAAATTCAGCAAAGTATTGCTCACGAAACTGTTAAGGCATGCAAAACATTTCATCTTCTTTTAAATGAAATTCTAAAAGATGGTGGAGTTTTGAACGGTTGTATAGAAATTTGTAAAAAATATCTGCTTACTGAAAGCTAAAGATATAAAGCCGGGCAGGTGATGTTTAGCTATAACCCTTGATTCATGCATTGTTTGTTAGAAACATTACTGCCTTTTTTGGGGCACTCACTCATGGGCCTCGAATCGAATGACGTGATTCATTTATTATCGAAAACCTAAAGTTGCATAAAAACGTCCTTAAGACTTTCGTTTCATTTTTTAAATTCATCTTCTTGTGAATTTACCGAAAAATCTACCTTACACGGAACCGCCTTCGTTTTGACGAATGTATAAAATAAGTTTTACAGCAAACACGGCAGCCGAATTTTCGTACGTATCAAAAACGAAGCGAAAAAGCTCTTGACTTTGATTTCTCTGGAATTAAAAAGTAACATTTGCTTTTTGTTCGTAAAATTAGCATCTGCCACATATGCAAACATGGTGCGTTTTAAAATGTTGTAACGTAGTCAGTAATGTACGTACAGTATTGGTTTGGTCGTTGCTAGTGTAGTTAATGCAACCGGACTTCATAATGTAAAATTGTGAAAAATATTTACAGTATGACATATCGCAAAAAGTAGTAAATCCCATATAATAAAATGACTTGTAAACTTTGGCAGTATATGATTTTGTGGCTGGCAACTGTAGGCTTTATGTATACGAATTGTACTTACACATACATACATAATCCTCTTCGCGCCTAGGACGCACATAAGGCTGAGACCAGAGATTTCCATTGCGCCCTTTCCATGGCTGCCTTCTCAAGTTCTTTCCACGTCTTCCCTGCTGTTTTCATTTCTGCCTCGATCGTCCTCCTCCAAGTCTCCAGTGGACGTCCTTTCTTCCTTCTTCCACTATTAACTATTAGCACATGGGGTAGGCACATTTAGATGGGTCATACAGCCACACAACTCCTTCTTGGTCATTGATAAGAATTGTAGAGTAATAAAAATGGCAGGAAAGAATAACCCTAACCCTTTCCTAAAACTTTCAGCAACAATAATACCAATGAAAATAGCAACACAGAATTTCGCTCGAGTCCATATTATTTATGACATTGGAGTGACAGGGTTTACTTTTTGTTTTTCTCAGTTAAGATAATTAATTTACTGTCAAATACACAGGGAGTGGTCTCCTTACCTACCAAGTCAGATATATGCTGAGCTCATGATATGTGTTTGAAAAGCTAAAGAACTAAGGACAATACAAGCTAAAGCTACCTACCTACAATATCTAGGACATACTGTATATGATATGCCTGGCCAACCTTTCCATGTTATCTTTACCAAATATCTTTACCAATAGTTATCATGTTACCATAGTACCAGTAACCACGTTTTTAGTAGATTGCAAATACCACAGCAGTCCGAGGACATCTCAGCGCATATCCCAATGCTCCCAGTAACTATTATTTTTTGTTTGAATCATTTTCATGCTTGTATTGATGGCAGTCCGAGTCAACTACCGTAAAATTCCGGTTATAAGCCCCCCCGCTTATAAACCCTCCCGGTTATAGGCCCATCAACCTGGAAACAAAAAAATACATCCGGTTATAAGCCCCCCCCCCCCGGATATAAGCCCCCCTCTTCCGGATGACAGTACTGAACAGGGCTAAATGTTGCTTTTTGTGTGTTTTTAACTTAAAAACGTATTTCGTTCAACACTCCCGAGGCTCGTTTCGAAACGTTTTTTTCCTTCCGCTTATAAGCCCTCCCGAATATAAGCCCCTCCACTTATAAGCCCACCCAAAAACCCTTACGAAGTTGTATAAGCCCAGGGCTTATAACCGGAATTCTACGGTATGTGTTACTGTTGTCGTTTACCTTTAGCCTTGTCCGGATAACATCGGATAGTTAAAACCCAATATCAAATTGCCCAGGGACCCGTCGTTCATTAAATGCAATTTCCATCCCCCCCCCCCCCCCCACTTAAGCCGAATCTCAGTTGTCAGACCTCCCTGTCGAAACTTAAAAATCCTCAAGACACCCCGCTTCCCTCGGCAACTGACAATAATTGTTTGTACCAGGATTTATGGATGCATAACCAAAGCGCGTAAAGGGCACCAACTATCTTCACTTTAAAAAGCTTTTTTGTTAATGTCGCTGACAGTGGTGAAAAAAAGCGTTTGCGAGCAATTGAGAACAAGGACCTAGGAGAGTCCTCAAACGAGTTTTTACGCCATGGAGTCTCACTCGTGCATTCCTCTTATCTTGCAAGGTTGAAACACTTTTACTAGCCCGGTAGATTGAAATTAGTCCATTATATCTTTAAAAGTAAGACTAAAACTGCAAGGGACCGCATACAATCCTGCTGTATCGGTTCTAGTCGTGATGGTGTCTCGTAAAGTCTACTTTTCACGTAGTATAATCAGCCTTGCAGTCTTGTTTGGCACTATATCTTTAGCCGGATTTGTAACGTGACCTACAATTGCATGATTGTGGGGTTTGTTGCCTTTAAACAAAATCACCAGCCAAACCTCACAAAACGCAATTTTTCGAACAAAAGGTGGGTATTTTTTGAAACAACGTTTTTGATGAAAACGCTGAAAACGGTCAATACGATGAAAATAATTGACATAACAGCATATCATTTTAACACGCTTTCTAACCGGGTAACTGGAACTTTGCCAGAAAAGCTCTTATTAACCGTGCGAAGCCGGTTCATAATCTGGCCGGCGTTTTGTCGTTTTGTTGGTAAATCGTTCCAGACCCACGCGGCCCAGCCGGCTCCATGGTCACGGTCACGCAAGATTTGATGTGACTAGCGATCACTCGTCTAACATGGACACTTTTCTCTCTATTTAAAGTCAAATGTATATTTTTTCTGTCATTCGAGTGTTTTACCAGAAGAAAGGACTGAATAATCACATAGCGAAACCAAAGACCGCTTCCTGACCGCTTGGACATGCCCAGCTATTTAAAACTACCACTACGTCAGAACCATGCCACGCGATCGCTTGCCTGTAGCTATAAATAATTATTCACCTATTTTAAAAATATTTACGAATACTCTCCGCTCTGTTTGTGTGAAATATTAATTTTTGTGTTATTCAGAGGCGTTTGACTCGGGGCGAGTAAAAGTCGTACAATTTACCAGGAACGTGTTGAATATTGCAAAACAACACCTTGTTTTCTGGATATTCTAATTTTTGTTTTGAGTTTATTTTGGGAGTGAAAACGAAAATTTCAAGCTCAGCAAGAATGTGTCAAGGCACGGGATACACGCCAGGGGAATTACCTGCTTGATTACGCAGTCAGGTTTGCTCTATTTATACTTGCAAAAGCTCGTCGGACGACACTAAACGAAGAAATACAACGCGATGGACTTAGTCTACTCTTTGTTTTGGCGTGAAATGGACTTCTTCTTAATGCCATTCATGAACTGGTTTGGGTTTTTTTTATTGAACATTCGGAACAAAATAAATATTTGCATGCGTAAGCAGGAATTTATCCGGCCAGGCATGTGATGATGACGGGGTGAAGGAAATTCATGTCACGCACACTCCGCAAACAAGACTTGTGGTTTCTCAAGTGAATTCTTTTCTAAAGATTTTTTACTGCCGTGCCTTTCTAGCCAAAGAACTGAAAGAGGTGGTCAAACATTAACCGCACGGTTACAAACTGCTTGAAGTTTCTTGTTTAACATTAGAGCTAGGTTTTGATGAACATTAGGTATTAAAATGTACAATATTTTACATTGGCGCATGCGCATAAGGCATATTTGGCTGACCGGTTCTGATTTTGCTCTTGCTCCTTTTCCGTTCGTTTATTATCTCTTGTCCTTCCGCCACAGAATGCCCCGTAATAAAATCAGTCATAATTTTTTTTATACCTATTCAGTATTCCTGCAAAGGCATTCGTTTCTATTCATTAGCTATGGCGGCATACACAACTTAATTATGCTTACCAATTTAAACAAGAGTAGTTTTCGTGACATTTCTACATTGCGCATTTCTTGACATGTATCCTCTCCCCCACGTCACTGTTCATGAAAACTATCACACCATTTTAAACTGATTTAGAATATGTGACCTCCACTCTACCCTTTTTAATCAATCAAGAGTGGGGTCTGCGACGAGACAAAAAACTTTTTCAATGCATGGCTGTCAAAGAAGACATAACAAAGGAGCGTTGACTTGCAGCCAGTGTCTCATGTAAAGTTCGCCAAATCCAAGTTCTAATCACTGTAGTGCATCGCATTTTAACATCTTATGGCGTTGTCTATCTTAGTGTAACCGCTCTCAACATTTCTTTTTTCATATTCCTTAGAACAGCATACGTTTACCGATTTACGAGTTTGACGTTATCATTATTAACGAGTACCATATTTATACAATAAATCAATATTAAAATATTGTCTTAGCTGAAGACATGACATGCACTAGAGCATGCAGTCACAAAGCCGTGGTTTATAGATAATGAGAATTCAAACTTATTCCTAAGTATACTTAATCAATGTCAAAACTGAAAGCGGGTCACGATTCAATGCCTCACTTAATAACTTGAAACCACAGGAATGTTTTCCGCAGTCAGGGGTTATTAAAGTTAATACAATTGTCTAGGTGGCCATCGTCAGCATGCGTGTCCTGCTGTTTGTCTTTAACCAGTACTTTGTTTTAGTTATATCATTAATTCGGCGGCTTCGGTTCATTGAAATAGCCAAGGTGAAACAAAACTTAAAACGCGCCAAGAAAGGTCCACAAAAATAACGTCCATGCATTAAAACGCGTAACATGCACAACATAGATTGTTCAGTTGCGGATGCGTCTTCCAACTCCGCCCTAACACATTGAAATAGATTCTTAAAAACCATTATAGCATTATGTTTTGAGATCAACTAGCCTTCCTTTGATTGGTTAGTGCTTCGTTTCAGCATTCTTTTCTGGCCTTCTGCAAGTTAATCTTTGTTACTATTTCCGTGTGACCTTAAGGGTGCTTCTGAAAACAATGACTCGTCATATGACCAAGCCGGTTCAAATTCCTGAATCACTATCATAGTGAAGTATCCTGTTGTGATGATTACAACTGTTTGATCAGTAGTGAAGAACATTTGTCGATTCCATGCTTTGCGACACGTCACCCATCGTAATGGGACGAAAGACCTTTTTTATTCAACAGTCAAGAAAAAAGATGGATCTGGAGAGAAAAAGTCTAGCCAGTCTCAAGGGAATGAGAGAAGTATCAGTTGCCAATCAAGTGATCTTGGCAACCAATTCTACTGACACAAACAACAGAAGTCAGACCACTCTGACGTCCTCACAGAATGCCCAAGATGATTTTTCAAAGAAGTTTGAAAACACGAAACAAGTACCTAAAGTAATGTTTCTAAACGATCCACGATTTGGTTTATCATCACTGAGATTTCCATCTTCGTCTTCGGCATACCGCCGTCCAACTTCGACCGAAGCTGTATCGATTACAAATGGCCTTATGGAACACGTGACCAGGTACCATGATTCCTTGCAGGTGCACACAGCGCCGAAAATTTAAAGGAATAACATTTGGCTTGTTTTTGTCCAAGTACTTCCTAAAAGGTCGCTTAGTTCTTACTTTTCGCTCTTCTATTGAACTCATTTACAGACTTCTTGTCTACAACTTTGAAGAACGAATACTTGTGGTTTCTTGTTCAAAATGGAAGCGATGCCAAATGCTTTTTTACCAATTCAGGTTAGTACAATTCGTATCCAGAGCCACGTTGAAAAAGCAAAATATCCCTTTCAGTAACAAACGTGCTTCCAAACAAATCAAAGATGAGACCTTTCAGCTTTTGTCGAACATGTACCGCTCAGTGGAAAATGCGCAAAGGCAACAAGTCATAATAAACGTGTACATCTATTTTTCATTCCCACTTAATTTGCTATTGACATTGATATCAAGGATTAATGATATCCGTTTCACTTTAGGCTGAACGAGCTGCAATAAGACAGCACTTGGTAAATGAACAGCAGTTGAGGTAAATGCAACTTTTGGTTGAATTTGTTGTGAAATTTATAGAGCACTTTT
The DNA here is from genome assembly GCF_052425735.1 of Oculina patagonica. Taxonomy (NCBI): domain Eukaryota; kingdom Metazoa; phylum Cnidaria; class Anthozoa; order Scleractinia; family Oculinidae; genus Oculina; species Oculina patagonica. The sequence continues at coordinate 9,717,675 of NC_135761.1, read as the reverse complement.
TGGTGCAAAGTAGACATGGCAGCTTTGGTTTTTGTACATTACATCGTTGCAGTGTGCTTGTGTTAATAGGTATATTTTGGTTTTTTGGTGTTTGATTTCCCTTTAACCTAAAAGGTTAAAGAAAAGTCTAAAGGGTTTTTAAAATTTGCACATATGTAGGGACATGCCTTCTTTATAATAAGTTATAATAAGTTTACCTGAAGGACAAACGTTTTGTCTCTGAGAAGACATGTTTAATAGCCTTATTAGTCAATTTCCTAAAGATCGTTAGAGATAGGGAAAAGAGGAAAACATTACACGTTAAAAGGGGTAAGTTAGTAGTTAGACAATGTTTTTATGGCATCAACATTTGAGAAGGGAATAGCGATAGGCATAACTAGGGCCAAACGTCACTTCCTAATCATAACAAGACAACATGAAGTTTCACAATTTTTTTTGTGCTTTATCAGGTACGACCAAGTCACCATGTCAAAAGTACTTGTGAGTATTAAACAGTTTTTATGTGGCAATGAAGTGTTGACTTCAACTTTTTTTATCTAACCTCGTTACTAAATGTTTGTTTAATACTTTCTTCTTTTTCCTCATGAGCAAGCGTTGCCACTATTTCACCCATTTGAAGATTAATCAACCGTCTTGTTCCTAGGTGGAAGCAGGTGCCATAAGGGGACACATATCAACACAACAACACATGGGGTAGGCACATGTAGATGGGTCATACAGCCACACAACTCCTTCTTAGTCATTGATATGAATTGTAGAGCAATACAATGGCAGGAAAGAATAACCCTTTAGTACCAGTACAAAAACCTTCCATGTTGTACCACATTCCACGTTACTAAAACTTTAACTAACAATAAAACCAATGAAAATAGCAACACAGAATTTCGCTCGAGTCCATATTATTGATGACATTGGAGTGACAGGGTTTACTTTTTTGCTTTTTTCAGTTACGATAATTAATTTACTGTCAAATACACAGGGAGTGGTCTCCTAACCTACCAAATCAGATATATGCTAAGCTCGTGATATGTGTTTGAAAAGCTAAAGAACTAAGGACAATACAAGCTAAAGCTACCTACCTACAATATCTAGGACATACTGTATAAGATATGCCTGGCCAACCTTTCCATGTTATCTTTACCAAATATCTTTACCAATAGTTAACATGTTACCATGGTACCAGTTACCACGTTTTCGGTGGATTGCAAATACCACTGCAGTTCGAGGACTAACCTTCACCTCTCCCTAATCATTTTTCACCAACATGAAACTAATTCGTTTTTTGTTGATGTTTTACCAGGAACCGCCACCATGTTCCCATGGCACGAGTACGTGTGAGTATTAGACAGTTGATTCCCAAATTTTCAACAAACCTCAACCTGCTGAACTAAGTAACTACTTGAATCAAAACTCTTCGAGGCAATAGTTTGTTTTGAGAGTGCCTCACCATAAGGAACGTGACATTTTCATTCTTAAGAATGGACGCTGTCTTCTTTGTTTCTAGGACGAAGCAGCTACAATAAGAGGACACGTGACAAGAGAACCACAGATAAGGTAGGCACATAGAAGATATAGTTACTCGTTGGTTTGATTTCTAATGTAATAAGATGCCGTTTGCTGAAGAATAGCTTGAGCTCACCTATGATGGATTTGGTAAGTGTAGATAAGAGGAAAATTCTGACAGACCCTTTTAAAAAGAAACTCCATAGGAAAGAAAATAAAAACTGTGATTCAATAGCTTTTTTTTATACAAGTTGGTATTAAAACAAAAACAAAGGAAAGTAGATGGGCCTCTGCAAAAGACACGTTGACCTCACTAACATTTCTCCTTTTAGAATGTAAGTCTTGAATTGACTGCCAACCAGTAGTTTCACTGGACTTTATCTGAGGAACAAAACAATGCAATAACTGGACTGCCAAGCCACCATCAACTTGTAAACACTTTTCTTCTTTGTTTCCTCGCGCTTTCTCCTTTGTACACCCTGAAGGGTGTATAAGGAAGCACCCAAGAGAGTTTGGGGATGCTTTAATACCATCAACACTCAAAAGACATTTATATGAAAATCCAACTTCCCATTTTCTTCTTCTTCATAACCAACGTGTTTAATATTTTACCAGGAACAACCATGATGACTCAATATTGAGAACACTTGTGAGTATCTAACAATGATTATGTGGTTATAATGTTCCTTGTACATTTCACCATCTAACCTCATTACAGCAGATCCAACAACGCAATAATTTCAATAATTATTAAAACACTATTCTGCTATGTTCCTAGGACGAAACATCTGCAACAATAAGGAGACACGTACTCAGACAACAGCAAGTGAGGTAGGTGCATATTGGTTATCCAGTCACATACAATCTCTTGTTGCTGGTTTGATTTCCAGTGCAGTTTAGTGGCTTTCATAATCGAATATGTTTAGCTCATTTCCCTTTTTTTCTAAAGATGGAAGTAAAGACTTCCATCAAAACTCATGTCTGTCCACTCAGTACCCAACAAACCAAATGTCTTCGTTCAATGACACAAAATAGCATTGAATCAAAATTCCTCACCAATTTCTGTTTTGTCAGGAACAACCATCATGATGATTCCTGTTCAAGAGCACTTGTGAGTATCAAACAGTGATTACATGGTAACAGTGTTGATTCCATATTTTACCATGTTCTCGTTATAGCTGATCTATTATCTTTCATTACCATAACAACGCTTCCCTTCAACGTTTTACCCAGACCAAAATTGTTATATAATTATTTAAAAGAATAATTCCTTCTTTTTTCCAGGGAGAAACGTCTGAAACTATTAGGAGACACGTGTCCGGACATCAGCTGATGAGGTAGGCGCATGTAGGTTACCCAGTCAAATACAATCTGTTGCCACTAGTATGATTTCTACTGCAGGTAAATGACATTTGTTGAAGAATGACATGAGATCACCTTTGCTGGATTTTTTAAATAGTAAAGGTAGTAGTAGAGAGCTCCATCAAAGAACCCTTTTCTGTCCACCTAGTGCTCTTAACTTTTAAACGCTTGCCTTTCGATGAATACCACAATGTGTCTTCAGTGAATGCAACGAACCAGCATTGAAACAAAAATACTCACCAATTGTTTTGATCTTTTACTAGACGCAACCAACATGATGTCCCCTTTTCAAGACTACTTGTGAGTATCAAACAATGTATGGTAACAGTGTTGATTCCATATTTTCTCAAGTAACCTATCAATGCTGATTTACCATGCCCTGAACCTTGCCTCTTTGGGGCAGTGCATCATTTTGGGTGAGCCTCACCAACGTAGTTCATGATTTCAGTTATTAGAAATGAACAATTTCTGTCTTGTTACTATGATGAAACTACTGCAATAAGAGGACATTGGTTGGTGTGACGTGTTTGCCACTTGCCACCTTTGCCCCTGTAACAAACAGATATGGAGGTTATACTTCCCTTTCTTCTCTTAACATGATGTTGACCACTTTGTGTGATTTTTTTTACCTGAGTCCACCAACATGATATGTCCACAGTTCCATCAAAACTCACGTCTGTTTACTTTGAACTTTCACATCGGCTGATGTTTATTAAATTAAAGAAAGACACAAACCAATATTCTCTTTTTGACTTTAGTCAGAAGCCCGGAGCAGTAACAGATGGTTGGCATGAGACACATAAGGAAAGTGGCGCCTGTTCTCAGGTACATTACTGCATTGAGCTGTGGAGAGGTCTGGGTTTGAGGCTTGCCAACGCCCTCGTCTTGTGTTATTGTGCAACATATTTAATTCTCACACGTTTTCTTCCTACCCAATTGTGAAGGGCAATTTGACAATCCTTGAAGGTGTGGGTTACCAGAGATGAACTGACATTCCATCCAGGAGTAGCAACAACACTCGCAGTCACTTTATGCTGGCTCAGTCTGTAAACACTTGCTCAGCCTTTTACCCTGTATCCCAAAAATCTGCATAGTCCCACATTGTTCATGGGTTTAGCAGCTCCTGTCTGGTCTCAGCTTTTATCGCCACGTAGACAAGACTACTTAAAATGATTTCATCAGAACCAACAGACCAGATTTGGTTTCCAAGAACCATCCTGCTTTGGTTACCTGCAAGATCAAAACCATAAAAAAATTGAAGCCATGATCTAACCTTTGTAACATAAACCAATCACTACATCGAGTCACAACTGCAGGAATAGTTACAACGTAAAGTTTTAACAATGAGGCTAGTCAAAATCTACCCTTGGGTGTTTATACCGTTTGCGTTTTCCAGTTGTTGTTTTTTCGAACGAAGTTTTCACAGATACAGCCTTAAAGCCCTTTACAGTGCGAATACTCGAACCGGGACAGTTGGAACAAAGTTAACCAATGACAACGTTAATTGAGAACAAAGGATGTCGACCTTTTTCGTTAACAGACCAATGACGTTCAAGAACGCAAACAATAGATTTACAGAAAAATTTGAAAACTCAACAACGTTGCAAATAGTTGCGGACCTCTCAGGAAACTCGCCTTGTTTTTGATTGGTTAGTTTCGATCCTTAATTTTCAAGAGGTCGTAGATAGAGATCGTAGATAGATAAAGTTAGACAAGTTATACAAGATGTATGTTACAATATCATCTTCGCGAAAAGTTTACAAATCAAACTACGAACCGTGAATTTTCTCTTCACGGCCAGGAGTTGTGAATTGAATATTCCACACTGTGTTTGAAAAATTTCACTCCGGAAATAAAATGAAGACTGTGAAATCAAATTCACGCCGTAATTATTTTCATTTCGCTCTAGCTTTTCAGTAGCTTTGCTCTGTCTGTTGCCTTGAAATCGATGCGAGTCACTTCCTCGCCAATGTTAACAAATTGCCGTTTTACACCTTCGTATGACTTTGAAATTCACGAAAACAGAATACTTATATCGTCGGTCAATGCCGTATAACTGTCCACAAGTTACCACTTTACATTTTTTGACACGATTTGAGGCAACGTGAAATGTAAACATCAGGTCGAATTTATGTTGTTTTCGCTTGTTTGCTCACAGACTCATTTTCTGTCGGTTATCTACTGTTACAACTTTGTAAACTCACGGTTTTCGTGAAAGAGGAGTTTGTTCCGTTTCGTCATTGAGTCTTCAATCTTTCTGTGGTTTTATAAAATTACGACAGGCTAAAGTCAATGAAACTTTTATGGGAGAAAATTCATTTCAAGCGGCGAAAGCAAAATTGCCATTAATAAAATATGCAAGGTCAGTTGTCGCTGTGGCGGCATCCCAAATCTTTCTTGCCTTGTCTTTCGTCAGAAACAAAAAATAATCACAACAAACACGAGTATGTAACTTAGAAGAGTGAAAACAACTGACTTTTCAAACATGAAATCTAAATCTAGAACGTTCCTTTTCACTTTCTGCTCACATGCGACATAAGACACTACATACGACGGAATAGGCACTTGAGACGTCCTTTGAAACAATTCCATCCCGTTTCGCGTCTTCGCGCTTGTCGTGAATAAAAGCGTCCTTCGTTATTCTTTACTGTGCTATCACCAACGAAGAGCAATACAATTTTATCAGAAAATTTCTTTTGAAGAATTTTTCAGCCTGTGAAAGCCAACTTTTGATTACGGTTTTACGAGCGCTACTGAAAATTCGGTGCAGTCAGTGAAAATTTAGGATCGAAACTATCCAATCAAATACAAGGCAAGTTTCCTGAGAGGTCCGCAACTGTTTCAAACGTTGTTGACTGTTTAAATTTTGTTGCAAATCTATTGTTTGCGGTCTTGGACGTTATTGGTCCATTTCTAAAAAAGGTCGCCATTCTTTGTTCTCAATTAGCGTTGTGATTGGTTAACTTTGTTCCAACTGTCCCGGTTCGAGTATTCGCACTGTAATTAGTAATCGTAACATTTTATTGGGTCACCATTTCTAATTGTAACATAACATTGATTCGGAATTCATCACAATCTTATTTTTTTCTCAACAGAAAGAGTCAAGGTGACAAGGGAAGAAACAGATGTCTCAGGAAAGAAAAAAATTCTACCGTTGTTACATTAATAACTACAGAAAATGTTGACTTATTATGGATAACGAGGTTTCGTTTGATTTCGAAAGTTGTATAGACTGTTGGTTGTATTTCAACTTAGCGAAAACAAGGGCGAGTAAAACCGCGTTTTGTTCAGACAACCTATGACATCAATGAGAGAATCAAAGCCTGTAAGAGTTAGATCTTTTTTCTTCAACTACGTAATTTTATCAGCTTGTAAGCACGCCTGTTACCTTTGGTACATAAGGTCTATGACTCTGAGTAAGAGCTTTAATATTCATTTATTTATTTCTCTCCAACTTGTCTTGAAATAAACTAAAACTTGGTTTTCGTTATATTATATTCAAAACTGTCAGATGGCTATGGATACTGTTGTATTTATTGATTCATTTCAACGATGTAAATAAGGTTAAGAGAAATGCTTGCAGACGGATAATTCATGTACATTACATGCTTCTGTTTATTGTATAAACTAAAATAAATTATTGGAATGTGTAATGCGGCGGTTAGCGTGTTACTAGTTCTGGATTAATTCCTAAAGCAAAAAGAAAAAGTCGAAATACCTCCTGGCACTTCCGCTTTTTAATTAACTGCTTTTACAGTTGCTACGAAACACTAATCTTGAGAGAAGAAATGAAATGAACTGAGCTGGTAAGTCACATAAAATTTTAACAGTGACTACCCAACGGGAAGTAAAGGGATTGATTTGATGGCTGACCTTTACAATAAATTCCACTTCTTCTCTTCAATTAGTTTTGTCGTTTTCATTCGCTGTCTCAGCAGGCATTCTTCGCCAAGTTTTTATCCGTTTCAATATACGGGACGCTTGATAGCAGTTAGGCTAGAGAATGAAGCAAAGGGGTAGATATTGTTGACATGATGTTCTAAAAGTAAATGACCTCCAACTTTGATGAATCTAACAAATTAGAACGATTTCAGTTTTTCTTTCATTGCACTTGACCGTGATACCCACATTCCAGAACAGAATAAAGCAAAGACGATTATTCTCCATTGTGATCATCATCATATATACCTGTCATAAACACTCGGTTCAGTAAACTGAATGCGACTTTACTCTCTCCCCTACGGGAGGCGGGGGGGGGGGGGGGGTAGGGTGGACGCCTGTCAGAAAGCCTGTGGAGCAGGAATGATCGATATAAGCTCGGAAAACAATCGTGTCTAGGTAGTTCGTTCGTCAATGATGGAAATCGGCCCGACTGCTCTTTAAGAAACAAACACTACGTATTTATTCAATATGATTACATTTTACAGCACACATTAGCACGCCTCAGAAAAGAAGGCAAACAAAGTTTTTTGCAGGATCAAGTGGAAAATCAGTCAAAATGAGAAAAAAAAAAACAGTAACTTGGGACGTCAATAATTTTGCATGACTGATTTCTGTCAATTTCGAATATTTAAAGGCGTTAAGACGACGTCAGTCGCGTAACAAACAGGCAACTGCAAATTAGATCGCCATAAATGATCACACAAATACAATGTGTGTCGTGTAAACGGCAGACATTTACATAAGGCGGAGAACATCAAAGAAAACTATTTTAATCTGTGTCAAAAGTTTCACGTGCTCAATCACACGAAGACAAAAGGTGGTAAGGTTCATTGTTTTTCCATCCGGCAATAAACAAACAGGCTTTATCCACGCAAGCTATTTTTCAAACTATTCGTATCCAGAACGATTTTGTGGCTTTCAAAAAATTCATACAGGGACTACAAACTTTACGAAAGGTTTCTACATTGCAGTTAGTTACGTGCTAGCGGCTGGCTTTCAAAACAGAAAACGTGTAAAAATTCGCACACTCAATAATGAAACCAAAAGGTCACGAGTGCAGATTAAATTTTCCAGTGGATGCATTCCAAGGTAACAGCGTATCAACTAACAGGAGTTGTTTCCATTTTCCGACGCCCGCTGGTCCACGCGCATGGGTTAAAGTCAGTAAGCGACAAACTATTATGTGAACGTCTTAGATAAGTTGATATTGCTCGCTCTTTTCTTCAGGAGAAGTCAAAAGGTGATGTTGCACCTTGGTGAAAATTTATAACGGCTCAAGGATATTTTTGTAGCCTCCAATCACATGGAATCAAAGTTGGCTGATCATCAAGTGGATGAATTGAAACGGACGGTTCTTCGACATTGTATAGCGGTAGAATGCCATTTTTTTCAGAAAATATGGGTTCAAGAAAGAAACATAAAAGAAAATTTCGGCAATTCACAACATTGCTTTGGCATTTTATGAAACTTGGTTGATGGCAAGAGAATAAGAACAGTGACAAGAACAGTGTCAAGGAGCAAGCAGTGGTTGAGATTGTGAATACATGACAAGGCGCCAACAAAATGATCGCATTTTTCTTTAAGAAAGGTAGGAAAAGAGGTGCATAGTAGGTGCATTTAAGAACGTTAGGTCAACCGAATAGTCAAGGGAAATAAAGAGAAGATAAAGAACCACAACTTTAGAGTTTCCAAAACATGAAAATTACTAACAATGATTTGACAACTAGTAAATACTAGTTCTGCACAATTCATTCATGAGATAACACAAGTAAATCTTCTTCTAAAACTGTCACGATGAGAGAGCTTTTATTTGACCAAATTATCATTTCCTTTTTCTTGTTATGTTCGTTACAGCTATCCTACCAGAACCAGCAATCACAGGGCCCAACCGAATGGAGCAAAAGAGAAACCTAAACATCAAACGTTAAACCGATAAAAAGGTAAGGAACGCAGGTTTAGATAAATACCTCCAGATAATTACCTCGCGACGTCAATTACTTGGCCGGAGGGGAGGGGTGCGGGAGTCAGGGGTTAATCTACGATGGGGTAAAGCCCATAATAAGATGCCACTCTGAGTAAAAGACATTTTCAGCTCCTACCAAGTGGCATTCTGGTTTCACCCAGAAGGCTACTGGGTTTGGGTTTTAAACAACAACATGCGAAATGAGCTTTGGGCCATGAGGTTGTCTATATCGTTGTTTTGTTGTTGTGTTTTCGGGACAAAATAGGACAAAGAAAACGGTATGGAAACCACTTTGGTAAGTTAAGTACATATGCAATGGAATATTTTTATGAATTTACGATTGCGAACGTGTGCTACTGGAAAAATTACAGCAAACATTAGAGGTGAATTGCATTTCAAGGAACCCCATTTTGGATAAAGATTTTTCTCTCCAATATTAAGCAAGCACCTTCTTTACAAGTATAACAGCATTCAGTCAGTAAATATATAATACTATGGTAACTAAAAAGTGTAAGATAATATAAAGCAGAAGAGGAAGCATGGACTCCTAAAAGTTGTATATCACCTGTGCCACACGACAAGAATCTTACGCCTCACTATTACAAGAGAAATACCTAAGCCTCTATGGAATGCTGTTTCGTTTTAAAATGCACATCATTCTGTGACTACGTGTTTATTACTGACCAGTTTTTGTGTGTTCACATCCTTTAAAACTAAGAAAGAACTTGGTCTTCGATTTAGGAAAACACATTTGAAGAACAAATCGTCGGTCGTCTGTTTGTATAAATTTCATTGTTTATGTTACAACAAGATAAGGTCTGCCGAATTTCAAGGGTGATACCAGTTCGCAATCATCTCACATGCAAAAATTATAGGTCTTTTATTTTAAGTATTTTAATTCCCCAGCGGAATATCGGTTGTACGTTTTAGTTAACTCGATTTTTCTCTGTGTCCAGGTATTACAGGATAGCTCCGCACAAGATGAAAATCAAGCTCGTGCAAACTTTCTGCAACACCAGCCAGCACTCGTAAGTATTTAACACTGAACATGCCGTTCGTTTATTGAAAAGAAACATATTCTTTATACTATCGGTTCTTTTGCAGAATGAATACAGTCAGGCAGCATATTACCGCCTACTTCGTTCTTTGAGAAGACATCTTCGTTTGATGTTCAGCCAAGTGTATCTTCATTGCACAGAATGTGGAGAAAGATACCCAAGTTTCCACATAGTTTTGTTTTTACCAACTTATTACCGGTGAGTAATATGTCTTAAACTGCTTTGTTAGATAAATGCAGAATTCTACATTGAAACTCGATCTGAGATACAAATATATTGTTATTGTTTCATGCTACAACCAAATACCTTTAGTGTTAGGTCTTATATGAAGTCAAACAATCGTTTTAAAGCTCTGCCACCTTGTCATCGCATCTCTGAGATGTGCCATTATGTGCCAGTATTTTTCTTTTACTTGATTGTGCACAAGTTTACTACGGGCAGTTAACAAACATTTCTAGCTGTGAAATTTTTGACAAGAGGCATTCAAGTTTTCATTTCATTTCAACGTGTTAAGAAAGTTTATAAATTGTGTTTGTTTTTTAATTCTTCCTACTGCCAAAATACATTCTAATTGTTTTCGAACCTAGAGCATTTAACTTCCGACAATTTATCAGTGTAGATAATGGAATTATTTTAGTTTTCAATTTGTACTCTCTTGAGCGATAAAGTGGTCTCGTTAACAATCTTCCTGATGTTTGTTGGTCTTCACCTTACGTTCAAATGGGCGGTCGATATAAAAGCAAATTCTGTTTCAAATTTCAGTAGAATTTTTTTTACTTGTCTGAGGAAATAACTGTTTCCGGATTTCTAACACTATCATCTTGGTATAGGCGGAACCATGAAGTTACAGGATGGCAAGGAGTAGACGGGGTAAGTAAACTTTATCTTCATTCAGATATATCTCTGTTTATGTATTGTCTTGATAATCACTACTAAATTACAATAAGAACTGGCCAACTATATTTATAAATAACAAAAAAAGAAATATTTATGATAAATAATTCAACACAGAAACAAATGTAGAGTTCACCACAAGTAATTTAAACGAACTTGAATGTATGTAAAATTTATAACAGTTTATAACATGCTAACAAAGTGTTATTCATAAATTAGTCATTTGGATTCAAGTAATGTCTTCTCAACAGGTACCATTATTGCAAAAGCAAATTTAAAGTGGTAAAAATATCCACAAAATAATAATTGATTTAAAATGCTTATTACAGTTTTTGATTATACGTATTACATTGAGCCATTTAGTTAATTTGGGTTAAAAAATTATAATAATTAAATATTTTTTTTGAGGCTCTCATCCAATGCTTTGTAAAGCAAACCTTGGACCAAAAGTTCTTATGTCAACCCCCTGGAAGGCTTGTTATCAGTTAGCAAAGTACTTGAATAATGTTAATACTTTTCACGTGGTAAACCTTAGAATATTTAAGAAATATTATTTCCTACTGCTTTCAAATGAAATGTTTTATTAGTTTTCTGTTAAATATGACTGACAGATTTCATAAGCTGTTCCAGAAAATAAAGCTCAATTTACTTTATTAAGGTTGTATTTGCAATAAATCAATGCAATCACATTTCATTTCAATTTAATATTTCTTTCCACAGACAACAGACGAACTGTGAAGATTGTAGCCAGCCAGCCTAGTTTATGCTTTAAGGAAATGTTGTTTACAAAATAGATACATTATTTTTTTTCTATGATCATCCTTTTACAATATTTTTTTTGCATGTTTTGCATGTAGGCATTATCCTTTTGTTCACAAAGATCATGTAAAATTGTCATTCTCTGCTGTACAGTTCGGAGTTATTAGATTTTATAGTGTTGTACATATTAAAGACGATATCTAGATTATTTCGATGATAAAATTGTAATAAAATTTGGACATTAATTAAAAGATTTTCGAAAAATGATATATGTGTGTGAATCTAAAATTAAGGTGTCTCGATACATTTATTTTATTTAGGGGCAACCGCACAAACAACATAGTGGCAATCATTTTTGTGATTTTTGTTTCAAGCTTGCTCTATGCCATTGAAATGCACCAGAAGCATTTTGTGGAGATTTTTATTTTGCTTTATTTTCGTCAAAAAAGCATGTTTATTCAGCACACTTCATTTTGTGTGTGTGTTTCCTTTTGGAATTTATATTCTATTGAAGATAGACAAAGGCTATTTTTTTAACAATTGCTTGCGAGCCTTATCATTTAAAAGTTCAGTTTTCAACAACAAAAGGTAAATTTTACTTAGGACACTTTTAAAACATTATTGTTTGGCACTACGTGACTGACCCTATGCAGCCATGTTTTCTACGCTACCAGCGTTTGTATTCGATTGATTTCAACGGCTGAAATTTTGCTGAAATAGCGGGCGTTCGAATAACTCGAATCTACATAATTTAAAAAAGAATATTTTTTCTGTCCATTTAACCTTTATATTTCAAATTTAATAGATAACTAATTAAAAAAATAACCAGAAAACGAAAGGAAAAAAAACCTTCTTGCAAACTTTCTGATTTGAACCAACAACCAAGCAAATGGAGAGTATCCCGTAGAACTACTTTCTAACAACTGAGCTACCGTAGATTTATACTGGTCGCGTGATTTGTTTTGATTATTTAAAAATTTCATTTGAAAACCTTTTATGAGCACGTTGCACACAATTGCTAATTTCTCGTTTCCACAATAATCCACAGCAAAAACAATTTACACGGATACTTGCATCAAAATTTTAGCTAAAAAAGTGTAATATTCGAACAGTAGAATTATTTAATCGCAGAAATGATCTATATGTATGTTTACAGAGCAATGTATGAACACATTGCATAGAATTGCCAAATTATCGGCCCCTCAAGAATCTACCTCAAATGCAAAAATGTAGGGTTAATACGAGTCATACAGAGCATGCTAGATTGAAAGGTGTAATATTCGATCGGTTGAATTACAGTCCGACCTCTATTAAGCGGCCACCTCTATTAAGCGGCCGCAGCCACCTTTTTGCTGTCGCAAGTGTATTACTTATATGGATTTTTACCTCCATTAGGCGGCCAGCAAATTATTTTTCCAAGCGAAATGGTGACAGATGATATATATTGTCCGTGAAATATCTTGTGCCGATTTTTTTTACACTAACTGTTGATGCAAAAAGGCCTAAGAAACTTGTCAACGATGTTTTGCATATTTTTCTGTACATAATCAACACTAACTGTTGATGCAAAAAGGCCTAAGAAACTTGTCAACGATGTTTTGCATATTTTTCTGTACATAATCAACCAGAAGAAATACTGTACATTTCAACTACGTGCCCTCTGTGTTAGAGCTAGAACTATGCATGGGCTTGAAATGCACTTGATATTTTGTTCCAATGAATTTTGGATTTAGGGACCGTTCATTTTTTATGGGGTAGGAGGGGGGGGGGGGGGCTGGTGGGATTTGATAGATAGTCACTGTTATATATAAATAATGGCCCCCCTTTCTTCAGCGAAATTTTTACCTGGCCCCCCCTCAAAATCCAATTTTTTTTCGATGACACCCCCCCCCCCCCCCCCAAAAAAAAAGGAATAAACAATAATGAAGTGAAATTAAAATATATCAAGCCTTGTGACTAAAGAATGTATTAGTGTACAAAAATCATATCCCCAAATAGCTGGCATTGCCTCAACTGCTTATTGTGGATGCTGTCTGTTAGTATGGGTTGTCTGCTTTTGTAACCATAGCCTGCGAACAGGCTCCCGAGTGGGGTTTTTACGCGAGCGAAGCGAGCGGAAGAGCGGGGCCTGAGGGGGAGTACGGGGGCGCGGGAGCCTGTGGACAGTCTTTTGAAAACGCCGATCCATGATACCAGATTCTGGTATCATGATCTGATTGGTCAGAACGCTAATTTTTGACAAGTGAGTGATGAAAAATAGTGGCATACACAACACGCAAAAAAGTCAACCGACTTGCGTGTGGTTAGATATGCAATAAATCTACATGAATCCTACATTTATCTTGTGGTGCAAATGTCACACAACGAACAAAGGAAAGAGGCGAAAACCCAAAACATCGAGATCAAAAGACTAAACGCTCGTTAAAATTGATGCAAGATACATATCCTTAGCGACAGTAAATAACGTGTCTCTAAAACAAAGCAATAGCTTAAAGCCTTTGCAAAATAAAGCTACGCAGTCTCTGGCTAAAGTGGACAGAAATAAATATGTCATCCGTGATAAAAAGCAACACACATTGCAACACTATAAACAGCCGGGCCCGGCCTTGCAAATATAGAATGCAAGTACATAATCAACATATTCACGGAAATAGGATCTGTGTCCTTCCAGAGCGAACATTTTTAGAGCTTAAAACACATCTTGCGAATATGAATGAGCCAAGGCTAACCGCAATAGCAAAATTTAATACAGAGGTGTCAAAATGTACTAACGGGAAACGGTGCAGATCTATCATCTCTACACATCTGCTGAGCGGCAGTCTTTCGACTCTACTTTATAACCTAAAATCGCCTTCTTATAATACAAGTGACAGAGCATAGTGCCCTTTCTAAACAACTTTGAAGCGTCAAAATAAATTGGACGACCAAATCCAATTTTACCGAACGGCTTATTTTGTACAAAAGTCACGAAGTAGGAGTCTGTGTAGGCCTGTCATCTGTTTTTTTGCTAGGTCTAATTACCCTACTGACAGATGTGTTACAGGATCCATTACAAGTGGGCGGATGGGCGGAATCAAACAAAGTCTACAGGCTCCCCCTCAGGCCCCGCTCTTCCGCTCGCTTCGCTCGCGTACGCCGCTCGCTTCGCTCGCGTAAAAACCCCACTCGGGAGCCTGTTCGCAGGCTATTGTAACCAATAAACTGTTGGATTGAGTTGATGGCGTTTGATACATAACAAAGGCATGCTCCCCCGGGAAAATTTGAATTTTCAGAACGTCAGGATTCTCATTTTGGGCATTCTGGCAAGAGTTTTTTACTCTTACAGAAGCCTCTTTACAACACTTAAAAGCCGGTAAATTAATTTTAGTGACCCCCCCTTACAGACCATATGTTTTTGGCTGCCCCCCCCCCCCTTTGAAGCCAATATTTTTTGGATGGCCCCCTCAAATCCCACCAGCCCCCCCTACCTCATAAAAAATTAACCGTCTCTTATCTTCATATATGTTCACTTTTTAAAAGCATTTTTGCTATACAGAGTCAATAAAATCATGTTTACTGCCATTTCAATCCAATTTATATTGTACCTCTATTAAGCGGCCAACCTCTATTAAGCGGCAAGTTTCCAAAGTCCCGAGGGTGGCCGCTTAATAGAGGTCGGACTGTATTTAATCGTACTTAATTATTTAATTTTATTTATTTAATATCTTATTTGTGTATTTTTTTATTTTATTTTCCAGGAATACTTTCAATTGGTCTTCTCAGACTCGGATTGAGATAAAGATTATTTCAGATATTGGTCTTAGATTGCAGATTGATCTTATATATTTTTTAGGTACATTGATATTTCCATGACGAAAATAAACAAAAAAAAAACGAAATTACGCGAATCACATTTCACGAAAAGCGCATCATAGCAATATGTTAAACTATGGTGTACTGCAAAAAAAATATCACAATAATATAATAATGTGCGTTTGATTTCGAATATACCACAAAAATATTTCAAACTGTAATTTTTACATGGAAATGGTAGCCAAACACTGCGTTGATGAAATTACTTCATAATATCGGTATATCTTTTTGATTTTCTATATCGCGATCCAAGAATTGGATTTTTTCTTACGATCACTTTCAACATGGATAATTTAGGTAATTTTCCATTCTAAACGCTTTTTCAAAAAAAATGTTTTAAACGGCTCAATAGTTTTTTTGAAGCGTTTATCGCGCATGCTTGATAATGGAAACATTTTAAAATTAAAGTTTTATTAACATTGATTCCCAGGAACACGTCGAAATTTAACGATAAAGAAGGCGTTTGATCCAACGAAAAATTTTCGTTACAAATTCCCCGTTTACAAAATTATGGTAGATTATTCAAATCAATGTGTATTACATGCCCCCATGAAAAATGATTTTTTTAAGCAGAAGAAAATTACGGCTAAATTTGCATAAAAGAAGGTACAAAAATGCATTTTTTTTTTCAAAAAATATACTATATCAAACTTTTATTTAAAACCAATACCTGAAACAAGTTTCATATCGATCCGAGTCTGCGAGGACTGCTAATCGGCCAATTCAAAGAGTTAGGTATGGTCTGGAAAAACCTGACAAGACATTCAACAACATTTGTCAAGCCAACAAACTATAAACCTGGCAATTATTTTTGGGAAAAATGCTCTAAAAAAATAAGGAAATCGATGTTTCTGAGCGCTCACAATTGGTAAATTGACACGCTTTAACAACGTGACAGCAGAAATCAGTGCACCGTGATGATCATCAGACCATCACGCCATGCATCCATTTCTCAGTGTTTGCTGCTCTACCTAACAACCATAATTCGGGGCTTTAGTATTCCGGGCCTCGGTTTCCGGAATCCACGTTTCCGGGTTTCCAGCTTTTAAAAACGAGAAAAAGCCGCAAGTAAAATAGCAAGTAACAATTAATAACTGGTCTACCCTTAAGATTGAAAAGCAATCGAATCAAGAGTAGTTTTCCAAACCTTTTTTTTTTTGTTCGCAATAATAGCACATATGCACGATGTCGTCATTTGACTACAAATACCAGAATTCATTTCGCCTTTCCTTTGTTATTCAAATTTTGAATTCCCAGTGGGGTTTGAAAAACAATTGCTCTAATTAGAATGACAAAAAGACAAAGCGGAGGATTCTGGTAGTTGTAGTCAAGTGACGCCATCATGCAAATCGCCTATTCTGACTGATTTCGCGAGTCATGAACTTTCCCGGGAGGGGGAGGGGGGTGCTCCACAAAATTATAGAATGGGTTTTCCATTTTAGGCCGTTTAAAACGACGCGTCTCTCCATCAGAAGCATCAAATTAAATATGCAGAAGAACCAAGGTACTTTACGGTACTGCCACATTCGCCAAAAAAACATAATGAAATAATTTACGATGTTAAGCATCACGGACGTGTGTTAATTATTGTGTATTGTCTTCAAAGCATGTCAAAATCCGACAAAACGTCAAACCTTTATCGTTTGGATCATTGCGACGTGGGTTAAAACCTTCTGATAAGATAAAATGATATCCACGTATTTTGGCAACAAAGCCAGTGCCACCCAGACACTGAAACTACATAAAATGTGTGAGTTCCATAAATGTCATTAAAGCCAAAAGAAACGATTAAACAAGACCACTGCTAAGCCAATAGCTGGAACGGTTTACACAAGGCACATGGACATTTCCATAAATGACCGTTTCCTGAGATTTGATTTTTGCTAATACTAATTTTCAAGTGTTGTTTACTTCTCCAGCAACCTATTTTTAATCCACACAGACACATACACACTACATGATTCCTCCCTAACTATAGCACAACGCAGTGGTTTTCTAAAGACTACCAAAATCATTTCAATCGTACAATTATTTTGTATCATTCCTTTTTCTCCAGTTTTTGCGCCACATATTGCTAAAACAACGCAGTAGTTAGTAAATTTGGCCAACTGAGTGCACTAATGGTCATTTTAAAGTAGTTAAGTAGGTGGCAAGATTAGAGGGTCAATATAAAGGCATGCAGAGTTTCGTTCTTCATTTCAAACGCTCAGTGTGGGCCTAATGCATATGGCGTTCAATAAAACATTTCTTGTTTGTGCAAACACATGCAAACAGTGACGCTTCTGATTTGCAAGTAATTAAAACCTGCAATGATGCAAAAAATAAGTAAACATCTGAGGACAAAATCTTTTTTAAGACAAATGTAATAGTAATGTGCCCAACTAAAAGTTGTGAAGTCTTTAATCTCACTGAAGAGGATATTGAAAACAAAACTTCAAACGCCTCGCGTGACTTAATTTCTATTAACACCTCTTCATTAACGTGTCATAAATTGCCAGTTTTGTTTATTACTCGCCAGGTGTTCTACACGTGGAGCTGCAGTCAAATGAATTTAAACAGGATAGGGACAAAAGATGACCCACACAGAAGAATAAAGCGGAAATTAGAGGGAACGCTTACGAGGGCACGACCAAAAAATCTTTATCTTTGGCACTGAAGTGAAGGTTGTTCCCGTGCCATGCGCTCTTTAACAGTGAAACGTTTTGCTCTACAAGAACTTCAATAACACAATTTAACAGCCCATCTGGAACGGAAAGATAAATTTTTTTTCGCAAAATAAAAGTTGTAAAGGGAAATACATAAAGAAGAACAACTTGAGTTTGACCATTGATAGGGAGCCAAGACACATAAGTTGTCACGGATTACAAAAGCTTTAGAAGCACAGTGGAGTACCGAACGTGCTAAATAAAACGATGTACACTTATATCAAAGCATCGTATCATCTATATTTTTGTGATTTCCTCTATAGTTAGGATGGCGTATTTTTTCTTACGCAAAAATAAGAAACACATTATTGTAGCCTTTATGTGAACGATCAGACCCTTCATGTTTTCTTTTTTTATGCATGTCCGCTTCGCATCACAACTCCAGATATAATCTATTACAAAAGAAAACTCAATATCAGGAAAAGGTATTCTGACCTATCGAAACTAAAATTTTTCACCTCCGATTTGAATAAATTAAATAAATGATCTAACCACGTTTCCCCTGTAGTAGTCGACTGCCAAGCTAAATCTTCTAGCTGTGGACGACCATTAAGTAAACAATATTTTACAACGATTTTCTAACAACCATCATATAAAAACAACTAAGAACAATGTAGGAAAGAGTCATTCCCAAATCCGTTTGTGGCTGATATTACCAATGCCATTAACCGTCAAAGTTGGATCCCTAAAAAAGCCATCGGCTGGTTGTTACCGAATAAAATTAATACAAAAAAATAAAATTCATTCAAACCTTTCGCTTGATAGAAGCGTCGTCAGATGAAACCTTCATTCATCTAAGAGTTTCCCGATTGTTACAGCAATTCGACCACAATCGATTTAGCGCTACCACGTTATATTGAGCCTGTCCCGCTTCAATAAACACGGAATATCGTGTTGTACGAAAGAAAAGCGAAATTAACACGACTCTTAGACTCGTCCTCAAAACGAGAACAAAATTGGCAAAAGGAAATCTGCTGGTAAAAAAGAACGGATGACTGAAACCACAAATCTTAACAGCCGGTTAATTCCAACACGTGATTAGTCTTGAAAATGGTCAAAATAAAAGAAGCGCAGCTACAACGGTACCGCATCTTTGTTTAAACACTACTAAACTTGTGCTGTAGCCAAGCCAGCGTACAGCCGTTGTACGCTGTTCGAGAACGGTTGTCATGCAGCTGGGTACGGTTTTTCAAAGGGTGGAAACGCTATCCATCACTATCCAGTGGACAGCGCAGTTTGTTTTTTCAACACTTATCCACTAAATAACGATTTACCCGATGGATAGTGATCTACGCCCTTTGAACAACCGTGGCCAGAAAAATGAAACAATGAACATAGATCAGTACCGTATTGCAAGAAACGTCGGACAGTAGCTTTGAGCCTACTTGACTAAACCGAATGGTTGTGTTTATTTAGAGTTTTGCATATTAGTGAAGAAGAAATCTACATGGTTTTATTTTTACACGTAATCATTAGCATTTGTTTTCATGATTTGGAAAATTCTAAAATTTAGGTTAAACCATCTTGTTGCCTCTACAGGTTTAAAATAAAAGAGAAACGTTAAAAATTAATACATTTTACGTTCATATCGATTTAGTATTCAGTGCGTCCCCTGTTTTTCTACCATTACCCATTCTACCTTTCGGCATTGTTGCGTACGGTGTTCCGCCCTATTGGACAACCTTTCTCGAAACAGCTAAAATTTAACGAGTTGCGCAGTAGTGCGGAAACTGCCAGAGTGTTGTCTCTAAAACCAAGGGATTTACGATTCAACTTTATGGCCTGATTTTGTCTGGTTTCATCAGTTTTTGAGTTTTACGTCATTGACAATGGCACGAAAGTTATGGGCAAAATTTGGGTGGTAGGATAGCGGGACTAGGGACTTGGGGACATGCAGGGAGCATTCCTTGGAGATTTTGGTACAGATCAGGTGTACCGGGGTAGCCACCTTGATCTAGACCTACCTCCGGAGGCGAGGCCCATATCCCAAAGTCAAAGGAACTAAGAAAACCTGCTGAAACCGGGGGAACCACCATTAAAACTATCGAATATGGGATTTATTACGACACTAAATTTTTCTTGTTGTTCACATCCACAACGGAGTACTTACCATGTAATACGGGATTCTACAGTTTAACACACTCTCATGTTTTGCGTGTTCTCTTGACGTTGTGTGGCCAAATTACGTACAAGTGAGTAATTGTCCATGCCCGTCTTCGTCAATATACGAGCCAAAAGTAAAATTTTTGAACTTTAGAACAGAGGACATATCACTTCTTGAATTAAGCTTTAGAGAAGATTTCAAAATCAACATCTCAAATCTTGTGTTGATTACGTAACTTTAAAACAGTCATATTATGTCAACTACATTTTATTTTTTTTAACAAAAATGCAAAACAGGAACCGCTATCGCTCAGAGTAAATCTTTTAACATGAAAAAACTAGGGCACTCGGTTTCTTTTCCGAATCTTCCTATTAGCGTACTAAATGAAATAACTTGAAAGGCAAAGCCAAATGGCCAATATTTCACAGATTGAAACGAAAAGGAAAACAATTAGCCTTGGGGGCGACATTTTTATAACCAACTGTTCTCGAAAGCGTTACTCTTAGCACTGTTATCACGTTCAACGGTGATACAACTCTTCTACATACAAAGGGGAAGAAATGACCCCGGGGTGTAATTAGAGGAACACTTATCTGAAGGGAAGAAATGGATCGATCGCATTGGTCAGGTCAACAGTTGCTGCCAAACGGGAAGTAAATTCGTCTGTGACAAAATTTCAATACATTTATTTATTCAAAATTGCATGACAGCAGTTAAATCGCATGAGGCGTGCTGTAGCAGTATGTGATAGAGATGTCCTGATCTTTTTGATGTGATGAATCCACTCTTTTTTTTATAAGAATACAGTTTTTCCGACCCAGGCTGAATATTCTTATTTTTCTGCCGATTTTAGGCTGAAAATATTCTTATGAACATTCTTAGAAAATACCGTTTGACATTTCTGTTTTAGCAAGTATTGTGTAATCAATTACAAGTGTTTGGTGTCCAGATCTGTATCGTGTTATATTGTGCATATGAACCATTGCTTTTCGTTGCAGCCTGGCCGTTTTGGCTTTAAACAAAGTATTCCTCACAGAGATAAAGTGACGGAAATGAAAATACCTGATTTTGTTTCAACTAAAAACTATATTCTTTTCAAAATCTCAGCCTCAGGTTTATTCTTCAAATATTCTTAAAAATTCGCAAATTTCAGCCTCGATATTCTTATAAACTAGATTCTTATAAAATAAAAAGAGTGTAGTGCGTGAAGCAAAGGCAGATACCGTTGACACGAGTTTTGAAACTAAGATGAACATCATATGTAACTCCAGTAACTCCAAGGTCTTTAACTTCGTTATGTGGTGATGGTATGCCCTCCAACTTTGATAAACGCAATTTGATCAGCAGGTTTTAGCCTAAAAAAAACGAGAAGCGAATCCATTGATTTCAGTCTTTGTTAGATTTCATTTGAGCATGTTCGCATGTAACCCATCGAAAACCCACATTCCACAACACCGTGACAATATCCTGCCTGGATGCTAAGCTTCCACGGGGGAGGTGGAGAGGGCACGACGTCCACCCACCAAAATGCGGCAGACCACAAAATCAGAATGATCAATATACATACGGAAAATGCCCATGTGTAAGCAGTTCTTTCCTGATTCCAATCTGACTGTCGTTGTGTGTTTGCTCTACTATTGATATTCCGGTGTGATTACATTTTACGGCGTACACCGTACATTATGCATGACTAAAATTAAAAGAGAAGGGCGAACAATTTGTGGACTACAAGATCAAGTGTGCAATCAGTCACAACAGAGATATTTATGTGGAGCAATTCTAATTTCGGCGAGCTTGCTTTCCTTTTTTGTTTGGCGGAGTTTGACCGTTTTACAGTGAAGATTGACGCTACTTTCGTGACAAACGGACAGCCGCAAAACAAACCGCCATAATAAACGACACAAATCAATACACGACCCGCGGCTCTGTGGTGGGCTCTAATTTGTTTGTATCGCTTCAGTGACCAAAATGAATGGCACAAGGGATGGCGTCTTGATACTGCAGAATCCCGATTTCTTGAACACCCATTTTCTCTATTCCGCCAATTTTCGTTTCCCTTTGAGGTTCGAGAAATTATGATTCCACCGTATTAATTAAGATGAAACTATTCATATGCGTCAAACGTATCACGTGCTCAATGTTATGTGATCCAAAAGTATGAACAACTGAACACTAAACAAATAGGGTTTGTAAACTATCAGTTAAGAACCACGCATGTTAATTATCAATCACAGCTAGTGTTCGCGTCCATTATGATTGTGCGGCTATTAGGCAAATCTTACATGGTATACCAACTTGACAAAACGATATAACATCGTAGTTGGCTACAAGCAAAAGTCTACAAAACAGTGTATGTGTTGAAAAGTTGTCAAACATTGTCTAATCAACCGCCAGGAGTGGCGCAATTTCCGGCCGTTGTCTTAGCTACAATCAAAAGAATCCTTACCTATTTTTAGCAGCCAACCAATACGAAACACGTCATCAAAAAAGTTCAAGCCTTGTCTGCTCGTCCGTGCTTTTACGTTATCAGTTGACTGTTTTCTCTTTGCTTGGTGCATTTTGTCTGAATGATTGGAACGTTTGTTAACACTCTCAAATTGGACAAAATGATTTCAAAGTACTTTGGAAACAAAGCTAGAAGGTACCACTCAGGAGTAAGGTTATCAGCTAGTAGAATTCTATCATTCAACGAATCAGTGACATGAAGTGTAGAAGACGGTCAAGACAGAGCAGTTAAATTTCTTAAGAATTTACAGCTTTCAAATCAACGCTTCTTTTGGAAATTTGTGGTGGCGACTTTGGACAAGGAATAGCACTAAGAAAAAGAAGAAGAAGAAACAACTGCCGAGTCATGTCAATGGTATGTAGAAGTTGATATATGCAATTTGAAAGGACGAGGTCTTGTAAATGACGTCAGCGAACTATGCAAATTAAGCACACGGATTTTTTCACTACCCGCTCCCTTGGTAAAAATAGTAAAAACAAACAATTTAAAGAAACCATACCGAAAAGGATCATGGACAGGGGGAATTTGCTTTTTAGTTTCACCGTGCAACCAAAGACGAAGAAGAAACAGCTTAAAACTTATTTATTTCCTTCATTAGGGGTTTAAAAGAAGCAGTCGAACTGATGGATCAAAACCCAGAAGAGCAGCAGGCTGACATACAAGGTGAAACAACGGTAGGTGCCAACCACAAAACAAATGAATGTGTTTTAAATAACTGCAGTTTTAAATAACTGCGGTATTTTAGTCCCTGGATCGTAAGGCGAACAAGAAACGTAGCTCAATGAAATACAACGAAGAAGACTAGAGTTACTAACAGCGGCCTCCAAAATGCTGATACCACTTGTTTTATCTTTAAAAGAAAGTTGTGGTAATTTTGCTAAAGTAACTTTGGCAAAGAACGAGGATTCTTCATTCAATAAAAGAAAAGAACACCAAACTCTGAGGTGACTAAATGAACTTGTTTCCAATTTTGGCTTTTTTGCAGAATTTAACCAATCAGAGAATATACAGGCGTCTAATCCGTTATCTCAGTCGATTTTTTCGTTCGCGAGGAATCTCCATGTACCTTTATACTTTTAACGCTGGTGTTGGAGCAGTTCATGGATACCCCACATTCTACATAGTTGCGCCCTTTTCAAGTTATCACCGGTGAGCAAGTTATATATTGTTGAATCGTCGTTTGGTCGAAAGCATACGTTATCATTTTGCCAATGACTGTATTAAATCATTAATATTGTTTATTGTCACAATAAAACATTTAGTGTACAGGGGCCAATCAAAATAGCATGTGCAACGGTAGTAGAAAATAAACTTATTATTTTCTCATTTAATTTTTCAATTATTAAATGTATTTTACCAGACTTTTAGCAACAATTAATTTGATGTGCACGACCCCTCAAGCATGTATTTGCTTTAATACAGATCGTGGTTAAATAAAGGTTTATTATTGTTATTTAATTTGAAGTATGCTGCCGAAAGAAAGAAAAAAAGCTATCTTAATGTTTTAATTCCCTTATCAAGTGGATTCATGATAGCATTACAAAATTAAATTTCATTATTACACCAATAAACAAATATTATGAAATTTCTCAACTGAAATACACTTAATAATTTAATATGAAAGGGTAAACCAGTTATTGTGGTCTTTTTTGCGCGATCGAGATTAATAAATAACGAAAACTCATCGTTGCAATTTTTGTATTTATTATTAATATCATGTTTTATGTATTAATTAAAGTACCCCTGGTATATTTTTGCATATATTTTGGTGTTACTAGCAAGTGTCCTACACGAGGTATTAATCAATGTAAAAACAAAATAATGGTCTGATTACCTACCTCACTATTGTCATAAGCAATCTTCAGCACACGAGATTTTAAAGCCAATAGACTTTTCTTAATAGAAAAGAAGGATTTAAGCTCAACAGCTGTTTCAGATGAATCCTTATTTTAGTTACAATTCAAACGACTTGCTGCTCATTTTTTTTTTTTTATTTGCTTGTTTTTCCAAAACATAGAACTAACGGTGGCCGACACAGATCTAACGCAGATCAAGAATGGCAAGGATTGAATTGGGTTTGTAAATGTTTGTCTTATCTCAATAGACGTTTAAGTCTTTCTAATAGTATTTTTAGTACCTTAAGTTTACTAACCTTCTATCGTAAATCCCAAGAGAGCTTTCTTTAAGAGTGTGTCCTCAACAAACTGAAACGCAAAAGACAAAACTCAGAAAATAGAGGACAAAAAGGGGAAATTTGGACATTTTAAAGCACATGTAGGCCTATAAAGGGCGTATGGTGAAAATGATAGGGAAAATGAAGGCCTTTTAATCATTTACAACAAACGTAAAACAACACTCGTGTTCGTTTTGTATTCTCTTCGTACTGTTTAAACACTATTTACCTCGTACATGTTTAAAACACACGTAATGGCCTTTTCATTCTCCTCATAGCCATTCCTATCCACCACTCAAATAGCCTCTTTCAATATACTGCTAAAACAAAACTTCCTTAGACCGAGTGAATCATATTTTTGTCTACGTGAGAGAACATGCAATGCACTTTTCAATACACTATACGTACAAATAATGTACTAAAGATCTGAAAATCACTGACTTTTTCTTCTTAGAAAATGGCTCTCTATTTTACAGAACAAGGTTTTTTAACAAGTTATGTTCTCCATCAAATGCTCCATTTTCTTTTTAGCAACTGTTAGCAACCCTTGAGCTATAGCAGCCTCATTTAAGTTGTTATTCTTGATTGTTTATTGAAGTCATTACCTATTTCGAAGAAAGCTTTAGCTGTAAGCAGGTCACTTTACTTTTGACTTCATTTACTTTTCCCGCTTAGCCAGGTTTACTCTTTGTCTTTTCAGTTACTCTGCTCCCATTTCTCTATCTCCCTTCTATCATCTCTCAGTGTCTGTTTCTCTATTCCTCGACTGTTTTTTTGCCAGTTCTTTTATTTCTTCAAAAAAGCCTTTGAGCACATACTCGCGTCTTTTAGTGATTTTCTAAGAAACCCGTTTGTGATTTGAGCTTTTTGCCGTTCCCCTAATCTTTGATAACATGTATAGTCGTATTTCCAAGAGCAGCCCTGCCCGGAGTTACCATCTTCTTCTTGGCGGAAAGACTTTGCTCAACATCATCAGTGCCAAAAGCCAAAGAGAGAAATAAACCCTTTGACAAAAACAGAATGCCTAATTCACCCTTTACAGATTTCTCTTGGACTGGCACACATTCCCTCGCCTGATACACCTTCCACTCGGCTATGGCCAGCTCAACTTTGATTACCATTCTAGAAATAGCCTGTGCACCATGATCACTGTTTCTGTGGTTGTAGGAAAGAGACATCTTGTAGAAACTTGTTTGGTGTCCATATGGAACTGTTTCATCTCATAAAAAGCTATTTCTTTTGGTCACTAGACAACTTCGATAGTGAATATTTTCCAGTTCATAGTACCTAGAAATACAATGGTATTGCTAATAAGTACGCTGGGGTGAAAATGATATTGAATGTCATATAAAAACGATATTGAATTGTAATAATAATAATAATAATAATAATAATAATAATAATGATGATGATGATGATGATGATGATGACGATTATTATTATTATTATTATTATTACTATTATCATCATCATCATCATCATCATCATCATTATTATTATTATTATTATTCAGAGAAAAGCAATGGGACCAAAGTTGAATTCCAAGGGGAGGGATTGTTTTTTATGATCCAACAAATGTTTTTATGAGCATACTTTTCAAGGACTCTTGAAGGAGAATAGCCTTGCTATTTAGTTTACTCCAATAAATATAATAACGCATGAACAATAAGGAGTAGTTACTGACTTTCTATATGCACTGTTACCAGTTTATTTTAAAAATATAGAGATGATAGGGCATTAAGAACACATAGGTAAAGCTACAAAATGTGGGAATACTATAGCAATTTTTCAAACAAGGAATGTCATTTCATAACTACCTGTCTTGAGGTAGATATTCCAAGTAAACGATGTATGCTACATCCAGTGATAGAACTGTTCGTTATAACAAAACTGACTGAATGGTTTAAGGGTATTTTCCAAGCATAAAATTAAATAAGGGAAATGGTACTTGAACTTAAACAAAGATTATTTTCCTTTTTCTAGGTAACAGATGAGCTATAAAGAGATGACACTTAGCCATGATAGCAAACTTTTATGTCAACTATGGATACATACATAAGCATTAGCTTGGACGATTTATGTTGCCAAAATGGCATGGCCTTTTTTAAAAATAAGATGGTTTCCTGCAAATCGGGCTTCGACATGTTTTTGTTAATTTTTCAAGTGCTTTTTCATCATCAGCCATACTTCCCACAGCACAACATAGCTGGTTTTTCTAAACACTGTAAGACTTGTGATAAATAACCTACCTGCATATAATATACAGTATTTGTTACACATGAATGTACATAAAACGAGAAATATTAATAAAGTTGTTTATTTAAAAGAAGCAGTTGTAATAATACTGTCTTATTCAACGTCTAAAAGGACCCTGAGATGAATACCGTATTCCAGAAAAAAGGTGGGATGGGGAGGGGGAAGGGTTGGGTCAAGGAAGGCGGGTTCTGTGGGGTATTAAACGTATCATATTTTATACTTCAGCTTCCTACCCATTTAATGAGTTAAGTTTTGAAAAAAAATATCATTCAATTGTTTACAGTGCAGCTACTTGAACCAGGTGGCTTGGAACAAACATTAATTGAGAAAATGGTAGCGATCTTTTTTGACAACAGACAAGTGTCACAAGGCTGTGCTCTAAGATGAACTCCAGGGAGCCCTGCAGGCATACAACCTTATAGGCTAGGGTGCCCAGCAGTCTGGGTTGATGGCCCAAAAGAAAAGAAAATATAAGTTGATTGATTGATTAATTAATCAATGTATTATTGATTAGTTAAAATCCATTAACCCACAAATAAATAACATTTTTAAATACAAGAATGCATAGTCATTTCTAAAGCATTCAACCCATTTCTCTTTGTCTGTCAGGTGTCAAAAATAAAAGGCTGGCAGTGGTTGATCTAGCAGAGGGGCCTAGGGTACCTGGGACCTACCTCGTGGGCAAAAATTCTTATGGCTCAAATACACATAGGAAAACGCTGTTTCTTTTTCCTTCTATCCTTTAGAATAGTATACTTGACTTTCCTCTTTTATTAGTCTTTTTATGTGCGCTTCATGAAGCATAAGTATTGAGAAGACTCTCTGTGGACACTACATGAAGTCTAAAATGAAACTGCAGTCGTATTAATGCAGGCGTATGTTAAATCGCACGAACCGAGATGGATCGACGGCTCAACGATATTTTGACTTCATTGAAGGATTTGAGGCATTTTGCCTTGTAAACTTCAACACAACACAAGACAACAAAGAGAGAAGGGAAGTTTATTGTGTGACCTTTTCTTAGCTAAGTTGAAACTGACAAAGAAGGTTGCCCGGCCGTGCGACTTGGTAGGTTTTTCTTGTCGCCGGAAGACGAAAGCCAGTCGCCTGAAGCGATCCCAGCCAGACAAAAGTTTCACAACAAAGTTTGAAACCAATGAAAGCAAATAAAGATCTGTTTTACTTGACTTCTCCAAACTGTATACACTCAACAGATCCTATCGTTGGCGGCAAAAGTACCGTTTTACTCGATTAATTTAGCTTAAAAACTCGTTTTGTGACTGCCAAACTGAAACCGCTGAAAACCTCTCAAAATTTGGCATTGAAGCTAACCAATCAAACAAATTCAAATTTCCCGAGAGGTCCACATCTTCCACAAGTTTGTTGGGTGTCTCGTTTTGTTGTAGAACAATCGTTTGTGTTCTTCAACGTGATTGGTTCGTTCATGAAAAAGGTCACTATCCTTTGTTCTCTGTTAACGTTTCGTTTAGTTTTCTTTGAGATCTTGTTATATTGTCAACTTCTGCTTTACATTTTGGAGTGATAAAATGTTACATTGTTGTACATATTAAAGGCGTAAATATTTAGATTATTTTGAAGTAAATTTTGTAATAATATTTCAACAATAATTAAAAGATTTTACTTCATCAAAAATGATCCTTGTGTGAAACTAATCTTAAGACAATCTTGAAATAAATTAGGTGATCAAACTAGTCATTCAACATTTGTGTGGCCAACAAATTGTAAAACCTGACAATTATTTTCAGGCAAACAATGTGACAAAGGAAATCAATGTTTATTAACGCTGATAATTGGTCACGCTTTTAAGTCAGTGTAAATCAATGTACCGTCACGGTCATCGGCGAATCACGCCATGCATCAATTTCTCAGTGTTTGCTACCCTACTAACATACTATTTCAACACAAGTGACGACTAAGTGACGACTAAGTGACGACGTAAGTTCCCCTGCGAATTTTCGAGAATGACATATAAAACGTAAATGGCAAGTAATTTTCGCGTCTCAGAAAGACAGCTGGTTGTCATCATATTGCCAAAGTAGTAGGTTCTTGTTCCCCATACATAAACTCTGCTAATCCAAACTGATTGCTCCAGTCACAACCTTTCCAGGAAGAATTGGGGATTACTCCACGAACAATTTGTATGTGGGTTGAAACTCTAACTCGATTTCAGACCGAAATATGCGGTTTTTCCAACTCTATTTCAGACCTGACCCTATACCCAGGAACTTCATCGGTTTGGGTAGTTTCCGACGTTTATTAAATCACACTTCTTATTAAAGAGATGAAAATGATAACGACAAAAATAGTTTCTTCCTAGAATTAAACCTAATTGCTAACCAGAGTGCACAAACCATACCCTATCTCCGACAAAAATGATCAAAATCTGTGCTCTATTTTAGACCAATCTTGGAAACAACCCTTTGAGACAGCACATACCTATATAGCTTACATAAGGGAGTACTTTTCTTCCCCCGAGCCAAACTTAAGTTAATCGCTTTTTACTAGTCAAAAGATGCACAGTTTCCGGCCTTCCGATAATATTGTCAATGCATCTTCCCACGGAATCTGACTATTTGAAAACCTGACGCAAAGAAGGCGTTCTCAAACACAAGCAGTATCTGTAATAATGTTCCTTGGAGCACTGTTAGCCTTCAAATTGGCCTTGCCTTGAAATCGCAATTGCGTTTTAACTCAGAGGCGAAATTAAACATTTCATCTTTCTATTTGCAGTCTGGTGTCTCATTTTAAGGGGGCACCTCTTTGTCAAACTGTTGGGCAGAGTCAAGTACTTGGATTGTCTGAATAGAAAAGCCTCAAAGACCCCTAGCTTTGGGTTTTAATTGGCAACGACCAAATTGATGTCAGAAAGCTGTCAACATTGCTTCTTAATTTCCAAATGGATTGCCGCTAAGTTGGCTTTACTTGCGCGCGTTAATAATTTCTCGTTTATGCAAGCATAGCCTCCCACGCAGTCGATTTTTAAGGGCTATGCAAGACAATGAATGAATTGGAAATCCTTTACTCAAACCTACAAAGCTAGAAGGCACTTTGCAAAAATAAGATAGCGGAATTCCATCAGTTCACCTTTGGTAACGAAAATCAGTAAACGGGCTAAGGTGTGTTAATTACCGCGTATAAATGGATAAACAATAATGTTCACGCTCCACCTATTTTTAGAGGCTAACCACCACGCAATTGTCCTCAAAACATGTCAAAAACTGTCACGTGGGTTAAAACGTTCTGAGACATAATTGGGAAACAAAAAAGCCAGTGAGTGCCATGCAGGCCCGGGAAACGTCATCAGTAAACGCGTGAGTGCCATGTGTCACTGACTCCCTTTATTTAGTACAACACAGTGGTTTTTCTAAACTCTGCAAAAATGTCATTTTTAATTGTACAATTATTTTGTATCATTCCTTTCTCTTTAGTTTTTGGGCAGTATATTGGTATAATAACGCAGTAGTAATACACATGGCCAACTCCGTGCTCTGAAGGTTAGTTTTTTAAGTGCTCTATAAAGTCAAGTACTTGGCGAAATAAGAAGGTCATTATAAAGGCACGGGCTAAAGCACATGGCGCTTGATGAAGTATATCATGTTTGTGCAAACAGCGACATTCCCTATTTGCGCTTACTTAAATCCCGCTATGATGCAAAAATGAGTAAACATCTGAAGACAAAATCGGTTTCAGTACATGTAGGAATGTGCCTAAATGAAGATAGCTGATAAGTCTTTAACCTCACTTCAGAGGATATTGAAAAAAAAATTCACAAGCCTCGCGTGACTTTATTTTCAATAATAGCGTCGTAAATGTCACAGATCGCCAGTTTTGTTTATTAATCGCCAGGTGTTACTGCACGTGGGGTTCAGTCAAATGAACTTAAACGGTTCTCAGGGACAAAAGATAACCCACACAAAAGAATAGAGAGGAAATTAGACTAAACAAAGCATGCTTGAAAAAAAAATATAAGAAAGGTATATTTGGTTACGAAAAACAATGTTCTAGTTTTATAAGCTTGGAAATTTGCTGACATCTTCTAATTTCTCTGATATACAGTTTTGATATAACTAGGATGTTGTAACATTAAGAAACTCAAGATTCTCAGATATGGTTGATTTCAACTATTCGCCGAGATACGTGAAAACTGAGCGAATGTATACGAGGGCACGACTAAAAAACTTTATCTTTGGCTGTTCCTGTGCCATGCGTTGTCTAACATTGAAACATTGTGCTCTGCAAGAACTTCGATAACACAATTGAAAAGCCCATCTGCGAAAAAAAGATTTTTTTTCGCAAAACAAAAAAAAACGGATAAAGGAATCACAAAAACGAAAACAACAAAAGTTTGATAATTTGATAAGGTGCCAAGCCACATAAGTTGTCGCGGATTACAAAAGCTTTGGGAGCACAGTGGAACACCGAACGTGCTAGAAAAAACGAAGTACACTTGTATCAAAGCATCGCATCATCTATATTTTTGTGATTACCGCTACACTGGCAGTTGGGCTGGCTTTACAGCGTTTGTTGTGAACGATCAGACACTTCATGTTTCTTTTTTTATGCATGTCCGCTTCGTGTCACGACTCCAGATATAATAATTTATCACCAAAGAAAAGTCAATATCAGGAAAAGATATTCTGATCTATCGAAACTAAAAGTATTCACCTCCGGTTTGAACCACGAGAAGCAACTTAGACGACAAAAAAATGAAATGATCTAACCACGTTTCCCCTGTAGTAGTCGACTGCCAGTTAGATCTTCTGTGGACGACCATTAAGTAAATAATATTTTACAACGATTTTCTAACAACCATCATATAAAAACAACTAAGAACAATGTAGACAAGAATCATTCCTGTATCTGGTTGTGACAAATATTACCAATGCCACTAACTATCAAAGCTGGATCCCTGAAACAAGCCTTCGGCTGCTTGTAACCGAATAAAATTAATAAACACAAACAAAATTCGTTCAAACCTTTCGCTTGATAGAAGTTTCGTCAGATAAAACCTTCATTTCGTCCAAGGCCCTATTGTGGATAACTGCCCCTACTGAAGTCATCGACGTCGAATAGATAAACTCATGAACATTCGCCGTACCGTACATGTATACAGCTATTTCGAGAAACGTTGTCGGAAAAAAGCACAAAACTGCACAAGCCAATCCCTAAAGGTAGTATGGGTAGACGTATTGAGCTACTGCACGTGTTGAATACTAATGAGATATAACAACATAATTATATAGCCGTCAGTAAATCCTATATTGTCAGCACAGCTATTTTTCCTTAATTTCTGGGAACTGTCCAATTTGGGATTAAATTTGGATAGTTTCAATTAGGACTTTTAGGTAAAATTCACAATCTGTCCAATTTAAGAAAAATTTGGACAGTTTCGTCTCAGCCAATCAAATCGAAGAAAACACAACATGTGACGGATATTAGCCAATTAGCACAAAGCATAGCGTCAGCGCTGTAAACTGGTCGCATTGTGAGTCGACAATGGCGGAATTTTATAGAGCAAGTTTGCTACGTTTTTCTATTCCTTTTGAGCTTTTCAGCAATAGAAACAACAAAGAGAAATTTTCTACGTTGTCAGCAGAGGAGCTAGCTACACTAAGAAGCAAAAACCAAGAGCAAAACACCTCCAATAGTACAAAACTTGGGTGAACGTAAGTGCACCGAAGCGAAGCAAGAAATCTGTCAGATATTCATCGCCATGAGGCATGAGCTAGATGCAATTCTTTGTCGTTTTTTGCTGAAATTCGAAAAGAAAAGACGGCGATGAAGTACGAACGATATAGTGGAAAGGAGTATGTCACATTCAAGAAGTTGTTAAGCTCTTCGGACACTTTGTTTACGACTTTCATTGATTGATGCAGTGTTTTCACTCACTTTGTAGCAAGCTTCGCAAACTCAGGTGAATAAAATTGCACTGTTTTGTTTAAGTTTTATTTGTGAAGACAATGCTCTGAGTGAGTTGCATGTGCTGTGTTATGCCTACTATTGTTGAATGCTTTTCCCGTTCTGGACATAAGTTTATTGTTTATGCTGGATTGACTGACTACAAGCTATATAATTAATATGTAACCGGACTACATGCTTGTCCAATTTTGGAAATAATTAGATTCAAAAAATTCCTCTGACAGCCAAATTGGCTGCCCTCGGAATTTTTTTCATCAAATTATTTCCAAATTGGACAGCATGTAGTCCAATTACGTATACAAATAAGCGCAATTTTCAGGTTTTCTTTCTTTTCAGACATGTAGAAACAAGGTACGTTTAGACCCTCTGAAGTTCAGGAGAATTTTTCCTCACTCAAAGACATGCGACAGTAAAAGTAAAGCTACAGATATATGCCTCCTGAGAAGAAAAACAAATTCTCCACGTGCAAAAATACAAACTTGTAAATTTCCTCTAGGCCAATATGCAAAATTCCAGTGAATACCCAGACCACCTTTCGGTCTTGTCGCGTGCACTTTGATGTTTTTTTTTCCGACAACCTTTCTCGAAATAGCTGTATATTTACTGCTAAAATATAAAATTCGTTTAAAAGTAACTGAACTTTCAACAATTTGTTCCTGTTATAGTTTCTGTTATTGTTAGTTTATTACATTTTTGTTTTGAATAATTGGTTGTTTTTCAACAAAATTAAATAAGCGCCCTGTCCCGAATAAGCGCCCTCCCTTGAGGTGCCAAAAGTAAATAAGCGCCCCGGGCGCTAAATCGAATCACTACGGTAGCCGTTTTCTAACCAGCTGCTCTCACAAGCGTTACTCTTAGCATTGTTATCACATTTAGCGGTGGTATGACTCTTCCATACAAACAGTAGGAAATGAGCCCTAGGCCGTAACCACTGATAGTTGAAGCACCTCTGTGGGCCACCATTCAGCAAGTGATCACAAGAACTGAACCAGTCAAAATTACCAAATACAAAAAAATAGTAAGTGAACAAGATAATTGGTTGGTTTGTCGCGCATTTCTTCATATACTTTCATTTGAATTAGTCGTTTACGTTAGCAAATTCCTGTCACCGAGTCTGCGCGAATAGTGCAGTTCTATTCTCAGGATTCGTGCATTAAGCGTTGTTCCCCACTGTAAATTATTCATCATTGCTATGTAACTCGCCTGATGGTCACCATATTAACCCTGACTTTAAAGTGAACTGCCATCTTAAGGAGAAAATGGTTTGATAAGATACAAATGCGGCTTCACCGATAAAATGGCATCCTAGGAACGGCCCTGGCCTATTGGTTGTTAATCTTAAGGGAACTTTATTTTTGAATTAAAGAGGAGTCGGAGAGTCCCGGTATTCGTTAAGGAGCAGGAAGTCCTTGAATATACCCCATAATTCTTTACAATATCAGCTTTTGGTAACATTATTTGTTGAACAGTTTACTTTACGTTTCGTGAGAGCAGAAAAAATAAGGAAAAAGCAAAACGCGAATATAACTACACATGTACCACATCAACATAAAGAAACAGTTTAAAAAAAATTTCGCGATAGAGGCACGCAGTTTCAATAAACACGGATTCAATTTGTTCCGAGCATGCAGTTATCTCGAGGTCACAATTATATTTTTACGAGTACTGGCTATGTTCAAATTTCCGTTGATTATTATTTTTTTTACAATAGGAATTTGTTTAAATTCATTTTATAGAAAGAAGGTGATTGCTAGACTCAGAAACAGAGAAAAAATGATAGGTCTCGGTTCTCGTTTACGAGAAAACGACGATTTACCTCTCTTGCAAGCCAAGCCGTAAAGAAAAAGCCGCTATTTTCTTAATGTGCACGCGCTAACCACGCATAAAATTATGTGCAGTACGGTATGCGCAATGCAATACTGAGAAATTACCTTAAGCAAACCAAGGTGGAATAAAAGTTAGAAATAGGAGTGGTGCAAGATGCCTTGCACGAGGTAAAGATGGACACGGCAATGGGTCTTGTGGAAGATGACCTAAGGTAACAACATGTAACAAGATCCACATGGTTACCTTAATACACACTGGCCACACCTAAGAACTCGGTTAGCTGTGTTTCAGGATTACAAAGAGTGGTGACTACCCTTATAAAAGGATCCCCTACCTTAAGCGATGTTGAGCTGACATACATGGCACCCATGGATTTTTATGAGCAAGGGTGCAAAACCCACGAAAGGATGATACTTCTGTATATATTTGAAAATATCCCACCAATTAGAGGGACACAGGTAAAATATAGTTAGGTTTTTCTTTCTCACAGCTGGCACACTTCAATTTTGTTGAGCTCACATCTCTCTTGACAAGCAGTGGGTCAATGTGTGGGCTGTTTAAACATGTAGCACATGATAAATGTGAATTGGGTATTTAGAATGTAATCCTAGTAGTTATAGAAACTGAAAAATTAAATAAATTTCAACCTAGTTTTAAGTTAATAATAATTACTTTACAGTTAATAGAAACTGAAAATGAATAAATTTCCTTATGACAGAATTTATTTGCTAAAGTTAACAATGGCCTATTGCAATAAAATAACAAGAATTGACTGAGTATATTTTCCAGATCACTTTACTGGATGTATAACATGCACTTAAAACCAACTGTTTTCATTTGAAGCCATACTAATGTCTTGTAAAGCAAAGATGTTTTTTATTTGGAGGTCCATGTTTTTTTTTTAATTAGTGCCATTTTAGTTTACTCATTGAAAGCTGTAAATCACTACACCCCCTGTTTCATGCTGCTTATCAGTAAATTACATGAACACATTGAACATTTTAAATGGGTGAATAAACAATACCATTTTTTTTTCTGGCATAAGATGCAGAAGTCAATATCCTTGTGTCGAGGATATAAAATATGAAAGAAACTTTACTTACTCTTCACCCTCTTTCCATTAGCACCTTGGTCCATAAAGAATAAACATACCGTGGACAAATATTTGGGCAACCTCAAAAAACACAGTGGCTACTAACTAGCAATTGTGGAAGGCACGGTGGCCTAATGGTTAGCGCACTGGACTCTGAATCAAACAGTCAGGGTTCGAGCCCTGGACGGAGTCACTGTTGTGTGTTCTTGGCAAGACACTTAACTCATTGTGCGTCTCTTCGCCTGGGATGAAGCTAAGAAAACACTAAGCCAGCTCAACAACAAGCCCAGCTGACTTTTCTGGCCTTAGTAGTTCTAAAAGTTTACCTAAGTTAGTCTTTGTTTTCAAGTGTAATTTCAGCCAGATTTAAGTTCCCTTTCAGCAGGTGAAATAAGCCGCAGTTGGACCATAGCGACATCCCTGTATCACCCAGGTGTTTAAATGGGTACAGGCAAATTTACTGCTGGGGGGGTAACCCTGTGATGGCCTGGCATCCCATGTTCATCCAGTTAATATTCACAGGATAAATTGACCTCCTCCCTTCAGGTTGAGTGTCAGTGACTCCAAGCAACCTACAGGAGAAGAAGCGGCATAGCTAGCTGCCAAATAGCCTGAGTGGCTGGCGTTAAAAACAACAGCTAAACTAACAGTTTGACAAATGCAGACCGCAGAATCACTTGCACCCTGGTAGCTCCTGGTTAGCCTGTTACGGTAAGCTGTCAAAAATGGCCATGGTTTTGAAACACAATATTTACTTGAAACAATTTTGCAAGACTGCAGTCTGCATCATACTATGTCTGCATTAATCGTACACTGGTCACATCAAAGTTCTGTTGGCTTTGGAGCGATTGCAGAATACCCGGCCACATTCGAGCGCCACAAATCGAATGCTCCCGTGATCGGCCCGGTCATTCTGTGAAAATGTAGTTACTCTAACTGCTTATATATATTAAGCTCCCGCAGTCCCGTAGTCGATTAACAATACAGTCTAAGGTACTTTGAATTACACCATATTGCTCCCGCAGTCCTGCAGTCCCAAGACGATCAATATTAAAGTAAAAGGTAGTTGAACGAGCGCTGTTTGACATGTAGTCTTCGCGCAACGTGCTTTAAGAACGAGAAATACATATGTATAATTCCACTTGCGGTATTCTTAATGCAAGACGCTTTAAGAACGACAAATATACACGTATTTTACGTATCCTTCGCTCAACACGCATAATATAACATAACAATTACACAATTGGAAAACACCTACAGTTGCATAAAATTAAAAGGCAAGCTTGATTACGCATCATTGATTTCGTACTAGCTGTTCTCAAGCGCGCCTTATGAGTGGCGATATATTCTGCAATTTAGACCATTTGAGTCCACACACAAAGAGGGCACTCACCTTTCAAACTTCTTTTCTACCTTATAAATACAACTTCTACTCTGCGACCCTTTCCACCGGCCGCCGCCGACCCTTGCCCTATTCCGCCATTTTGTTTTTGATCAACTGGCTTTACGGCCAGCGGTTAGTCCATGGTCGGAGGTCGTCCCGAGAGGCTACCCGAGAGGTCGTCGGTCATTTTCGTCCCCAGAGAATGGTCGTCGGTCGTAACCAGGAATCCGGCCAGGAATGTCGTTTTCTCGATGATTCCGCAGTTTCACCCAATTTGTTCTTGTTGTTTTGGTTTTCTTCTTTTTTTTTTGGATCCCTAATCCCAAAATTTCAAGTAACCTATGATCTTGATCCATATTTCGGCTCCGAACCGTGATTCCATATCTGTGATCCCAGACCCCCGAGGTCTGACCCTTATTAACATCCCACATTGCGCGTAGCTGGCGCGAGTAGCGAGTAGCGCGGGGCGAGAGCGGCGCAGCCGCGACTCCCGCGAGTGAAAAATCTGGTGAAATTTAACTAGACTCCTCCCCAATCCTCTCGCGGCTTCGCAACTCGTCTCTGCCGATCGTCATAAACGAAGCACTTGCACTCGGTCGTGAATCCCGCCAACTACACAGACTCAGTTAGATCCCATACAACTCGGTTGCGAATCCCGCCAGGCGCGCAGGCTCAATCCCACACAACTCGTTATACACATTAAAATGGCAAATTTCGCATGCTTTTTATTACCTTCTAAAACACGGGAAAAAGGCAAGTCAAAAAATGGTTTAATAAACGAGGCAGCTATACCCAATAACACTTAGAGGTGTTTTTATTTACCTTTTCAAAAAGGTTATCTTTTGTCGTGACGTAAATTATTCCACGCAGAAAAGCGTTGCGCGAGACGGTATATTCATCAACATTTTTTCAAATAAAACTTTTATTTTTGGGCCGGCTACAGCCCAGGGGGGTACTCCGGGATGAAAGTGACGGGGATGATCGAATGGAGGCAAAACTCAGGACCCAAAAAAATCCCTGAGTCTTCCGACATTGCCCAAAAAAATCCCTGGACCAAAAAAAAAACGCCAAAAAAATCCTTAGTCAAATTACCCCTAAATTGCCAAGGCCGCGCTAAGGCACTTTAGTTTGATTTTAATACCCAAAAAAGTCCCCTATTTAAATCAAGTCACCCAAAAAAATACCTGCCAAATTCTCCTACCCAAAAAAATCCCGGAATCGAAAATTTCGACCCCAAAAAAATCCTTCGCACATCCCCGTCACTTGGACCCCGGAGTACCCCCCCTGGGGGCTACAGTCAACTCTCTTAGACGGACACCGTCGGGAGCGGCTCCGACTGTCCCTTTTAGAGGTGTCCGTTTTTAGGGAGTTTAGTTACAGTAAAATGACTGACAAACGACAGGGACGGGACCAACACCAGGTGTCCGTCTTAAAGAGGTGTCCGCCTTACAGAGGTATGCGTTAAGAGACAGTTGACTGTATTTCACAAGTTTGGTCTATACTTGCACTGTTCCTCGCTACAACGTCGACAGCCTTCGAACGCAGACGTATTTCCGGCTGTCGTTTCTCGTCGGTGAGTTCCTTTAATTTGTTACTTCGCGGCTTGATAGGTTCAATGTATCATGATGGTATTCACGACCACTTGGGGCAGATTTAAGTTGAAGGTAAGTAAGTTGTCAGTCATGCCGATCAAAATACAGTTAATTTTCAAGCCATAAAATGCACGTAGTATAACACATGTACAGTGATAAATTTCTTTTATTATTCAAAATTAGCAATATTTCTGCGCACTTTGTTTTTAAAACCATTATATAAAACGTCATTTGTAAATTAGTTAGTTGAGTTACACACGAATTCACCTATTACGAAGTCTTTGACTACTTTGCATTAAAACAAGATTGATAACAGTTATATACTACCCGGGGTATCCAATCGAACAAAATCGAACCAAAAATCAATCGAACCCAATCGAACACCAATCGTTCGATTGGGTTCGGTAATCGAACAAAATCGAACATCTATTTTGCTGTGAGTTCGATTTTCGAACCAATCGAACATAATCAAACACAGTCGAACATAATCGAACTCAATCGGGTTCGATTTTGTTCGGTATCTTTCTCTTGATACGTAAATCACGCAGGACTAATCAAAATCAACTTTTATTGAATGGAATATATATAAAAACGTCCAAATATCGAACTGAATGTCAATGTTTAGTAATATATATTCGGTAGAAGCAGAAGCATATAACCCCGAAGCGTATAGCTCGCGGCCACAGCTGAGGCCCTGCCAGGGTAAATTCCGACAAGCCGACATGGCCCAAAAAGTAGCGACAGCACATGAAATGAAATTGCGACAAACAATAAACTTTCTTGCCAAATTCCGACAAGTGACAAAAAGGCCTAGAATGGCCAATGAAACAGCGACACCAAGCATTTTGAAATTCAGACAAGCGACTCAGGAAACCCCCTGGCAGGGCCTCACAGCTGGGGATTTTTAAATCGCGCGGGGAGCCAATCAGATTTTACTTCCTAATATGGATCAATTCATCGCACGCGCGACCATCGCGCGAGTGTCGGGGAAAACCTCAAAATGTCCGCCATTCGCTGTCATGGAAAAAAAAAACAAACCTGTAATGTAAGAGAAAACTCTACTTTTGTGAGGTAAATTTGACCACAACAGTTATACATATTAAGAAAAAAGCCTAGGCTAACTTCGCAAAGAAAAAATCCGCTTGAATTAACAGGAACTAAGAGTGAAGGCGTGAACAAGGGAAAGATCCACTCGACAGCATTCCTGTTCAAAAATATCAATGTATTGCTCCTCGACCACAGACAACGAAATCACCCAGGCCAATAGCAACGAACTCTGTAAATAAAGGAGGAGAATCCGAAAGTCCAGGAACACCAAGAAGTACGATGCTTCATACATGCCTGACGGACAAGAACGTGCAAAACTATAATTGAAATCGCTTGGCATTTCTAAGCAAAGATCTATAGTTTTGAGGAGGATTGGATTGGTTTTTCCGTGGAAATTCTAGAATAATTTCAGACTGCCGGGTATGTAGTATTTTGAAAACACTTCCCGGCTGCCGGGTATCTAGACACAATGTTTATTTATAGCTTCGATCGAAAGCTCCTCCACATCTTCATCCAAATTCATGGAGTTCAGCGATAAACACTACCCTATATCCCTGCACGATTTATCCTGCAAGGATCCCGACAAAGTTCTTAAATCAGCGATGCATTTGGACAAGATGCTACCTCTCTTTAATAGCTAGGTTTCAGTTCTCACTCATTTTCCAGGCCTAGAAGCTCCAGCGATCAAGTCAGCATTGAAGAGAACGTGGGGTTTTCTGTTTAGAAAAACTTACAGCCGAAGCACTGCCTTTTAATTTTAAGTTGATTGCAATATTACAAATATGATAGCGGCGGTGGAGGTCCTGAAAACCAGCATGAACTGGTAGCAATATAAACATTGGCATAATTTGCATTATAACAAAAAGGCCCTTATAATAGCCTTACATGTATCTCTTAAATCATAATTGCTTTTTTTTTTTTTCAAAAAAAAAAAATATATAAGAGAAGGATTAAATTAAATTTCTAACAATCATGCATGTCAATGTTTTTTCTCATTCTTGCAGACATGAATCAGATTTACTTTATAATATTAATTGTTTATATCCAAATGCTTCCTTGGTAAGTTTCCTAGCTTATTTCTGGTCTCTTTGCTCAAATGGCAGAGCTTTTATGACAATTAAGTGTTAACCAGCAGCTAAATGTGGTCATGAACAATGATTAGTATCAAGTAAACTATACCCTGGCCAGCTATCCCAAAGGCAAAAATTAAGGTGAATCCATGGATGGAGGAGGGACAACTTCCTAAAAATAAATATAAGTCATTTATTTACAATTTAGGCTTTCTTTGAATTGACAATGCTACATGTATAGACAACAATATTATATGTCATCTGTATTAAGTTTTTTTTTCTGGTCACAGACTGTTTCATGTATTTTGAGTGCTCATGCATTTAGTGAAAGTTTAACTGTAATACAGAAGTATCACAGATTGTTTTTCAAATATATATTATCATATTTTCTAGTGACTAATAGTGTTGTCAGGTAAGATGGGAACAAAAACATGGTAAAGTGCAATTTCGTTCCATACCTCTGATACATTTGTTTAATTTATTTATACATTAATTAAGACTGACATGTAAAAGGGAAAAAGGAAATCTACCAATGGTGCTTCTGGTACAATCCAGGATAAAAAAAAATATTTCAAATGTTTTCCTCAGGGCTTTTTAGTACCAGCTTTTATTAAATATTGGGGAGATTTGGTTATAAATGATGGTTGGTTATTTTCTCAAAATCTCATGAATGTAAAAATAAACAATGCATGTGCTTTGGCTGCAAGAGAGCCCAAAAGTGTGACCACTTTAAATTAATTGATATTCTTTTGTGCTCAGTCAACTGGACTAATTACTTAACAAAAGAATGTGGATAAAACGTAACTGCATTTTTAATTTGTGCTTTATGTCATAAGCAATTAGTTGAAGGTTTCATTCACCTGTGATCTCTCCTTACCAGATAAACACTTCTTGTCTCCTGTGAACAAAGCATTGGCTAGCTTTTTATTGGGATTAATAAACCACACTTAATAAGCAGTATTAACACTGAAGTACTGTTTAATACTTTTCTAGTCAACATGCAGACTTAAAAGTAAATACAGACATAATCTTGGAGTGTACTGAGTCTATTTAGTATTGTCTTAACATGATTTTAAACCTTAACTTAAGCTTACCTCAACACTCACAGTCTGTCATACAAGACATGTTTTTTAACACAGCATTAAAATGCTGTAAAAATGTGTATGTTCAGCGAACAGGGTTTATACCCTTTTTCACAAAGAATAATTTTCCAGGACTTTTCAAGAACTCAAATGGAGTTTTCCAGGACTCAAAAGTTCACATTAACCCTTTCACTCCCAAGATCTTAATATTATTTATCTTTATACTGTCTGTCATGCATTTCTTATAATGTTAGTTCTGTGAATTCAGTTGTTACTTGTGTTAAATAGATTTCCAGGAATGGTAGTTTTTTTTCAGGTGTTTCCAGTACTGGAAAATGAACAAATAAAATTCCAGGATTTCCCAGGACCTGTACAAACCCTTGCAAAAGAATGGTTTGTTGAAAAAGAGAGCTTCTTGGTGCTAGTATAATAACTCATCACATGATGTTCCACAACCTGTATATCTAGCTCTATTTGTCAAATTATGAACAGCTGTTTTGGTCTACATGTAGCTGTTATCAAAACTGTAAAAGCTCTACAAATCCCCCCCCCCCCCCCCCTTTTAGTTTGACATCCCCAGTTTACAATTAAAACCACCCCTGTTTCCAAGATTAAACATTATTAGCATTAAAACAAGAAACCATGCTCGCATTTTGAATTTATTGTTATTTATCCACCATTTCATTTTATTATTTATTCTGTAAAAATGTGTGGTAATATTATCAGCAGCTACATTATTTAAAACACTAGATAGTCGGTTAATCACTTGTGTATTAGAGTACCAAACACTTTTTGGCTCGAAATAGCACAATATTGTCAGATGCAGGGCTGAGGTGGCATAACAGAGTTACATTCATGTCTGACATTACATTTTTGGGAAATTTTGAATGATTATCATTAAAACTGAGCTACTGGCATTTATATTTCGCTACAAAGAAATAATAATTAATGCCAGTTCTTTGAGAAACCTGCAAAATTCAAGGAGAGTCAGTAGATATGAAAGTTGAAA
The DNA here is from genome assembly GCF_052425735.1 of Oculina patagonica. Lineage (NCBI taxonomy): Eukaryota > Metazoa > Cnidaria > Anthozoa > Scleractinia > Oculinidae > Oculina > Oculina patagonica. Next base: position 9,674,554 of record NC_135761.1, on the reverse strand, counting down.
TGACATTCACTCTTTGTGTAGTGTCGTTCTTTTCGCTTTCGGCATCGCCGTCGTAATTGCCATTTGCGCGAGGGTCCTAAGGTTGTGTCGCACCATTGGCATCACTCCCTATACTATTGAGTATTGGTTTTGCCTTTGCCTCCCTATCCACGAAACAAAATCTTGAACGACCATTGTTCAATTGTAACCAATCACAAAGAGGCTGGGGAATAGCGTTTCCCTTCGGCACCACAAATTGGTGCTACGCATTCGGACGGCTTAAAAATTGTGGATACCCGTTTTCATTTGAGGGCTTGTTCCTGACCGTTTGGATAAATTTTCGATCAAATGATACGAGAAGATTCGTCAAGCCTTCCTCTTTTCTGGTGCGTAGTTTGAAAGCTGTGCGATGGGATTATCAGGACGAAAATCGGCTCGGCGCTGGAAGTGTTCTACTTTGGAGCTGTTGGAGTTTCCACCCTTTCCATATAATTAGATGTATAGTAAACAGCGAAAGCAAAATACCCTTCAATCGACTCAAATTCGCCATTTCAAGCCAAAAGAACGACACTACACAAAGAGGTAGTAAACTTAACATTTATTCAGCACAAATTTGTTAATGTTTTGCACCATTATACGCAATTCTACAAACCATTCGGTAAATTCCATACATTCTCTACAAAAATGTAAATGTGCACAGTCCATACACAAACAGTTTGTCTGGGCCCCCTGTGGGACGACTTCGAACGGTTTAGCAAGAAGTGACCTACATCTGACACTGCTGCACAGACTCACAACACCTTACCTGCAACCTTGAATACCTGACTGAGTTTAGTTCCCTTCACTTTCTCGAAAAAAAAAACTTGTTGTACGCTATGAATGAATGAATTAACGGAAACTATGCATGGCCATGCATGTGGTTTATACTGCGACTCGAGTTGACAAATATCCAATTCGCAGTTAATGCTTCAAATTAAACCTCAAACGCATCCCTGACCTCCCTGAAGACCATTTTAAACACATTTTCTTCTGCCTTAGACTTTCCAGTCGGCTTTACCGCCAGAACTTCTGTCTTCTTTTATGTACAACCTTGTCAAAGCAATTAAATTTTTTTTTTTTAATTACTCAGCTCGTTTAGTTTATTTCTACTCTGAGTAGTTTTTTTGCCTATTTTAGTTAATTTATTTTATGCTGTAATTTATCTTCTATTTAATTTGGCAAAATAAAATGGTTGTTGTTGTTGTTGTTGTTGTTGTAGAATCAACTAAATCGTTGCTTTTGAGACCATCTTCTTTGACTTCTTTGTGGGTTTCCCCGTAGCGGCCGCCATTTTTTTTGGAGCTGCACACGATTCCATATAAGGGCAAAAAAATCCGCGTTCCTGATTGGTCAGCTGGGAGCTCTAATAATCCCCAGCTTTGTCCCAAGGTCATAAAGGGAAGTTAGACGCTTCGGGGTTATATGCTTCTGGTAGAAGAGAACAAAACGACGGTTAAATAACTGGAATGCACTATTGTTTACATTTCTATATTAGAAGGAAGGATATGGTTTCTGCCCTGCTTTTCACCGTTACACTCAAACAGAAGTTGCACCATTTTAGACCAGTTGTGTTCAATATGTGAAGAATCGTTATTAGTAGCCAAAACGCTGCTGCCATCAGTCTGTCCAAGCCCTCGAGGGCGGCCAAAAGCGACGTTGACAGGAGAAGAGCAATTTCCAGCATGACAACAATTACATTGGAGGAAGTGCTTACTATTAACATGGATGACAAAAATAACAAGTGAACAAGTAAAACATTTTTTTTCTTAAGATCAAAACCATCGCAATAAGCAAAAAACTTGCATGCAAAATTGACTTTATTTTCGGACGAGTACGTTGTTCGACTGCCCCAGCCGTAGCTCTTGAAATCAATCGATGCAGAATTAACGTCGCGTCGCTGGTGTGCTCGTGGCTATTGTGCAGACAATCGTCCTATCCCGGGGTATGGCAAATCGCCAAAAAAGGATTAGGGGAACGGTGCACCGTACAATATGTACGCAGTATAAACAAACAGGAGTTCGGTAATCGAACGTTCGATTGAGTTCGATTGTTGGTTGTTCGGTAATCGAACGTTCGATTGAGTTCGATTGTTCCCTGTTCGGTAATCGAACGTTCGATTGAGTTCGATTGACCAAATTTTATTGTGAGTTCGATTAGGTTCGATTACCGAACCCAATCGAACGATTGGTGTTCGATTGAGTTCGATTACCGAACGTTCGACTGGATACCCCGGGATACTAGTGTTTATGAACTGATGATTACGGACTTCCGAAGGAAAGCTTTAGGGATAGCATTTTCCGCTTAAAATCTCTGACTTAAATGTACGAAAACCACGTACACACACTGCAAGCACGCAAGCAAGACGTTAATTGAGTACTAGCAAATGATTAATTGTCTGAGCGGCAAATTATGGAGAGCAAATATTAACTGTTACAAGAACAATCTCTCAGCCGAGAACTATTCCATTGGTGAATCAAGAGAAAAAAACAGATCCAAATATTTTTTCTGTAGTCACTTTCCAGCATAATCATACTTGACCTTAAAAATATATTTTAAATTTAATCCATTTAATGATTGGAAAGAGATTCCGGTGATTTCATTGGTAGAGTTCGCGAATATCTTCGCAACTACGTTGATTACCGGTTATCGTCTGATAATTGTTCAGCAGAGGTAAACGACGTGATTAATTTACGTTAAAAAAATTAACCCCCAATAAAAAACGCATCCAAGCATCCAAGTGTAAGCACTCTGCGTGTCCACATTAAGTCTAACTCGATCTCGACGTTCTTGATACCAAACTCAGATACGCTTCACACGTGTTGTTTTGGAAGCGTTCTCGTCGAGTTTCGTTTCATTAATACTATAACTTGCTGCTGGTAGCTTGTGCCATGCCAGGAAATTCATCATCAAATGCAGCTCGCAAAACATCTTCTACTCGGTTTGCCAAGATAAAGTTCATCTCGTCCTAATAGAAAAAACAAACAAAAATAGCCGTTGATGTTATAATAAAAGCCAGTAAACGTTAAAATAGACAAATGGTGGGGAAAAGAATACACCAACAAAGGCAGTGCTCGGGCAGTGTATAATTTTCAGATGTTCAAATCGGGACGCCATCGTTTAACGTTGAACAAGAGAGACGAAGGGAAAAAGTGAAACAAAAATATGTAATAGTTTCAACAGCGGATTGGTTGACGGGAATATATACGACTGCAATAAAAACGTCTTGTACTTTTTAAACACTTATTGAATTTGGCAAAATAGTCAGAAACCTCTCTCCTCTACGAGGAGCCGTAATAGAAATCCACTCTGCGGAGAGAGTGCAGGCGCGGTTTCTTCGAACACGAAAAACCCCCCTCTGCGGAGGAGAGAGTGGCCAGAAACGATGTCAATAAAAGCAGCCTGTAGCCAATCATAAACTCTTACCTTAACATTATCTGGTAGTTCCGACAGATCCTAAACGTGCAAAGAACAACAAACAATAATCAAAAATCACATCGTGATAATTTTTATCCAGTTATATTTTATGAAACCTTCTTTTTATAAAATTACTTTAACCCAGTTAGTTTTGTCAAGCAAGCCAAAAGGGAAAGTTAAAGAGCTTTCCGCTGGCGCGGTTTCATATTAACATTTCTACTATAATTTTCCTGCAGTTGCACGAAATTTTACCTTTTCGTTTCTTCTTGGTAGTATCACCCGTCTCAGTCCAGCTCTGTGGGCAGCTAACACTTTCTCCTTGATTCCGCCAACCTAGATGTTAGCAAACAAGTTTTATTGTTAAAAATAAGTGCGATCTCTTCTACTTCCAGGCACTCACAAACATACCCTTTTTTCCGAACGCTGAAATTTTCCGCCGCTCTAATGGAAAGCTTCCAGTCTCCAAGGCAGGAACTCACAAATTCCCCTAAGTGTCCAACTTATAGCCATATGAAGTACGGATTCACAGTGCAATCCCCCAAAAGAGGAAGAACGCCTAATAAGACTCACCGGTAGAACAAGACCCCTCAATGTTATTTCACCAGTCATAGCAGTGTCAGACCGAGTGCATCGGCCACTGGAAAGAAAGAGGTGTGAAAGCTGTATATTAGTAACTTCAAATATAAAATCTGCTAATCAAGCCACAAACAGACCACCAAAAACTGGCCGTATTAACGGACTGGCGGTATTAATTTTACTTACGCCCATTGCTCCAGGTGGAGCATAGGTCATTGAAAACACTTCGCCAGCGAGCTAGAACTTGGGCTTTTCGTTTCACTTCCTTA
>NC_135761.1:9663515-9669777 GCF_052425735.1 Oculina patagonica | reverse complement strand
TTAACGCGTCAGTGGAAATCCACCTTTACGGACCCTTACGGTATTCGAATGCAAGAGCGAAAATCTATCGGCACTGTTACAAAGAGCACTTTAAAAGTAGTAAAATGGCCAAGTTTGAGAGTCATATCTTGCACAATAGTGAAAATATGGTTCTTCAAAGTCAGCTCAATCTGTAATTTTACAGACGTTTTTTAGGCGAGGGCACAAAAATGCCCCCAGCAAGTAAACTGAAAAATTTCCCGACTTTTCGAAGCTAAAACTTTACGATTTACAAGATACGACTCAACATCTTGGCTATTTTACTAATTTGGAGGTGCTTTTTTCAGCGGTATCGACAGATTCTCGCTAATATCAAAAGCTAAAAACAACCGTGGAAGTGTCTTATACGTGCGTCATTTGAAATTCGTTTCTGTTGAAGTTGTTTACCACGCAGGAACTCTATGCCCGATCCTCCGTCTTAGCTACGTTTGATTAGCTGAGACTTAACAATTTAGAATACCTCAAAACAGGAAAGAAAAGGAAAGATATCAGGCAATACGTACCGATTCTGCCATGGTCGTTTTGATTATTTGTACTCACGCCTCGACATTCATTTACTCAATGCCTTACGGGGAGATCGAAGTTACTGTAAAGGTGGTTGAATGAAATGCTTATATGAGGGTCCTGACAGAAAGGGGAAGGGGAGGGGTTAAAAATCCTTGATTGCCTTAATAAGTTTGTGTCGACTTGCACGCAACTACGTTGTAGTTGTAATTGAAGACTTATTGACCTCGTACCTCATGTCAGCAGATTCTAAAGTTTCTGCTTTTAAAAATAATAGAGCAAATATCTTCTGATTTCAAACAACATAAACCAGCATTTTGTATATAGCATGTTTTATCCATTTTTCTAATATATTTGTGGATATACTTCAACTTAGCTTGTGAATCAAACATAATGGGTTCAGAAGCTCGATTACTCACAATGCGGCTTTTTTGAGCAAAATAATTTAGTCCATAAATTGACCCTTGCTTATTCGAAGTTTTTCACATATGTATTCACCCATGTCCAATACACCAAACTGGATCGATTCGTCAAGAGTACTTGTCGATTCGACACGAGTCGCACGGCGTCGATCCGCATTACCGGAAGTCAAGGGCGAGCACAAAATGAAAATATAAACATTCCTCGTTCTTAAAACGTGCCATCGTACTGGATCGATTCGTCAAGAGTACTTGTCGATTCGACACGAGTCGCACGGCGTCGATCCGCCTTACCGGATGTCAAGGGCGAGCACAAAATGAAAATATAAACATTCCTCGTTCTTAAAACGTGCCATCAAACTGGATCGATTCGTCAAGAGTACTTGTCGACTTGACACGAGTCGCACGGCGGCGATCTGTCATTTAGAAAACTAACAGCATTCTGGCCAACAGGGTTGGTTGAAAATGTTGTCGATTCGACTCGATTCGTTCAATTCGTGACGATTCGCCGGCCTTGATGTCAACCGGAAATACCGGAAGTCGATTTGCGCAAAATCCCCTCCCCACCCAAAACCGGAAGTTGATTTGCGAACACTTAGAAACTAACATCATCTTGGCTAACAGGGTGGCTTGAAAATTTCGTCGATTTGACTCGATTTGATCGATTCGAGGCGATTCGTCGGCATTGGCGTCGATCCGAAATACCGGAAGTCGATTGGCGAGGCGCTTAGAAACTAACATCATCTTGGCTAACAGGGTGGGCCTGGGTGGCTTGAAAATTTGGGTGTTTTGGACAACCCTCTATGTATTGACTGAGAGGAAATCTATTGACACTGTCAGAAAGAGCACTTTAAAAGTAGTAAAATGGCCAAGTTTGAATCATATCTATCTTGGTCAATAGCAGATGTCGAGTTCGTCTTCGTTTTCGTAGCTCGGTGATGGTAGGTTTTTAAGAAATTGTGGGTTAAAAGCAGATTTTTTCAGATACATTTCCAAGTCAATCACCTATCAAACAAAATTTACTTTTCAAATAGCTGTCAACTGATGGAATACGAATGTCAGTCTTGTTTCCCAGACCTGAAGATATGCAGCGTAGGCCAGGATGTTCAATAATGCGAATAAGTTGCCTGCGTGTATTTCAGTAGCTTAGTGTAAGTAAACTTAGTGTAATTAAACTACCTGATTTCCTGAAATAGGGAAAACAGCCTTGTCATTACTGATAATTTCGTATTTTATTTCCGATCACTTCAATGCCAGAGGAACATATCCAGCCTCAATCTGAACCTAGAGCTTAGAAAGTCGGCAAAATCTTTGACTTCGCTAACGGCAGTTGCTCGCTGTTTTTTTTTTTTTTTTTTTTTTTTTTGGCGCCGGATCAAACAGTTTTTGATCTCCGACAACGTCCAAGATTTGTGGGACATGTAGTTTGCCAGGCCTGAATTAAGTTGTCGTTAGCAGAAAAACGCTCGATTTGAAATCTTTTTAAAGTCTACATTGTTGCGATGCGCTATTTGCACCAAATGAAATTCTAAGGGCCTGTTTACAAGCAGGTAGGGTAACCCTAGGTGCTAGGGTTACCCTAGCAAGAGGGTTAGAAGATAGCCCGGGTTTACAAGCAAAATTCGCAGGTAGGGTAACCCTACTTACCCGGGTCAACTTACACCGGTTACGCTTCAGTTAACCTTGTAAAATTTTGTCGTTAGAAACTGTTATTCGAAAATAATTCCGTTCCAGTGCAAAAATACGACAAATTGTGAATGAACACGATGTTTCTTGGTCACAATTCGCTGTTTTTGTCGGTATTTTTAAACATATTTATCTTTTTGGTGCCAAAATAAAGTTGTCCCGGGTAGGCGAGTTATCCCTAGCAGAGCGTTTACAAGGCGCTAGGGTTACCCTAGGCGCTAGGGTAACCCTAGCGCCTTGTAAACACGTCGATGAAAAAAAAGAAGAAATTTGGGAGCGCTAGGGTAACCCTAGGTGCTAGGGTACCCTGTGCTAGGGTTACCCGCCTGCTTGTAAACAGGCCCTAACTTTGCTGATTTTAGTCCATTTTAACTAGTCCCTAGCAGTGCGCACACTGACTAGGGACCTGCTATCTGGCAAATTTTACCACACTCCTTATTTACTTCTGGTCATTTACCTGTCGCTCGAAAACTTACGCATGGCGCAATTCTTCCACCAAGTGCCTTCCACCCACTTGCTATGATTGACTGACATTGATTGACATGACCTCTAAATAGCCAATCAAAATACCTTCCGGCACGCGACACAAGTGTGATCACCTGGAGTGCACGCGTGGTACGAACTGCGCAGCATGTTCCATCCCTGGATTTTTTTTCAAGTTTTTAAAGCTAATCATGATGATATTTTGGCATCAACGGGAGAAAAGTGGAACGATTTTCTGTATTACTCTAATTTTGTAACGCACTTCCTTAGGAAATGGGCTCCTGGCTTTCCGTGATTCGTTCTACAGCGATTACAGGTTATATTCCGGGTATGGGGGCTTCTCTCAAACCCATATGCGAGCTATATGGGTATATATAATGGTATGTATCGCGTGATAGGGTATAGTTTTGAGGCTCGGAGTACTTTAAAAGGGTACCAATTTTTGCCCCTTTTGGTATTGTGCTCACGGCGTGACCCTTAAATTGGGTTACTCGCATTTTGGGGGGGGGGGGGGAGAAGATATTGAATGAAAATCAATTGCAATACACATAAATTAGAAAACAAATGGTGGGAAGTCAGAGGGGAGAGGGGTTCCACGACTACAAATCAGATTGTACGCCAGAGAAGCACACTTTATACCTAACGATTACTATCGATGGAACATACGCATTTTATAAAACTAGAAACCATTCCTTTTTCAAACTTAACAACATGCATGTATCATTCTGATTTATACAGGATAACGCTTGTATAACGGAAGCTGTAAATTAAGTTCAACCTAAAGTCAGTTCTACTTATTTCCATCATCCTTCATTTCTGATTCCACTTGGCAACGTTCAAGACAGGGAAAAAAGTCTCTCGTGAGAATGAATACTGGATACTAGATACCAGATACCTAATTAACGTGCAATATACTTAGCTATACGGCTAGTTTACAATGAAGACAATGAGGTGAAAATCAGCGTCAACTTAACACAACAGTTCACCTCGTTTATATGTTACTTCGTTCCACTTGTTCACGTTAGCCTAGTCTACAACAGTACATGCGCGACACTTTATTCTTCATTTCGTTCAAAAGATTCTCTATGTCTTCTAAACTATTCATTGTGATATTTTGTTTTTGTTTTTTTGTCACTAAATGTCCTCTTCATTTTTTCAGTAGGTTTATCTCGCACATTCTTCATTTCTTTACTTCATTCTTTCTTTAAAAAGCGCGGCGAATTCTTCATTTACTAACCTCTCTATTTCTTCTTTCGTAACTGTAACTGTAGTGCCATCTGTTTTCTCTCTAAGCCTCTTCGATGCTTTCTCGCTAACTTTCTTAAAGTCGCTCGTCTTCAACCAGTCGAACATTCCTTTCAGTGGTGCCCGGGCTTCTTCCACGGCCTCTACCGCTATCTTCATCTGTTCGTCTCTCAAAAGCACCATCGCACTTGAACCAGGAATTGCCAAAGAGGGCTCACTTTCATTCCTCGCTCTGTCGAAGAAAACAAATGCCAGTGCAAGGAAGTCGTCATCAAAGGAAAGATCCTTGACTTCTTTCTTCACGAATGACTTGAACTCGTCCTCGCTCTCCCTCTGGTCGTTGGTCTCATCGTTTTTGGTCATGAGAAACCACAACTTGCAAAGATTTCTCGCAAGAATCGACTGGTAAGCAAATAAAGCAACATTAATCAACTTTTCAATGTTGCGTTCTGTTTGTGCCATTCTTTGTAAACATGCAATGACATCTTTGCACTTGCTTACAAAAATTGAGTGAAGAGATCTCAGCAGCTCTCTGTGCTCTTCCTCTGAGAGATTTTTGTCTTGCATTCTTGACAGGTGGTCTTGTAAACCAAGATCTTGAAGATACGTTTGGGACTGATAGGTTAATGACTGAAGCCTTTTCAGTAAACTGAATGTCTTTGGCAAAATGTTACTTCTTACTTCACTAACAATCACAGCGGCTTCCTTAAGACTGATAGGATCTTCATACTGCAAAAGATTACTCTCGGGCATGATGTAATGTGGCAGATGATGTGCCTTCAAACACTCCACCAGACGATCCAACATGAATAAAAGGCAATTGGCGGAGTTGCCTTCTTTCCAAAAATCTTCCTCTTTCCTCTCGCATTCCCAAAACAGCAAGTTCTTTACATAATACGTTGAAATCACATCAGGGAAGTAAAACTTCTTGATCATCTTTAACAAAACCAGTACGTGTCGTTGCACAGCTGACACACTCTCTCCAAGCTTATTTTCGGCCAGGGAGAAGGATGTTCTCCATTCCGTTTCGTCCATGACCCGTTGTCCTTCCACAGGTAGACCGGTGGAACTAGTACTGGCTTCTGTCAATTCTGGGTTTTGGCAATAATTAATCATTTCCACGGGCTCATCAATGCGCTTCCCCCTGCCAACAGGGGCTAAATGACAACCAGCGTCAAATATTTCCTGGACAAGCTCAGGTGAGGGCCAACCACTTGGACGCGGTCGCACCAGCCATTCCATAGCAGGCTCTGGCCACGCGACTGGATACTTGAAAACGCCTGTCTGATCTTCCTCGTAACTTGGAAAACCGCCTGATTGAAGTTTTCGCACAGGACCATGGAGATCGTATGACCACGCACTGCTTTGGCCATCAAAGCCCTTGGATTCGAGGTCAATCATGGAATGATCCGCTGAAGGGAGCTGAAACGAATGGTGCAGATAGGAAACATTCTTGTAACGCGGTCGATGATCTTTCCACTCTTTGGTCAGCCTGAGCTTTGCGTATCTTGGGTCGTCTTCGGCATGTTCAGCAGTGAAAATAGGTATCAGCTTCTTTTCATCATCTTCAACAAAGGGATCATTTGCTGTCATCGTGTCACGATCAGGCTGCCAATGTTCCTGAATGTCAAGCCCACCGAATCGTTTAATATCACTTTTTCTAAGTAAAAACTGAGGAATACAGAATCCTTCAACGCGACTTCCAGCCTCTTTAGTGGCTTCCGATGGACTGGTGAGAGATTCTGGATCTGCCCGCGATGCTTCGTCGTTTGTTTGCCATCCAAACCAATCGGCGTACACATATTCCACAGGGAACATGCAGTTGATCAGCGCAGAAAATGGCTGAAGCCAAATGTTTGACGTTTCATCAAAGACAAGTGAGGGAT